>NC_023172.2:13049804-13369456 GCF_000231095.2 Oryza brachyantha
ATGGATGGATAGGTTGTAGAGATATACTCAGGTTAGTTTGTTAAGATATGATTAAGTTAGTTAGTTTACTTCATCTACGACTAATCCATCCGGTCTATACGCCAACAATCTGTAAGCCCACGGTGATGGTTATTATCACCATATATAAACAAAGGTGCAGCCTCTAACGAGGTTCAACGCTTCTGCACCTCTGATTTCTTTCACATGGTATCAGAGCTTGTCTTTTAAATCGCATCTACACCAACTCATGGCGAGTTCGTTGAAGACGGCGGCCGGCAACGTGCTCGGCGGTAGCGCGATCTCGAAGAAACTCTCCAAGAACAACCATGCACTATGGCGAGTGCAGGTTTTGGCGTTGATTCGAGGAGCCCGTCTTGAGGGCCATCTCACCGGTGCAACACAAGCTCCTCCGGCCATGAAGACAGCAAAGGATGGCGACAAGGAGGTTTCGGTGCCGAATCCAAGCTATGAAGATTGGATGGCAACCGATCAACAAGTGCTGGGTTTTGTGCTGTCAACACTGTCTAGGGATGTCCTGACACAAGTTGCAGCCTGCGAAACCTCAGCCGCAGCATGGAAGATGATCGAGGAGATGTATTCCTCGATGACACGTGCGCGCTTCATCAACACCAGGATTGCTCTTTCTAGCATGAAGAAAGGAGATCTCTCTGTCACTGAATATGTTGCTAAGATGAGATCATTAGCCGATGAGATAAGTGCATCTGGTAAGAAAGTTGATGACAATCTAATTTCATATATAATTGCTGGTCTCGATGAAACATTCGAGTCGGTGGTGTCTTCTCTTGTTGGCAAGACGGAGCCGATGACTGTGGGAGAGGCTTACTCCCAGCTACTCAGCTTTGAGCAGCGCCAAAACCTGCGTAAAGCCGGAGATCAATCAGTCAATATGGCAAGCAAAGGACGTGGATCTGGCGGACAGCAACGCGGACGTGGCGGTGGCAACACCTCTGCAAATCGCGGCCGCGGCAACACTGGTGGCAACAATTCTACTCATGGCAAGGGGCGAGGGAATAACTTCACCACAAATCGGCAAGGTGGTACTGACAACAGACCAAAATGACAGCTTTGCTACAAGAGAGGATACACGGTAATTAATTGTTGGTACCGTTATGATGAGGACTTTGTTCCAGATGAGAAATATGCAGGATCTGCAATGTATGGTGGCACTGACTCCAACTGGTATGTTGATACTGGTGCAACCGATCATGTGACGGGTGAGTTGGAGAAACTCACTGTTCGTGATCGCTACAAGGGACAAGATCAAATTCACACTGCTAGTGGTGCAGTTATGGAAATTAGCCACGTTGGCCACTCTATTGTTAAAACCCCAATTCGTAGTGTTCATTTACAAAATATTCTTTATGTTCCTAAAGCTCGCAAAAATCTTGTTTCTGCTCATCGTCTTGTTTCTGATAATTCTGCTTACATGGAACTTTACAAAGAATATTTTAATCTTAAGGATCTAGCCACGAAGAAAACTCTGCTTAGGGGGCCCAGCCGTGGACGCCTCTATGTTCATCCTCCTGCACCATCGCATCCACATCGTCGCAAAGAAATCTATGGAGTCAATAAGCCGTCTTTTGAGAGATGGCATAGTCGCCTTGGTCATCCTGCTTCTCCTATTGTTGAGAGAGTCATTAGTAAAAATAAACTTTCATGTTTAGATGAGTCTAATAAACAGTCGGTCTGTGATGCCTGTCAACAGGCTAAGAGTCATCAACTGCCTTATTCTAGATCTGTTAGCAAGTCTAGCTATCCTTTGAAACTTATTTATTCTGATGTTTGGGGTCCTGCATCCACGTCTGTTGGTGGCAAACACTATTATGTCAGTTTTATTGATGATTATAGCAAATTCATATGGTTTTATTTGCTTAAAAATAAGGCAGAAGTCTTCGAAAAATTTCATGAATTCCGTGCTCTTGTTGAACGACAGTTCGACAGAAAAATTGGGGAGGCGAGTATGAGAAGCTCAACTCGTTCTTTCGCAAACTTGGCATTATACATCATGTATCTTGCCCGCATACACACCAGCAAAATGGATCTGCCGAAAGAAAGCATCGGCACATTGTCGAGGTTGGCCTTGCTCTCCTTGCACATGCTTCAATGCCTCTTAAATTTTGGGATGAAGCATTCTCCTCGGCTGTTTATCTCATAAATCGTACCCCCAGCAAGCTACTTTAGTTTGCCACCCCTCTTGAAAAATTGTTTCATCAAACTCCTGATTATAATTCTCTTAGAGTTTTCGGATGCGCATGCTGGCCGCATTTGCGACCGTACAACACCAACAAACTCCAATTTCGCTCTAAGCAATGCACCTTCCTAGGGTATAGCACTCTCCACAAAGGATTTAAGTGTCTTGATCCTAGCACTGGTCGAATTTATATTTCTCGTGATGTTATCTTTGATGAAACAATTTTTCCCTTTTTAAAGCTTCATCCCAACGCTGGTGCACGACTTCGTTCTGAAGCCCTCCTTCTACCCACACATCTTCTTAATCCCGGGGTGAAACAATTTAGTGATCATGTGGTTAATTTTCCTGCTAACCCTGCTAATCAATCTGTTGGAGCTACTGTTTCTGCCCAGGAGTCATTATGGCATGAAGCAGGCTCAACCGCCGACGATCCCCTGGCCTTCGACACTACATCGACAGCCTCTAACGACATCGGTCAGGACTCGGGATCGTCACCACCCTTGGGCATAGGTGTCAGCCATAGCATACAGGCCACGTCGTCGCCTAGAATGGAATCCCCGCTTCATCAAGCCGTCGACAGCACTGGTGCGGTCCCGCCCATCATCTCGCCTGTCGCATCGCCGCTTCGCAGTGCCCCTGACGCATCCGCAACAGCTGATGCTGATGACCAGGGGGAGACTGAACAAGAACAACAGGTAATTCCCAGACGAGTCACTCGTTCTAAGCATGGCATTAGCAAAGAAAAAGTCTATACTGATGGTACTGTAAAATATAAGACTGCCTTTCTTACTGCTACTGGGGAACCTGAAAATTTAGTTGATGCTTTGCGGGATAAAAATTGGAAACAAGCTATGGATCTAGAATACATGGCATTGTTAAATAATAAGACATGGCACCTAGTCCCACCACAAAAGGGTAGCAATATTATAGATTGCAAGTGGATACAAGGCCAGGTTGGTTGCAAAAGGTTTTAAACAATGATATAGTATTGATTATGAGGATACTTTTAGTCCTGTGGTCAAGGCAGCTACTATTAGAATAGTTCTATCTATTGTTGTCTCCAGAGGGTGGTGCATGAGACAACAAGATGTATAGAATGCCTTTCTTCATGGAATCCTTGAAGAGGAAGTTTATATGAGGCAACCTCCAGGGTACGAAGATGCCTCGTATCCAAATCATGTATGTAAGCTTGATAAAGCTTTATATGGCCTCAAACAAGCTCCAAGAGCTTGGTTTTCTAGACTCAGCAAAAAGTTGCTTGATCTGGGCTTTCAAGGGTCCAAGGCAGATACCTCTTTATTTTTCTATAATAAAAAGGGTTTAATCATGTTTGTCTTGATCTATGTGGATGACATAATAGTCACAAGCTCCAGGCAGGAAGCGGTGCCTGCTCTGTTGCAGGATCTCCACGTTGAAAGATTTAGGAGACCTGCACTACTTCCTTGGCATTGAGGTGAACAAGACCAACGATGGTATACTCCTGTCACAAGGTAAATATGCACATGACTTACTAAAGAGAGTAAATATGTTTGACTACAAACCAATTAGTACACCACTATCTACTAGTGAGAAATTGTCTATAAATGAAGGAGATCTGCTAGGAGATGCATCACACTATAGAAGTGTAGTTGGAGCCCTACAATATCTTACCTTGACTAGACCTGACATAGCTTTCCCTGTGAATAAAGTCTGTCAGTTTTTACATGCACCAACTACACTTCATTGGGCAGCAGTTAAGCGAATTTTAAGATATTTGAAGCAATGCACTGATCTTGGACTTAGAATATGTAAATCCAAGTCTTTGGTAGTCAGTGGTTACTCTGATGCAGACTGGGCTGGTTCACCAGATGACAGAAAATCAACAGGTGGATTTGCAGTCTTTCTAGGAGAAAACCTTGTATCATGGAGTGCGTAAACAAGCAACGGTCTCAAGATCGAGCACTGAGTCAGAATATAAAGCTTTTGCAAATGCTACGGCAGAAATTATGTGGTACAAACTTTGCTAACAGAATTACAAGTACCAAGTCCCCCAATGGCTAAGCTATGGTGTGATAATTTAGGTGCAAAATACTTGTCTTCTAATCCTGTCTTCCATGCCAGAACAAAACATATTGAAGTGGACTATCATTTTGTTCAAGAACGAGTGTCTAGAAAACTTCTAGAAATTGAATTTGTTCCTACGGGAGATCAGGTTGCAGATGGTTTCACCAAGGCGCTAGCTGTGCGACAACTAGAGAATTTCAAACACAATCTCAACTTAGGAAAGTTGTGATTGAGAGGGGCTGTGAAATATATCTGTATACGCATGTATGCGCGTATATCTGGATGGATAGGTTGTAGAGATATACTCAGGTTAGTTTGTTAAGATATGATTAAGTTAGTTAGTTTACTTCATCTACGGCTAATCCATCCGGTCTATACGCCAACAATCTATAAGCCCACGGTGATGGTTATTATCACCGTATATAAACAAAGGTGCGGCCTCTAACGAGGTTCAAACGCTTCTGCACCTCTGATTTCTTCACAAGTGCAGGTGTGGCGCGCGGTCAACGGCGACGAGCTCGCGAGCCGGCCAGAGACCATGGCCACCACGGAGCAGCAGATCGAGCAACAAGCATGTCCACTTCCCCGTGCGGCGTCGCGCAGGCCGGCAAAGGTTCGGCCTTGCGCCCACCCGCCGCCTGATCCCCTCCGAGCCTCCGGGGTGAGTGACGGGCCAGCGGCACTGGCACATCCATGGTGAGCGGTGACCACCGGTTGAGATTTGATAAAAAAGAGGATTTGATGTATTTTACGGTTAGTATTATAATTAATTTTATCCATTAATTAAAAAAGATAATTTAGGATCATAATAAAAATAATGATATTAACCCCTTAAATTTCTATTACACATAATATTATTGGTAGTATAATTTAATCACTGCTATCCGATAAAAATAGATCGGATTAAATTCTACTGTAAAATGCACCGGAGTCGGTCTTTTAAAAAGATGGAAGGGAAGGGCATTTTTTTTTAAAAAAAAGAAGTGGCAAATGCAACTGCTTGATCTCTTATGGTACTTAGCCGCAATTAAAAACTTGTTTTGGTATGCCTTTACGTATCAATATACCTATCTTAAATGCGAAAATACGAATATGTTGTTGTTTTTTCTTTGCCGTGAGCAGTGACAAATTATTCATATATTTATACTCATCTCTTTTAGCTCTTAGTGTTGAATCTTCATTTTGTAGAGGTATTTTAAATTTGAGTAGTCACTTTTATGTTTGCAATTTAAATATTGACTTTTTTTATCTACCAGTTTCATCGGCTTTTCTTTTATTCTTATGTTTATAAGCTAAAATTTAAATTTTTAAACTTAGATTTAGGGTTAACTTTTTATTTTTTGTTATAGTTTATTTTTCGGTATTTGCGTTTAGAGCAAGTTTAATAGTATAGCCAACTTTTGGCTCTCAATTGTCTATAATCAATTTAATAACTAGTTTATACAATAGTTATCTATGAATATATACTATATAATTAATATTCAGTCTCACCTATATCTTGAAGTTTGTGGTACAGTTAGCTATAAATATGTAGTCCGCTATTTTTTTTCCTTACTTATGTCTTTAAAATATGTTTATAATTAGTTTATAGCACCGTCTTATATTAATACTGCACGGATCCCATTTGGTATGAACACCCGTATATTTGGAAATTAAGTAGCCTCTCCGTATTTATGTCGCTTCCGTAGTTGGCTACTTGGCTGCTGGTTGCCCTCACTGCAGGTGCAACGACGAGCTCGCGAACGACCGGGACGACCGACGAGCCGGCCGGGAGCCATGGCCACCACGGAGCTGCAGCAGATCGAGCACGTCCACCTCCCCGTGCGGGGGCTCGCCCTCCACGTCGCGCAGGCCGGCAAAGGTAGGTGCAGGCGCCGCTCTCGCCTGCTCCCGTCCCGCGCCACGCCGTGGCTAGGTAGGTGTAGGCGGCGGCGGCGGCGGCGGCGGAGGGCGTTGCCTGAAGGGGATCGACCGGTGTTGATTTGTTGGTTGTTGCAGGGGAGCTCGGGACGGTGGTGTTCCTGCACGGGTTCCCGGAGATATGGTACTCGTGGCGCCACCAGATGCTGGCCGTGGCCGCCGCCGGCTACCGCGCCGTCGCGCCGGACTGGCGCGGGTACGGGCTCTCCGAGCAGCCGCCGGAGCCGGAGGCGGCGGAGTTCGACGACCTGGTCGAGGATCTCCTCGGCATCCTCGACGCCCTTGCCGTGCCCAAGGTAAGAGCTTCAGTTGGTCACAAATTTTAGCCGCTTTTGAGTTTTGTGTCCTAGTTCGGTTAACTGCGTAATAATGCCTTCAGGCTTCAGCTATACTAGCATGTAAATGGAAGGCATAATTGATAATTTATAACTGGGTGGAGAAAGCTCTGATTTTTGGTAGATTTTTGTATAGTATTGTTTGAATCCTGGATAATTTGTAAAGTACAACATAGATATTCTGTGTCGCAAGGAAGAGATTTAGAGTGGATAATTTGTTTATGCTGTTAGGTCGTCAATTGATTACACTATCATTTCTACCGAATTTATCTGAATTTTGTAAAAGGCTATGTTTGTAGCCTCAATAATCAGTAGTGTATTAGTGATCTGAAAAATACCATTTTTTCTCTATAAAAAGATAATGATATCAATTTCTCCATAATGAAACCAGTTCCAGGTAATTGTCTTGTCTTAAGTCCAAATAAAAACTTTATCTTACTCCTCATCGTTTATTCGTTTCTTGTCTCAGGCATTCCTTGTTGGAAAGGATTTTGGAGCCATGCCAGCTTATGATTTTGCTCTCCGTCACCCAAACCGCACATGTGGTGTGATGTGTTTGGGCGTCCCTCTCCGCATCACTGATTTGTCCTTCAACACATTACCAGAAGGACTCTATATTTTACGTTGGGCGGTAATTCTCAAGCTGTTATGCCAAAATATAAAATGCATGATTTGTTCACAGTGATCATGAAGAAACTTATCTTGTAGCAACCAGGAAGAGCAGAGGCTGACTTTGGTAGGTATGATGTCAAGAGAGTTGTACGCACCATCTACATACTGTTCTCTAGAAGCGAGATCCCTATAGCTAAGGAAGATCAAGAGATCATGGATCTTGCAGACTTGTCAACACCCCTTCCAGAGTGGTTTACCGAGGAGGATCTTTCTGTCTACTCGTCCCTCTATGAGAAGTCTGGTTTTCGATATCCGCTGCAAATGCCATACAGGTTAACATCAATCCATCAACTGTCAATACTCAGTTGTACTACCTCCGTCTCCGTCTCAGATTATAAGTGATTTTGACTTTCTGTTTATAATGTTTGACTACTCGTCTTATTAAAAAAAATTAAAAGTATTATTTATTTTGTTTATTGTTTTCTTTATTATTAGTAGTAGTTTAAGTATTACTTATAAATTTTTATATTTGCACTAAATTTTTAAATAAGACGAATTGTCAAAAATTACAAGTGAATAGTCAAAATCTCATATATTATGGGACAGAGGAAGTACTAAGTTTGTCGATGTTTGATAGTTTAAGATCTGCATTATGCTTGCTAGGTCTATGCATCAGAGGAAACCAATTGGTGATGCAAAATTCCAGGTCCCGGTGTTTGTTGTCATGGGGGAGAAAGATTATGCCCTCAAGTTTCCTGGTACTGAATCTGTTATGAAAGACGGTAGTATGGAGAAGCATGCACCAGACCTAAAGATCGCCTACATCCCTGAAGGATGCCATTTTGTGCAGGAGCAATTCCCAGACTTGGTGAATGAGCTCCTGCTTGGCTTCTTGAAAGACCATCCTAATGTTTAGACGCCCCTACCATGGCACTCTTCAAACATGCTATAATTTCGCCTGAAACATTATATTGTGCGATACTGTAATATAAACTATGATAAATTATCAATAAAAGATCTGTTACGGTCAATGTTACTTTCAGTTACGTCGGATATGTGTGAACTTATTATACCTTGTTTGTGTGGCTAGTGTTGTCAGCAATGGGAAGACAATACTAATGATTTTGTTTTTAACATGGTTGTTATACCATGATTCTATCAAGTCAAGAAATGAGTATTTTAAGAAAAAAAAATGTGTAGTGACCCTTGAGCTGAATTTGCTTCAAAATATAACTACTCATCTGAACCAACCAATCATAACCATTTATCACTTCAACCTTAATCCTCCAAATAAAGACATTAGTATCTGTTTTGAGATGGAGGAGCAGGATTCTCATAATCCGGGTGGTTCTAATGGCACAATTTCCCGCAATTTTGGTTACTCCGGATTTGATATTCCTAATTAACATTCCATGTGATTCTACCAAACATAGGAATTAACTAAGATTAGGATTATTGCATGATCCTTGAGAATCTAACATACATTACTTCAACTAAATGCACCTTAAAAGCATATGCACATGAATAACACATAAATTGCATGTTATGTCATTTGAATTTCAATTAAACTCACGTACCACTTGGGTTGCTAGGTGATATATAGAACAAACATATGAATTTAAGATAATAAGGGGAAAGCATGATGCGAGGCCTCATGTTTATTTCTATTTTTTCCTCCACATTTGTATACGAAATATTGTCCAATAAAGAGGAATTTTAACAGAATTTATAAAGGATGATCATTTGCTATAAAAATATTTACGGAATGTATCTTCGTAAAACAAACACTATAATTCCTCAACTTTCTCTCGTTCTGTTGTATGACTCGTTATTTAGGATATATTTGTTTTGTAGCTAAAATAAAACTATAAATTGGCACTATCAAAATCTCGTCGTGTAAGAACATGAAAATAATGGTCGGATACTCGGCTTGCAGCCTTACCAAATTTTGATATCATTTTAGGAGTGAAAGTTTCCAGAACTACTAAAAAATGTGGTAGTTAGCGACGGTTAGTGTTTGTTTAATGCTAAAATTTACCCATATATAATTTTTTAATAACAAACTAAATATACACTTAAATCCTACTCCTTCTGTCCCTTTTTTTTACCTTTCTCTTATCCCACACATACCAATATATAACCAAAAGACTAAAATGACATTTACTTTTTCAATTTGCAATGTATTTATCCCCCATATGCTCCAACCAATGAATTTCTCATCTACTTTATCAAACTCTAATACAATGATTGCTCTAAAATAAAGTATTCATAGGACAAAACTTATCGCCCCATATGTGGCTAGGAAGCAGGAGAGAAGGAAGGGTGGCCGACGTAAAGAAGTAACAACAAGGAGGACTATGCCGCCACCGCCGCCATCAGCGATGACAACCACGAGCAAGAGGGGTGAAACGACCACCAAGTCGTGTGTGTTAGAGACACTGGATTTGGAAGGTCGCCATCCATCGAGCTCATCTCCATGCTACCGGAGCCTCTCGTCTCTTTGCTATCTCATTGCTAGGTTGAAGAAGGCCTGCCAGATATGGGCACCCTGGCCGCCATGCCATCCTGACTGCTAGCAGCACCCTAATCGCCGCTGCCCCAATCCACACCGCTCCCAACCGCCGTCGACTGCCGCATGGTGATCCAGGTCGCCTCCGCCTACCGATCGACGTCGTGCCCTACCTCAGACATGATCTCCACCCTGTCCGCCCCAATCTGCGCCACCGGTGGAGGGGTATGGGACGGAGCGCTGCCGGTGGAAAGGGATTGGAGAGGGAGCGTCGCCGATGGAGGGGGTGAGATCGGCGTCGGTGGAGGGGATGTGGTGTGCACGTTAAAGATTGGGGTGATACAATATATATTTTCTTTTTATATTTTTGGGTTATAGTATAAAAAATTTAGTCATATTTGTAAAATAAAACAAAACAAGTTTTAAACTAGAATATATTAGCTGAAATGCAAAATTTATGTACGTAGATTCTATTGAGAAAAGCATTCACTATAGAATGAGTATCTCTATAGATAATTTCATCTGGTGGTACGTTGAGATCGGTGCCCGTCACCGTCGTCATGTGAGGCATCTCCCTGTCACTGCACCTCACCACGTCTCACTCCCTCCCAGTCCCCGCGTGCGTGCTCTGCTGCTGCTACTACGACGACTCCGGTCCACGGCGAGCCGGCCGGAGACCATGGCCACGACGGAGCAGCAGCAGCAGCAGCAGAAGATCGAGCACGTCCACCTCCGCGTGCGGGGGCTCACCCTCCACGTCGCGCAGGCCGGCAAAGGTTCGGCCGTCTGATCCTTCCGCTTCGCTACGTGTTCTTGCTTCTTCTTGTCGTCGAGTTGCCTTGCCTTAGCTATAGCCGGGGTGCTTGTTTTGGTTGCTGTGCGTCGCCGGCGCAGGCGAGCTCGGGACGGTGGTGTTCCTGCACGGGTTCCCGGAGATATGGTACTCGTGGCGCCACCAGATGCTGGCCGTCGCCGCCGCCGGCTACCGCGCCGTCGCTCCGGACTGGCGCGGCTACGGCCTCTCCGACCAGCCGCCGGAGCCGGAGGCGGCGGGGTTCGACGACCTGGTCGAGGATCTCCTCGCCGTCCTCGACGCCCTCGCCGTGCCCAAGGTAGCTAGCTAGCCTCTCGCGTTGACTTTTCCCACATTATGAAGTTTATACTCCTTTTGAAACTTGAAAGATTTATATTGTGTTGTTTGAACCCTGGATCATTTGTAACGACAAAATAACACGCAAACTTGAAACTTTGATTGTCGTAATGGGGGGATTTGAATTAATTCAGTATCTTAAAAAATGAGGAGATTTGGAGGGGTAATCTGTTTCTGTTGCAAAGTCATCCATTTGATTTGAAGCACGCTATCAGTTCTACCGAACTGATCTGAAAGATGGTTTAGCACCAATAATCAAGCGTCCATTAGAGGTCTTAAACATAAGGGCATGTTTGGATAATGGTTTACGAAGAGTGGAATTGGGAAATGAAAATGAATGGATGGTTAGGATGGAATGAGATAGGAAGAATGTATGGCTGAGATTTTAATATATACTTTGGGGGATGGTAAATCGATTATCTAACTCATTTGTCAAATGGACTACTAACATACTCGATTAAGATGCTATTAGAAGTCAATTTCTCCCTACTGAGACCAATTCCTCTATTGTTTTCTTGCGATAATTTATATTTTCTTTGTGTTAGGCATTCCTTGTTGCAACGGATTTCGGGTCCATGGTAGCTTATGATTTTGCTCTTCGTCATCCAAACCACACATGTGGCGTGATGTCTTTGGGTGCTCCCTTTGTTTCTGACAGGACGTCCTTTAACACATTACCAGAAGGATTTTACGTCTTACGTTGGGTGGTAATTCTCTGACCTCAAAACTACCGTCTATATGGAAAAAAGTTATTACTATCTACATTCCAAAATATAAGCATTTTTAAAATTATTAGAATAGACTAAGGAGATATCAAAATATTCATTTTTACTCACTTCAGTGGTTAATTTTTGAATTTTGAATTGATTAGATTATCGTTATAAGCATCTGCAGGTTGGCATTGAAATCTATGGAATGATTGAAATTATGAGAATTAGTGCAAAAAATGCTTATATTGGGGTATAAACTTTTAGTCCTAGAAATATTTATATTCTTGGACGGATGGAGTACATGATTTGCCTATAGTGATCACCAAAAAAAATTATTAGTCCGTTTGGCAAATGGGTTAGATAATTGATTTCCCATCCACCAAAAGATATATTAAAATCTCAACCACCCATTCTTCCTATCTCATTCCCATATTAACCATCCATTCATTCTTATTTCCCAATTCCACTCTTCGACCATAACCCATTATCCAAACATGCCCTATGCAAATTCTAAAAATGCAAATTTTCTATTCCTGTAGCAACCAGGAAGAGCTGAGGCAGACTTTGCCCGGTATGATGTCAAGAGAGTTGTACGCACCATCTACATTCTCTTCTCTAGAAGCGACATCCCCATAGCTGAAAAAGATCAAGAGATCATGGATCTTGCCGATTTGTCAACACCCCTTCCCGAGTGGTTTACTGAGGAGGATCTTGACGTCTACTCATCCCTCTATGAGAAGTCCGGTTTCCGATATCCCCTACAGATGCCATATAGGTAAGAGCTTTTTTAACATCCTTAAAAAAGTAACTCAAGATAATATATTTTTCAGTATAAAAATTTAGTACTCAAGGTACAATGTACTTATCAAAATTTTGTACTAAAATTTTTGGTACATCAAGCTACTTTTTAAAGACGGTAAAAATGCCCTATAGGTAAACATCATACATAGTTACGTGGCATTGTAGTAATTCATTAACGGCCAATTTTCAATAGCACCAGCTATATGAGTGTTTGACAGTTCTACATCTGTGCTGCACCTCTCAGGTCTCTCTTTAAGAGGAAACCAAATGGAGACGCAAAATTCCAAGTTCCAGTGCATGTTGTCATGGGGGAGAAAGATTATGTCTTCAAGTTCCCTGGTGTGGAGTTCGCCATGAGAGACGGTGGTATGGAGAAGCATGCACAAGACCTGAAGATCACCTACATCCCTGAAGGGTGCCATTTTGTGCAGGAGCAGTTCCCGGACCGTGTGAATGAGCTCCTGCTTGGCTTCTTGAGAGACCATCCTGTGGCTGTTTAAATGCCCCCCCATAGTGCTTCATGACAGGAGCATTATATTCTGTGAGATTATGATGTGAATTGTTATTAATAAACGAACAGTTATGGATGATATTACTTTCATTAATGCTACTTACTCTTTACCCAATCTTTCGCTTTGGACTGGGTGATTTTTCGTTTGTTGTAATTTGGACTATCCAAAACACTTTGTCAACTACATCAACGATCGAGAGAACTTTGGCTCTGGTACATTGATGAATCATAATACCTTGGCCAAAGGAGAAGGTGGACATGGTTAAGAGAAAAGGAGCCTCATTGTTTTGGAACTTCATATAAACATATATCAAATTTTAAATTTCAGAGCTTAGTTTTAAATTTGATTTTAGGATTTTTTATTATACTTTTACATATAAATAATTTTTTAATTATTATATGTTTTTCTAGTTACAAAGATTATGATGAAGATTTAGGATGATCCAAGGGCGTGAACTAGTTTTTTTTTTTGCCGGGTCGGCTGAAAACCGACCAAAATTCATTAAGTAGAAAGAGAATGTACAAGCTCAAAATACAACGGTTGGGGTTGCAAGTCGACAGGAAGCTGTCGAGAGATATTAATGCAGATAGGGACCCCAGGCCCCAGTTAGCAACCTCGTTGCCTAAATTGCACTGTTACTTGCTCATTAACCTTCACCATCCCTAAAGATCCCAGCCTCCTTCCAGATTAACACCTCTGCTCTGATATCATTGAAAATGGTTTGCACTGTGCTGACGCGACTCTCAAAGATGCGGGTGTTTCTCTCCTTCCAGACTGACCAGCAAGCCAGCATGCACAAGGAGTCGAACGCTTCTCTGTAGCTCGTCCGACAACCTCGTCTTGCCTCCAACCACCAGTCTATCAATCCAGCATCCCTCGGTCCTGGTGGCGAGAACCTGACTCCCGACCAATCTCTCAGGCGCGCCCAGAGATCCTGAGTAAACCTGCAGTGGACAAATAGATGTGTGCAATCCTATTGTTGTGATGTGCATAGGACACACTGATCTTGGTTTGGCCATCCTCTCTTCCGTAGGTTGTCAACCACGCAAAAAACTTCACTCGTGGCGGCGCTTTGGCTTTCCAGATCAATGAAGTCGCGGGCGAGATCGTTCTGGCTATGAAGAACAGCTCATAAGCAGAGGACACCGAGAAGCATCCATTCACCGACGGTAACCAGGTCACCTCATCTCTTGAACCCGGCGTTAGCTGCACCACGGAAACCGTGTCCCAAAGTTCCAGGAATTGGGCTAGAGCCGGCGCGGATAGCCCCCCCTGAATCTGCTTGACCCACCGCCTATTCCGCAGGGCCTGCTTAACCGAGATATTCGGGCGTGGAACGAAAGAGAATAGGAGCGGCCATCTCCTGCTGAATGGCCCTCCCGGCAGCCAAGAGTCTTGCCAGAAATCTGTGCACTCGCCATCGTGGCGGTCCTCACTATTCCTTGAAGCTCTGCTTCGATCTTCATCGGCACTAAGGTCCATGGTCTTCCGTGCTGCTCAATCCGGCGCACGAGCCAGCGCATACGCATGGCCTTTCCCCAGAGGTGAACATCTCGAATCCCAAGGCCGCCATGATCAAGGGGGACACAGACATCCCTCCAGGCAACTAGACAATGTCCGCCATTAATCTTTTCCTGTCCTTTCCATAAGAAACCTCGACATTTGCGTTCAACATCCTTAATCGCCCAACATGGCAGTGGTAGGACTGCCTGGAAGTGCATGGTGAGTGCCAACAAAACCGATTTAATCAGTCTCGCGCGGCCATCTGGGGATAACAGCCTCGGGATCCAGCCAGCAATTTTCTGAGAGAGCCTGTCAATGTATGGATGGATCTCTGCTCTTGTTGGCTTCCTCGTCGAGAGCGGCAATCCCAGGTAGACAGTCGGGAACTGTTGCACCTTGCAATCAAGTGCGGCAGCTACCAGGTCGATTCGATCCTGTGAGCATCTGATCGGGGAGATTGCACTCTTGGAAAAATTAACTCGCAACCCAGATGCTTCCCCAAACAGATGGAGAATGGCTTTAACCGTCAAAGCCTCTCTCTCCGTCGGATTGAAGAACCAGACAGCATCATCAGCAAACATTGCTAGGCGGGGAACCGGCTGCCTTTTGGAGCTCAAACGATCAAGGAGCCCAGCTGCCTCAGCTGCAAGGATCAAACTCTGCATCAGATCCATCACAATGACGAACAACATGGGGGATAGGGGATCGCCCTGCCGCAAGCCCCTTGCCGGTTTGAATGCTTGTCCTTCTCGCCCATTGATTAGGACTCGTGTCTCTGCTGTCGTTAGTAGTGCCACCATCCAATTCCTCCATCTCGCACTGAAGCCCTTGTGCTTAAGCAGGTCCAGGAGGAAGGCCCATGAGACCGTGTCAAACGCCTTGGAGATGTCGAGCTTGAGCAGCATCATCTGTTTCTTTTGGCGGTGGAACTGATCTGTCAATCCTTTGACGAAGATGTAGCTCTCATGCAGTGATCCACCTCTGATGAAAGCCGTTTGACTTGGAGAAACCAGCTCATTCATACGGTGCGCCAACCGCCTTGCTAGCACTTTGGTTGCTAGTTTGGCGAAGCTATGTACCAGGGATATGGGCCTGTAATCCTTGATTGCTGTCGGCGAATCCTTCTTTGGGAGAAGAGTAATCAATGCTGTGTTTAATCTGGCAAGATTTTGAGTATTTCCAGTTTGCAACTTCAGTAGTTCCGCCAAGACATCTCCTTTAATGATTCCCCAGCATTTTTGGTAGAATACTCCCGTGTATCCGTCCGGACCCGGAGCTTTTTCATTTGGCATGGCTCGAATTGTGTCCCAGACCTCTTCCTCTGAGAATGGCTCATCGAGCTCCACGAGGTTGACTGTCCGGCAATTCAATTTGCGGAAATCAACCGGCTGATAGCGCGGCGGTGCAGACCCGAGGGTGTTGGCAAAGTACCGAGTGGCAAGCTCTTCAAGGTCAGCCTGTGTTGTGGCTATGTCACCCTCGAACTCCAACCGTGGGATTGTCAGCTTCCTTCGCCTGGCCTTAATTCTGAGGAAGAAATAGGCCGAGCCTGCGTCTCCAGGCCTTAGCACCGCGATTCGCGGACGCTGTCTGATGCATCGTCCAAATTGAAATGTTGACAGAAACATCGTCCAAATTGCAGCAAAATTTTGTCAGCGAGTTTGACATGCAGCAAATAACCAAGGTACAGTCGGCGTCGCCTCTGCGCTCCCTCACTGGTCATGACTCGTGATCACCGCACGCGACTGCGTCACGCTCAGTGCCGCGTCCGCGGCGGCCAGCTTCTTGAAAGACCAGTGTTAAGATTTATTACTAAAGTGGATAGTATGTTTTAATTATAACTCATATTTTATGTAAAAATTTTTAGTAAGACGAATAGTCAAACATACATAAAAAAATCAAATGTATCCTCTATTAAAATACGAATGACGTGAATTATCAACAAAGAATATACGAGTATACATTCTGTTATGGTTGATGTTGCTTTCATACTTGAGTAATGATAGCCAGGTTTCATATCTAGTTTCCACTGAAAATTTATGAATTATTTCTATCATGAAGGATCTGTTACCATTGATCCTGAAAAGAAAACAGTTTGTTATTTTTTGAACAGAGCATCAAAGCTGTTGCCAAATGCATAAACCTACATCACTTTGTCACATAACAGAGAGCATCAAGCCATTCATTCTATGTTGCCTCATGCACAAACTACATCTTGGTTCTGTAGCATCCTCACATATTGCATTTAGCAATCTGACACTATCATGCTAAAACTACATCATTCCTGGCTAATAGGTATCTCGAGTATGTCAACATGACCACGGTAGGGCATACAAATGGTATAGGTTTAGCTCTTTAGTTAAGCTTAATCCTTCTCCAGGTAATCGTCATGGTTGGGAGAGTGCAACAAGTCCGGTGGTGCAGAAGTTCGCAGAATAAGCGGTGTTGCTTGAGTCTGCATAACTGGGTTTCTTTCTCTACATATTCCATCGTCGCATTGTCCACATGCAGAAGAAATAGACCTGGTAGCAGAGGGAATGGAAAAAAATTTCAGTTTGGGGCATGGGGACATCCAATAAGACAAGGACTAATCCAAGCATCGACAACAAGGATGTGACAGATCAAACAACTCTCTCTCACACACACACACAGAGAGAATTTAGGCTTTGTTTAGTTCCAAAAAAAATTCTAAAAATATCACATCAAATCTTTGAACATCTAAATGAAGCATTAAACATAGATGAACCAGAAAACTAATGGCACAGTTATGTGAGAAATCGTGGATTTTTTTAGACTAATTAGTCCATGATTAGCCATAAGTGCTACAGTAACCAATATGTGCTAATGACGGTATAATTAGGCTCAAAAGATTCGTCTCGCGGTTTCCAGACGAGCTGTGAAATTTGTTTTTTCATTCGTGGCCAAAAACCCCTTTCGACATCCGGTGAAACGTCAGACGTGACATTTCCGCCAAAGAATTTTGCCATCTAAACACCCCTTATTTGATAACAAAATGTAGAAATTTGCGCTTGTTATGTACTAAAAAATCTAACAAGAAAGAATAATCCCTGAGTCACTCTATCTGAAATGGAAGACATATTGCATAAAAATTCTGAAGCTGACAAACAGGAAAATATAAACCTTAAAAAATAAGCAAAAAAGGATATTCACTTAAAAAACATTATATGTATTTGAAACAAATCATTCACAATATTAAAACAAATCATGCTGCAGGATACAGGCAATATAACAACAATATATTGACAAAGGATCAGTAAGAACAAAATTAAAAATCTAGAACCCGAACTACAATGACACTGATAAACAAGGCATGCTTGACATTCAGCTCATCATATGGACCTAATTGCCTAAATGTTTTTTCATCAAACCTCCAATTCTGACAATGGTTGAAAGTTGAAACAGACGTGCTAGGGGGAAAGGTGGTGAAATTACTAAGTAGACACTTCCTTTCTTAACCAGCGAATAAGCATTTGCTTTGCATGACTAATTAGAAGAAAAAAAGAAAGACAGGGCTTTATTTGAGAACTGTACAAATTTGAATTTCGTAATTGATAATGATAATAAAAAAATAATTTACAACATATTGAACTAAATTTACAGTTTTACAATGTAAATGCAGTACAACTATACTGTAATTACAATTGGACTGTACTGTACTACATTTAATCTAACTTTATCACAACCTTAGACATTGGAACCACCAAAACCTGTAGCAACAATACTCATGCCAACAGAAAATAAAATGCTACTAACACATTAAAGGCAAGGCGCACATAAAAGAAAAGCAAAGAGGATGCTAAAGTCCACCACCTAAGAATGCATGTAATTCACAAAACAACAATTTTGAACTCATTTTCATACACAATAATATTTGAAAACCATTATACGTTCTTAACAAAATGAATAAGGAAAATAAGAACACTTAAACCATTAAAAAAATCAGGTCCAGATCTAAATACACCATACAGGTTCAGGAAAACAAAAATCCACCATCAGAATGAATAAGAATATATCTTCCTACTAGTGATTTCATAGTTGTCCTAATTAGCATCTGCCTAGAAAATGCTAGGATCATGACTTGGCTAACAAAACATCACTTTGTAAAAGAATTTGCCTACAATGCTCATGCAAACCATGAAAATACATTCTTCTAGAATCCAGGAATCCCATAACAATCTTTCCTGTTACTGAGTGCCCATTGCATTGCAGGCTCACATCTAAGTTCAAGTGAACTGCATAATGCAGTAAAATTCCCTTACTGAAATTATGCCAATGAAATTACTAAGGAGATGACAAGGAATGTGCAAATTAAGGAGAAATTAACGCCACCTGTGTAAACGAAAAATAGGTGTGAACAAGAATAAATCTACAATCTACAGATTTAGCAAATCATTAGATGTGACATGGTACTACTAAATACAATACTAGCCTGGAATTAACATGAGGCAGCATACATATGTGATGTCTCCCTTTAATCAACTTCAATATGACTAATGTTCCCACTGTGTTGTGGTTATAAGTGCCAATTAGCAAAAACTGGCCAGATAGCACCTTGAGAGCGCCACTGCTCACCGGCTTTTGTGATCCATGATGCACACTCCCTCGTCGAACAAATCAGCACCAAAATGCTTTGCAAGTAGGCTGTTGTACATATCCACGGTGCGCACTAAAACCATCCCCACGTTGAACGGACCGGCATAAAACATTTGGGGAAACCCCCTACCAAATCGAAGAAGAAATGCAGTAATGCACAGATCTAAACCAGCAAAAAACTGAACAATAATCAAAGGAAAACGTAGAGCAGTGCCCCAAAAAAAAACTCCAACAAGGCGACGCTACACACTAGCACACAACTCAAAGGCAAGGGGAATCCAGTGGTGGCAATAGAAATATAGCACGGCAAGGGAATGGTGAAAATTGTCGGCACACCCTCTCTGCCTCGGTGTGGCAATCTGGAAACCTTGAAGAGAATGCTTAAGACAGAACCATGGATATCTGAGATGAGTATATTGTTAAAAAAAGTCACAACTCGCAGCTTAAAGGTTCCGACCACATGGAACCCATTAATAAAGGAGACAAGGCTGAAGTAGGCTCTCGGGCAAAAAGATTGCAAAAATCTCAGAACATCCTACAGCCACAACCCACAAATCTGACAGAGATTGGGACAGAAATGTGTCTGACACATTTGTAGCAAAACCATTATAACTTATATATCATCGATATCTTTGCATTTGTGCACAGCAGTTTCATAGTTATAAGCAGCTTATAATTGAATTTTCAGACTAACTTGGCACACAATCTAGTTAGATTTAAACTAGGTAGATCTACTCAATGATACAAACAAAATAAATGATAATAGCCCTACTTGTCACAACTCACAAACGAATTAATTGCAACTCAAATCTTAAGAACTCCTCACAATATTCTTACATAATACTATAGCTTATAGCTGAATAATAAAATGGAACACAACAGAAAGTATTTCAATATAAGACATCATAAAGTGCAGAAATACAGGAACATAATAACAAAGTTCTTTGTCAGAGAAGTATGATGAGAATGCACCAAATTACCTTATCAAAAGAGAAAAACAACATGGACTACGGATCTGCAGCATTTGGATTTTCTTCCTGGCCAAGAGCCACCACAGCTTTCTTCAGAAGGGCCTCAACCGATAGATGTGAGTTCTCAACAGCTTTTGTTATTGCTTGCCATCTCTCTCCATGCTTTGGTTCTGCTGCAACACATCTTTGTAGAACATCCTTTTGTGTATCAGCATTTCCATGTTGTAGTTCAAATTTATAGTACAAGGCCCAAAAATCTCCAATGTCTGGAGAAAGAGTAACAGCTCTGTTCAACCAACTCCTTGCTTTATCAACCTTCCTGTCATGCCAAAATAGTTTAGCCACGGCTGCAATGACATGAGGATCATGGTCACATCGTTTTATAGCATCTGAGCTCTTTGCTTTACGTTGGGGACGTGGCACCATCTCTATAGCTGCAGCCCACAAAATACCACTCGTTGGGCACTCCTGTAATGCCTTGGCTAGTAGAGCATCAGCTTCCTTTTTGTTCCCATGCCTCAATTCAGCTCGAACTGCTGCAAGCCAAAGTTCAGGTGTAGCTGGGTTCTTCTTTCTTGCCATAGTGAGAACAGCACGTGACTTGCTCAAGCCATTTATCTTCTCCTCTAGATTAGCTAGAGAGAGCCAAAGAGGGATGCAACTAGGGCAGTGTTTCAGTGCATTCTCATAAACCTCCTTTGCCTTGGCTCCATGACCAAGCCGGTCTTCCATTTGCCCAAGCATTAACCACAGTTTGAAGAATGAAGGGAATAACTTCAGACCTTCCTCCAACAGCTTCCTTTCCTCATCTACATTCCCTAACTCTCTTTCAACAATGGCAGATTTCATCCAGACCCTCTCAGTGCCTCCTCTTTCCCTAGCCTTTGACAAAAGAATTCTTGCTCTCTCTGGTTCATTGTTCTCAAACTCAAGCTTGAAAGCAGCTAGCCAGATCTCCTCTGAATTGGGGAGAGAAGCGTAAGCTTCCTGAAGAATGGCTCGGGCAGCCGGGACATCTCCAGCCAGCCATTTCTCCTTTGCACTCATAAGCCACAACACTTCTGCACGTGGATTGTATGTAACAGCCTTCCTGAGGAGATTATAAAGAGAATCCTTGGTCCCATGGCTCTTCTCAAGCTGAGCCGCTTTCAGCCAAATACTCTTCTTGGAAACGAAGACACTGAGCGCATGTGCATAGATGGCACGGGCTGTCTCAATTGAACCACGTTTCTTGCATTCCTCAGCATCAGCGACCCATGTGCGCTTTCTGTCTTCATCATCAACACCAATGCCAATAGTATTCTTCACAATAGCCTGGCAAGTCAACACAGATCCAGCCCGTTCAGCTGCTTCTGCTTCCTTTAGCCATGCCTCCCTGTCAATATCCAATCCTTCTCTCTGTAAAGTTCTTATACTTCTCTCAATCACCTTGTTTACTGACTGGGTGTTTCCATTAGCTTCCTCCAGCTTTGCAGCTGTAATCCAGATAGCAGGCTCCTTAGGGAGTTTTTCTCTTGCCTTGTTAAGTACCTTTTTTGCTTGGTCATACGTCTCCAACCTCGCTAGGGCAAGCCACAGTTCCACATGGAGTGGGCAGCACTCTACAGCCCTGTGAAGCAACAGCCTTGCATCTTCCTCATTTGCAAGCTCTACTACTGCTTTCCACAGCCTGACTGAATCAGGAATGTGCTCCAACCCTTTTCTCAAAACCCTACTCTTATTCAGATCACTCATTTCCAATTTTGCTGCCTGCAACCACAGCTTCACAGAATTGGGAATTGCCTTCACACCCCTGGCAATCACTGCCTTTGCCTCGTCTGGACTAGCCAACCGGCATGCCTCGAGCCAAACATCCTCATTTGTGGGGCACTCCTCACAGCCACGCTGGATTAGCTGCCGAGCAACCTGAAGCTTGCCAGCAACCTCTTCAAGCCTAGCAGCAGCAATCCATCCTGGTGGATGCTTTGGATTCGTCTGTGTGACTGACTTGAGCAATAATCGCGCCTTTTTTATGTCAGAGATCTCAGCATCACTAGTAATCTTCATACTTTTCAGGTCTGTCAAGTAACCCTTTGGATCAACAACAGTAAGACCAGATACCGAATCCGACAGCCTATCCAGCTTCAAAGAAAGCACAGTGCCACGACCTTCGCCCACAGCTGTCAGATCGGTAACTGGAGTCTGTGCCCATGGCGTCTCGGTGCCACCGGCTGCACGGCTCTTGGGATCCAGTGCAGTGACATGCTCCTGCTCCTGCCGGGCCTTCTCAAGCAGGGTATCTGGCACGGGAACAAAACTCTCAAACCGCTTCTTCTTGTTGCGCAGCGAGTAGTCACCAATTTCTGGTATGCTTTCCCACTCTTGTGCGGACAAATCGACCAGCTTACGCTTCAAATCAGCGAATTGCTCCGTGATCTTAGGGTTGGACGCACGGTACTTCTCGATCTCCTGCTTCAGCCGAGCCTCTCGCCGGTCCTTCCGGCGCGAGTCCATCCTCTGGTCGATGCTCTCCCAGACCGCATCTGCCTCGCGGTCATCGTCATCGTAGTCTGCGTTGGAGAACAAGCCAGCATCATTGCCCTCAAACTCGTCGAACTTCTGGTTCTCGTCGTACCCCTTCTCCTCGTCGCCGCCCTCATCATCGCCGTCGTCCCCAGGCGGCTTCCCACGTCCGCGCCCGATGGCGGGAGCGGCGGCGGCGGCGGACCGGTCGGGCAGATCAGGCGCCGCGCGGGCGGGCCCGATATCCGAACGGGTGGTGAACCCGGTGGCACCACGACCTAGACCCGCCACGTAGTTGGGCGGCGGCTTGGAGTTGAGGAAGTCGTAGCGCGCAGGGCGCGCGGGGGGCTGCGCCGACGGGGGCGGGGGCGCCGCGGGGGTCGGGCCGGTCATCCCTCCGAGCAGGGGGAGGTGGACTAGCAGCGAGGAGGAGGCCGCGACCTGGAGTGACGCCAGGAGCGGGGAAGGCTCGGCCGGGAGGAGGCGGCGGTGGGAGAGGTAGAGCCGGAGCTGCTGCGGCGGGACGCCGCCGCAGACGCGGGAGGCGGAGGAGGCGAGGTCGGCGAGCGTGGCGGTGGAGGGGTCCAGGTCGACGTGGTGCGTCCTCCCGTCGGGCGCCCGGAGGAACACCATCGCGGCGGCGGCGGCGGCGGCGGCGGAGGAGGCGGCGAAGTACTACTAGATTGGTTTGGGGTTTTGAAGTCGTGGGGATGGGGAAGAATACGGAATTTGTGCATCTCCGTCCAGGCAAAAACACTTCGTTTTCGTTCCATTGCTCAAAGTTCGAACATATGTTTTATTTAAAAAATTTATTAAATAATTAAAAAAATATATTGTGCTATTTATATTTTACTATTTAATAAATAAAAATATTAATTGTAAAAATGTTTCAAATAAAACTAAAATTTAAACAGTATATTAAAAAGGTAAAAAAATTCTAGAACGGAGAAATATTAATTAAGTTGGCTTACTGTCTGATGGGTTTGTGTGTATCGAGTCAGTGGCAAACGTGAGGCGGTGCGCCGCGTGGGCCTTTTTGAGCTGGGCTAACAACATGGGCCGTGCCCCTGTGTGCATGTGCGAGGGATGGAAAAGGTCCAAATTTGCTCCCTCAAGTATATAGGTCGGAACAAGAGATGGCAACGAAGCCCCCGATCCGAGACTTGATGTGTATTTACTCTACTAATAGTCGTATGTGATTAAATTTCTGCACTCATGGGTCTATTAATGGTTAGAAATTCTTACCTGTTGGGTTACTTGGGTAGGTGGATATAGGTTTGTTCTTTAGCCATATGTGCCCGCTAACTCATGAGTATAAAATTTTCTGCTTGTGGAGCCTTTAGTCTGGTATGGTGGTATGGAATTACTATCTAATTCTTAAATTTTGAATCATGATCGTATGGTTTGTTCACTTTCTTTTAATGCCAACATTAAAAACCATGGTTGCCTAACATGATTTTGATATTTGATTGTAATATAATTGTTTGATTGTTGTGTAAAGTTATAAGTATTCTAAGTTAGTGCTATGAGTATTCGTTGAGTACCTATCATCCGTGCATGTGTGTGTGGGTATGGGGAGAATGTTTCACCTGCTAGTGGGAATGGGTGTTGTAGTGGGAACTTAGTTGTCATGGATGTATGTATGAGAATATGGGATAATAGAAATCGGTAGTACATATCCGTTGCTATCTCTAATTAGATCTAATTCACATCTCTCAATCACAAAATCAGGTATAACAATTCCTCTATTCAACCATGTCAATGATTTTCTCTAGGAATTAAAAATAGGTGTTCGGCCCACGTGTAAGTGACAATGGAAAACAATTTTTATGGGGTCCACGTGTCATCTATATCTCCTCTTCCTCCTTCTCTCCCCCCTCTCTTCCCTTAGCCCTCTTTTCCCCCTTCATTAGTCATCTTTCCATGTCTAAGTCATCCAAGAGCGAGATGAGGTTGGGATGGTGGCGACGACAAGGTGGAGCTGTAGATAGGGAGCATAGCAGTGAACCTTACGCGCCTCCCCTCAAGCTCCAAATTTGCCTTTGTTGTGCACAGAATGAGCCTATGGTGGCTCCACCGCCCATAGAGCTCGAGCTCCATGCCTCTACCCACGAAGGTAGGCAACGACAACAACTACTGATAAGCCCGATACAAGCTTTCGCTCGTCCATGGATGAAGGGAGAACATGGAGAAGAAGTGTTGAAACTCTTCCTCCACCATCAATTCCGGCAACCACGATGTCGCATAGGTGGAGCATGGTGGATCCTCTAGGGCTCCAAGGGCACTGACGATTGCATAGGAGCACCTACGTCGTTGTATCCTCCTCTCCATCTTCCTCCTTGAGCCAGTGGAGGCGACGGTTGTCGAGCCTAGGAGCTCGCACTAATTCCTTCCCCGCTCCTTTTATGCTCTCCATGGGGGAGATGGTCGCAAGATTTGAGGAGGTAGCATGCTTTGGGCTCAACAGTGCCTCCCTTCACGTGAGCGCAGGTCTCGTCGGCGGTGGTGACCTATGAGACTCATCAATTTTGAGCTCACCTACCATACAAACATTGATGGTGGGAAGGGAGGAAGGCTAAAGACAGGGTAGAGAAAGCAGATGGAAGGATAAGCGATGACATGTGGGCTTCCTAGTATTCCTATGATGATTAGGATGCCACGTGGATATCACGTAAGTGAAAGAACACCTGCTAAAACACCCGAGGGAGTCATTTTGAACTATCTTAATAGTTCAATGGGTTGCATAAAATTCAGCGCATCCACAAACCCAGAAAAAAAATCAAGTGATTTCTTAAAAAAAGTTTATTTTCTCTGTAGTTTTGTGAAGTTCATTATTAATTGTATAGATCTGTTGTAATGCATAAATATATTACTCCCTCTGTTTCATAATGTAAGACTTTTTAGCTTGAATAGATTCTTATGTATGCTAATGAATCTAGACGCATTGATAGATTATATACATTTATCAATTGATGAATTTAGGCAAGGCTAGAACTCTTAGAGCATCCCCAGGAGTTTGCTTTCCCTACTTCTCATCACTGTTCTTTGGCAAATTCAAAAAAAAATATTCTCCAATGGTTTGCCATATGACCTTCTCAAATTTAGCAATTTGACATATCTCCTTGTTTGCCCCTATACTTGAGAGTTCAATTTTGGTTTGCTATCTACAGAAAAAGTATGACACTTATCTCCCGCGTACGCACGGAACTTGCACACGCTGACTCTGCCTCTTGCGTGCGCCACCGCCGTGCCGTGCGGTCGCCGCCTTCAGGAGCCGCCGTCGCAGGTCACCGCTAGCTCCCAGCCGCCGCTCGCCATCGCTCTAGAGGCAGGAGGCGTGGCGGCGCGTGACGCGGATAGAAGGTGGTGCGTAGCGCGGAGAGGCAGCGGCGCGCGCCGCGGGGAGGCCAGGGCGGGAGGGCGGGGTGACGAGTGAACAAGCGGCGGGGTCGAACACGGATCGATGTGGACGAGACTTTCAACTTTTATATTGAAAATAAAAAATTGTGAGCTTAATTTTAGTTTTGCCAACTGACATATATTAAACTATTGGAGATTGAGTATAATTTTATTTGTCATATTATTTGGAGACTTGCCAAAACACCAGATTTGGAAAATAAAATTTGCCTAGTTCTTGGAGATGCTCTTACAATATGAAACGATGTAGTATTAGTTATAATAAATTGGTAAAACAATTTAAATATATTGAAACAAACTTTGGCCAAAAGCTTGAAGTTGTACATGGTTACAGTAAGACGAGATGAAAACTAAAATATACTCCACTTTCGACCAATCATCTAAGATTTGGGGACATGTGGCCGAACACATGAAATTTCTCCAAGGGGGCATGTATTCATTCATTTTAGTCATCTTCACGCCAATTTAGGCGAAATTCATCCATATTTTAAAAACAGACGATTCTCTCTGTTTCCTTGCCTAGGGACTTTGGATGATTTGCCATCCTCCCAGATGGCGCACCTAAATGCCATTTTTTTCGTGAAGTTTAACTATTTACCACTGGTCTCATAGGTTTTGTTGATTGAATACCACTTTTGCCTACTTTTGTAGGATATATAACTATACATGATCTTTTATCTTGATAATAATTATTTTTAATTGTTAATTTAAATTTAAAATTTTCTAAATTATGTTTTTACATGAAACTCATTTACCTATATTCTAAATTATACTCGTTTATAAAGTCTTTTCTACATAATATTTAATTTATAATTTAAATTCTAGATACTTCTAAATTGTATTTATATATTAACATTTTCTCTTAATTTACACATGGACCTTTTTTTATTTTCAAATCTTAAATTGTATTTCTAATCTGATTCACTGAAATTTTAGTTGTTTACAAATTGTATTTATAGATGAACTCTTCCCTCAATATCAATTTTAATATCAATTGTTTTATTTGTAATTATTTTAATATATAAATATAATTTAGAAGTATCTGAAATTTGAATTATAAATTAAATATTATGTAGAAAATAGTTTATAAACAAGTATAATTTAGAATATAGGTAAATGGTTTTCATGTAAAAATATAATTATAAAATTTTAAATTGAAATTAACAATTAAAAAATAATTATTATGAAGATAAGAGATTCTATATAACAATTAACATCGAATCAATGAGAACAAGTGACAAATAGTTAAACAGTTAAAGTTCACGAAAAACGCATGCGAAAACCTGGAGGATGCGCCGTCCTGGAGGGTGATGGCAAATCATCGAAAGACCGCCCTGCGGAAACCCCCGAGCGGTTCGGAAAACCGGGTACTCTCTCTCTCCCCCGTCGCCGTCGCCGCCGTCGTCGTCGTCTCCACCTCCTTTCCACGGCCGCATCCCACCTCCACCCAACCTGAAAGCGACGCTGCCGCACAGGAGAAGGGAAGGGAAGGACCTCTCCCGGTCGTCGCGACCGCGCCTGCCCTCCTCTCCCCTCGCGCCACCGGGGCCTCCCCGCCCTCCCTCCCCCGCGACAGCGACGGCCGGTCGCTTCCAGTGACCTAAGCATCGCTTCCTCCCGCCGCGCTCGCTGGCGATTGTCCCCCCCTTTTTGCCTTTTGTTCTCTCGTCTAGTCTCCTCGTTGCCGTCCTTATGACCTCTTCTTCGTCCGCTCCAAACCCTAGTCCCGTCGTCCCCACCCCGACCCCGACCCCGACCCCCGCAGCAGCCGCGAACGGCGGCGCAGTCGTCGCCAACGGGAGCACCGCCAACGCCAACGCCGGCGCCGTGCCCGTGTCGTCGCCGCCCAAGGATCAGCAGGGGCAGGAGGGGGCTGGTGGTGGAGCGGCGGATGGTGGTGGAGGGGGCGGGGGTGGAGCGGAGGAGGTGGGCGTAGGGGGCGGCGAGGCCATGGAGGTGGATGGTGGAGCCGGAGGTGGAGGAGGAGGGGGAGGTGGTGGTGCTGCTGGGGATGTGGAGGGCGGTGGTGGTGCGGGGGGAGGAGCTGCGGGAGGAGGTGGGCAGCAGCCGTCGCCGGCGACCGTGTTCCGGATCCGGCTCAAGCAGCCGCCCTCCAGCCTCCGGCACAAGATGCGCGTGCCCGAGCTCTGCAGGAACTTCAGGTGCGTTCGTCACTCACATCTCCCGTTTCTGTTGCCGAAGATTTTTTTGGGTGTTTTATGGACATAGGTGGGAAGACTTTGTGTGATGAAATTTTAGGTTGCGTGGGTTTAGTTCGTTCTCTTTTTTCTCTTCAAATTTTGAACTTACAGAGGCATTTGTGTGAGTACGGGTTTGTGATTGTTTAGTATCCTGTGTAGGGTTCTACTGTTCAACATCAAATACACTTACAAACTGATAAGCCATAATTTTCTCATCACATAACCAAATTTAGTCAGTTCAAGCTGGTTACTTTTGCTCGCGAGTAAAAAGTACCGAATGGAATAAATCCATTTAAAGATCTACACTAATATCTTGTTTAAAACTGCTTTGATCTTGTGGGATGATCTTGCCTAGTATACTACAGTATATCGGAAACTACCAGTAATTTATCTTGTGGGATGATCTTGCCTAGTATACTACAGTATATCGGAAACTACCAGTAATTTATAATTTCTTGCTGGGTGTTTTCTTATTGCAGCGCGGTTGCTTGGTGTGGGAAGCTCAATGCAATTGCATGCGCATCGGAGACTTGTGCACGGATACCAAGGTATATATTTCTCCATCCTTTCACTGAAAATTTACTTGCCCTGACCTCTAGTCACTCATAAATAAGTTTATTCTGTTAACTCCTATTCAGCCATTTGGTAGCATTGTTTATTTACAGTTCCTGGTTATGAAAGGTTCTTCACAATAAAATGATCTATGTATATTTCAGCTCTAATTCAAGCCCACCATTTTGGATTCCAATACACATTCTAAATCCAGAGAGACCAACGGAATGTTCTGTTTTCAATGTGAGAGCAGGTAATCATTTTTCTATCAGTTAGCTTAAATATTCTTTCGCACTGTTTATTCAAATTACATGCATTGGCACATTGCCACACGATATGCATTCTGTGGCTAAATTTCAATTGTTCTGATAATGCGATTAACTTATGCATGCGCAAATCAACGTCTGCTTACTCCCTCCGTCCCAAAATATAAGCACTTTTGGAGTTTTCTCAGGGGATTAATGAGAGTTGAAATTAAGTGAGGGATGGTTGTGATTGGTTGACATGAGGAGTTTGGTGGAGAAATTATTGTGATTGGGGTGGAGAAGTTGCTATATTTTGGGACATTGTGAACGATAAAAGTTGCTATATTTTGGGATGGAGGGAGTGGTAAAGAGTGAGTTTAATTGTTTATATGAGTTTTCCATCTCCAATGACGATGTGATTTTGAACAGATTCTCCACGTGACTTTGTTCAATTTATTGAATGGTCTCCTCGATCATGTCCTCGTGCATTATTAGTGGCAAATTTTCATGGAAGGATTACTATATGGACACAGCCAACTAAGGTACATAACTCCTTAAACAAATTTCAGGGTGCATCATGTTTTTGGGAAGTAGTACCATTTAACTTAACTTGTTCATTTGTTAAACACTCAGGACCTTCTGGTCAACATTCCTTATTTGAAGTCCGTATACATATATGGTGTTGTTTAGTTTTTCTAATACTTATTTTTTCTCTGATTGGTGAAGGGTCCTATTAATCTTGTACGTGATGCCAGCTCCTGGCAATGTGAACATGAATGGCGTCAAGATCTTTCAGTGGTGACTAAGTGGTTGTCAGGAATTTCTCCGGTATGTTGCTAATGTGCATAAATGTACATTATGCTTGCTGTTTTTTTGATAATGTAGCAGCGTACGCTTGGAATTCAAAATGATTGATCCAGCAGTTTATCTAGGTATCTTTTTTTATGGAACATATCTCCTGGCTCACTGAGTCACTTGTAGGTTTCATGGTTCAACTTAACGGTTGAGATTCTATACCTTTCTGTCCATTAGTTCAGCGTGATGTTTTTTAAAAGAATATTCGATAAAGCAGTGTTAATAGACTTGAGCTTGGACTGTTCTAAGATCTTATCACTGGAAAGTTATCCTAAACCAATCACCACATATAGGTAAAAAAAAGTTCCGGCTCAGTGTATATTTGAATTGGTACTTTGATTGATATCTGATGACACTACATCCGTGTTTGGTTACTTATTTGGCCTGGAATATATGCCATCTTAGAATCTATGGAATAGGCTTACTAAGCCGTTGCCATGGCTAAATTTGTTTGTTTTCCTTGACACTGCAGTATAGATGGCTTCCTGCAAATTCTAGTACTTCATCAAACATAAAAACCTTTGAGGAAAAGTTCCTTACCCAGCAGCCTCAAAGTTCAGGTTGGTTAGTGAAATGTATTTCAAAACAGATGTTATTTTCTGGAGGAGATGGCAAGCATTCCTTTTACACTACTCTAACATATCACTGTTTACTGCAGCTGGATGGCCAAACATTCTATGCGTCTGTTCAGTTTTTTCATCAGGTTCTGTTCAGCTTCATTGGGCTCAGTGGCCTTCTCAAAACTCAGCACAACCTAGATGGTTTTCTACTAGCAAAGGGCTTTTAGGAGCAGGGCCAAGCGGTATAATGGCTGCTGATGCTATTATTACTGAAACTGGAGCGCTACATGTTGCTGGTGTTCCCCTTGTTAATCCATCTACTGTAGTGGTTTGGGAGGTGATGCCAGGTCTTGGCAATGGTATTCAGGCAACTGCAAAGATAAATGCAACAAGTTCTCTTCCTCCATCATTGAATCCCTCACTCTGGCCTGGTTTTGCTCCACTTGCATCTTACCTCTTTTCTTTGCAAGACTACCTCGTATCTGAGGGTGCACAGACAAAAAAACAGGTACAGATAGATAATGAGGCCACTGAGGCAGCATCAATCCATTGTTGTCCAGTTTCCAATTTCTCAGCTTACGTCAGTCCTGAAGCTGCTGCTCAGTCAGCTACTACAACAACTTGGGGATCTGGGGTTACCTCAGTTGCTTTTGATCCCACTCGAGGAGGATCGGTCATTACAGTAGTAATAGTCGAAGGTGCGTATATGATTTTCCTGGGAAATGAACTGTTATGGACTGATGCAATTGTCACATCTAACTATGACTGTTGTTAGTGTTCTGATGAATGGCATGAGCATCAATGTAATGAGGTTTTCCCGCCCTTTCTAGAAGGCTTCATAATCTCCACACTAGTCCTACATGCATACAACATATTAATAGTACAACAGTTAGTCTGATTATATATGTCCAGAGCATGCTTATACATGTATGAGGACTCTGAACAACACAATGCCCTCTAGTTTTTGTTGTTTCTTTGATTTATTTGCTCAGGTAGCTTGTGCCATGGTAATAAAATTTCTCATCTGTAATTGCTATATGCAGATTCTTTAAGGATTTTTTTGGGGTGTCTATGAAATTTATTAGGTGAATCAGTTGATCTCAGGCCCTTGGTTAATGCTCATTTATTTTTCTGACAATTGTTAAAACCAAATATATGCAGGGCAGTACATGTCTCCTTATGATCCTGATGAAGGACCTTCCATCACTGGGTGGAGAGTCCAATGCTGGGAATCTTCAGTTCAACCTGTTGTTCTTCATCCAATATTTGGAAGCCCTGCAAACTTTGGTGGACAGCCACCTATGCAGACTGTTTGGTCCACAAGAGTTAACAAAAGCATCCCACCATCTGAGGACCTTAAGAACCCTCAAACATATGTTCCAATGCCAACAACTTCAGATGAACGGAGCTCTTCCGAGTGCAGTGTTGACAGGGCGAACCGACTTAGCTTTGACCCTTATGATCTTCCAAATGATGTCAGGCAATTAGCCCAAATAGTTTATTCTGCTCATGGTGCTGAGGTTGCTGTTGCTTTCCTGCGTGGAGGTGTGCACATTTTCTCGGGTCCAAATTTTGATCAGGTCGATAGCTATCATGTCAATGTTGGCTCAGCAATTGCTCCACCAGCCTTCTCCTCCAGCGGTTGTTGCTTGGCATCAGTATGGCATGACACACTCAAAGATCGAACTATACTAAAGATAATACGTGTGCTTCCACCTGCAATTCTTAATGCTCAGACAAAGGTTAGCTCAGCTGTGTGGGAAAGAGCAATAGCTGATAGGTATGCACCCAAGTTAATAAAGGCTGATTGAAAATGATTTATTTGTTGAAATTGTTTGTTATTATCATGATCCTATTTTTTTGTTTGCAGATTTTGGTGGAGTCTATTGGCTGGTGTGGACTGGTGGGATGCTGTTGGTTGCACACAAAGTGCTGCTGAAGATGGTATTGGTAAGTATGTTTATGCAGATGCTATGGATTTGTGTACGGTATTTAAAGTTCAATTTCTTCTAGATGTCCACACAACTTGAAGGGTAGGGGATCATCTGCTGCTCTGTAGAATTTCCATAACTGTCATTTAAACCTCTTAAGTGTATAATGAAGTACCCTGCAACCGAACAAATCTCTTTTTGGATGTTTATAGTATTTAGAGCTGACTGCAGAAGTGCAAATTTATTTTTCCAATTTGGAAGCAGTGTGCATCTGCAATATGATGAATTGTGTAACTGTGTTTTGCTCCATTTTTCCCATTTAGATATTTAATTATTTTACATTATTTCATAGTATGAGTTGCAATACAACTTTCTGAGTGGATACAAAACTCTTTACCAAATTTTACATTTCCTGCATATGGCTGTTAACTATCTCAGCACCTGCAACATTTATATTCATCCATAAGGAACTAAATCTCTTGCCTTTTGTTCCAGTCTCACTTAACAGTGTTATAGCTTTGCTGGATGCGGACTTCCATTGTCTTCCAACTATACAACAAAGGCAGCAACACTGTCCTGTAAGTATGCTATTGCTTTTAGTACATTATGCCCAGTTTTAAGCACTTGTCTTCGATTTTTCATCATCTACTGCCTACCGGTATTACCATGTGACATATGTATTGCATTGTCTTTTTAGGTTCTTAAGATTGTGCATTCACCAATGACCAGTTTTTGTCCCACCAGTTAGTTGAATGGGGAATACACCTCTGATTAAAGTTGTATTCGAAATATAGGTCCTGTTTTGTTCAGCTGATTAGCGAATTAATGTATGGATTAATTAAATAATATATGTTAAATGCTGATATAGATTTTTTTTAAAGAAATTGTACTTTTGGAATGTGGTATGAATAATCCGTAGCTCTATTAGCTGAAAAGAACCGTGACAAGTCACTAGCACTACTTGACAGTTTTTAATGAACATATAGCAACAATCTGAAGCTTGCCAATCTTATCTATAAACGTAAATTTATCTCTGAATACATCGGTCTGGTACCGTTTATGGTAGCATAATTGAGTAGTTGGGTAATTCATTCATAATACAGTGTATTGTAATTTGTGAGTTGGGCACAGATACGTTTTTCTAGACTGAAATATCTTTTGCTTCACATTTTGAGGACTTGTAAAGATATTACTTTCTTTGCTTGCTTTACTGATTACCCTATTTTACTTCTCGCAGAATCTGGATAGGATTAAGTGTAGATTGTTGGAAGGAACAAATGCTCAAGATGTTAGAGCACTTGTGTTGGACATGCAAGCAAGATTGCTTTTGGATATGCTAGGCAAAGGCATTGAGTCTGCCCTGATAAATCCATCAACTCTTCTACCTGAACCATGGCAAGCTTCCAGCGACATGTTGTCTAGCATTGGGCCTGACAAGATGACTGTGGACCCAGCTCTACTTCTAAGCATCCAGGTCTGCTGTACTCCATGTTGTTTTCATTTCCTTGTCACCAGCTTCAGTAGCTAAAATGATGCTGCGTCCCTTTTTGAGTGATAAGCTATGTGTAAACCACAAACTTCTCATGTATGAGGCATGAAGTACCACATATTAACCATGCGATGTGTGGCTTTTACAGTATTTTGCTTTTTTAACATCCAAACTAACTGCGAATTCAAACAGACCATGCATAGCTTTCATCATAAGCTTTTCATACCCTAGGTGTGTCATGTGTGGGAACCATGTTCAGCCCATCAACTGCCTATAATGCTTTGGCAATTTGTACATACATTTCAGCATAAGCTGTCTGCATAGGAACTTTTCATGGTACTATTTTGTGGATTTATTTTTGTGAGCATGAACTGCAGGGGTACGTTGATGCTGTTCTAGATTTAGCATCACATTTTATCACACGCTTGCGACGCTATGCAAGCTTCTGCCGAACTTTGGCTAGCCATGCGGTTGGAGCATCTTCTGGCTCAGGAAATTCCAGGAATATGGTTACAAGTCCAACCAACAGTTCTCCTTCACCTTCAAATAACCAAGGTAAATTTTGATTCCTTCTATCTTGCTAAATTATGCACATTTCTTTGGTTTGTGCAGAATAAAAACACTTCTGAATCATATCTTCATTTCATTTCTGGAAATGGCAAGAGTTACTAGCACATTTCAAACTTAGCAATGCTACTAATATTTCAGGTAATCAAGGTGGAGTAGCGTCTACAACAGGGAGTTCACAAATGCAAGAGTGGGTCCAAGGTGCCATTGCTAAGATCAGCAACAATGCTGATGGTGCTGCCAATGCTGCACCAAATCCAATCAGTGGGAGGTCATCATTCATGCCTATCAGCATAAATACGGGAACATTCCCTGGCACACCAGCTGTTAGACTTATTGGGGACTGCCATTTCCTTCATAGATTATGCCAGCTGTTGCTATTTTGTTTACTTTTTCGGAGAAGGCAGTCTCCAAGGATACCTGCAAATGCACAAAAGGGTTCTGACTCTAGCATGCAGAAACAACACTTGATGAACGGTAAGACAGAGGATAATCCTTCTGCAGTAAGATCTGGTCTAGGGGCTGCCAAAGTGGAAGATGGCCCAGCTTCACGTGGACAGCTGGTTCTTGCAGCCAAGGGTATTGAAGAAAATCCAGTGGGCAACAAATCTGCTAGGATAGGTTCTGGCAATGCTGGCCAGGGTTATACTTCAGATGAGGTAACAAACAAATTACCCTTAAATATGGGTTCTCTATAGCCTAAGTTGTTTAGTAAGAGAACTTTTTTCGATCTTAACATAATGATAGTTATATTATACATATATAGAAGTTTTCTGTATCTGCAGTTCTGAACTTCAACATCAATATGTAATCTTTGGTCACTGACTTGCCTGGCATGTTTTCCCTGATTTTTTTACTCCTGTGTTTTGAATTACTATTCATTCTAGCTTTGTCCTAAGTCAAATATTTCTGTCTTTGACTGTCAATTTCTGAAAATTTGTATAGCTTAACATGATTTGAATTATATATTTTGGAAATATTTCTCATCATGATCTAAATTTTTTTATGATGTTAAATTATATGAAATTTATAGAAATTGATGGTCAAAGATACAAATGTTTGACTTAGGACAAAACTAGTATGACAAGTAATTTGAAAGAGGGAGTAGTGCACATCTAATTTCTGAATGGTTTGTTTCCTGCTTGCAGGTGAAAGTCCTTTTTCTCATATTGGTTGACCTTTGTAAAAGGACTGCAACCTTGCAACATCCGTTGCCTGCCTCTCAGGTTGGTTCAGGCAATATTATTATAAGGCTGCATTACATTGATGGCAATTACACTGTGCTTCCTGAGGTAGTGGAAGCATCTCTTGGCCCCCATATGCAGGTACAATACATATTTCTTGGGGAAATTTATTTCTGTTCTATATTTTCTGTATACCCAAGCATCCAAAGTTCTCGTCAGCAATACATTATAGCAATCCTCAGTTGTGATGGATTGACCTAGCAAAAGAATAATGTTGCCCGAGTTAACTGTGGAGGTTTTCATTTCCATAAGCATGTGTGCATAATATCTGTTGTTATGAGTTCTTTACATCATTTGTACATTCTCCATTCAACCTTTATAATTTGTTATTACTCATGGTCTCAGCGCCCTCGTGTCCCCTTCTAGGAGTTCCCATTTTCATCAGCGTGCACATCTTTGATTTGTAGTGAGCATGATCAGTTCCCAAGATGAGCTGTGTACATGCATTTCTGTTGGGAATCTATACCAATGGCGCTCATTTAATCCAATACTTTTTGCAGAACATGCCTCGTCCACGTGGAGCTGATGCTGCTGGTCTTCTACTTCGAGAATTAGAACTGCAACCCCCAGCTGAAGAGTGGCATAGACGCAATATGTTTGGTGGGCCATGGTCAGAACCAGATGATCTTGGTCCATTGGATAATATGCCACACCTAAAAATCAATGGTTCTACCAGTCGCCATTTGTCTGACATGGAAGAGGATGGTGACAGTTCTTTTGGGATTCAAAACCTTTGGCCAAGAAAGCGTCGGTTGTCCGAAAGAGATGCAGCATTTGGTCTGAAAACATCTGTGGGCCTAGGATCTTTTCTAGGTGTCATGGGTTCTCGGAGAGATGTTATTACAGCTGTGTGGAAAACAGGTCTCGATGGTGGTTGGTATAAGGTAAGTATACTTGTAGTCTTAAATCAGGTTCGTTTGAAAGCCATTGTTGCTGCACTCTATCCAGTTCACTATGCCGTAACACCGATATACTCTATCTAATTGCAGTGCATACGATGTTTGAGGCAAACTTGTGCATTTGCCCAGCCTGGTGCTCCAAACACGACAAACGAACTTGAGGCATGGTGGATCAGCCGATGGACCCATGCTTGCCCCATGTGTGGTGGATCATGGGTGAAAGTTGTTTGAGTTTGACACATTTTGGTGACACCTTCCACCATGCTAACTACTCTGACCAATAGCTTTCTCGGCTGAATCTGTGTCAGAATCTTTGGTTTTGGACAATTTTGTATCCAAGTTTTAGATTGTTTGGTCTTGTTCTCTCAGGCTCTCTTTGTGGTATCGTAGTTTACCTGCAGCAGTCAGAGCAGATAGCACCAACAGCTGTGTAAAACGGTAGGGAAGACAGGATTAGAAGCACCAAAAGAGTAAAACACTCTGTAAAACTCAGCAGCTGTGTTCAGCAATCCATTTGTAGATAAATGTACCAACTGATTTGCAACACTGTAACGAAGCTTTGTTAGATACTGTTCGATGTGGTGAATGAAAACTGTATGTACCAATGGTTCTCTCGTATGCTAATGTTGTGGTATGTCAACATGACGCCTTTGCACGTAGGTCATCAGTGTTGCTTTGGCTTTAATTAATTGGTTTGCTACTTAATTTGCTTGGTTAAACCAGCATAACGCTAACGCAATAGATATATAGTCAAGTCTAGCGTTGTTTCGGTAAATATATATATTGAACATAGGTGACACGTAGTTTCAGCGAATATGTAGACCGTGTAGAATTTACTAATAAAATTTGGAGTGATCTAAACTACATGATAAGAATTTAATCGATCCAAACAAAGAATAGGTTCAAGTGTAATCTAACTGAAATTTGATTACAAATGGTGGGGCCAAAGTACAATTTAGCCTAATCTAAGGCCTGATTAGTTCCTAAAAACTTTTTCCGAAAACTTCACATCGAATCTGGACACTTAAATGAAACATTAAATATATATGAATATTAAAACTAATTGCATAGTTACGGAGAAATCATGAGACAAATCTTTTGAACCTAATTAGCATGTGATTAGTCATAAGTGCTATAGTAACCAATATGTGCTAATGACGAATTAATTAGACTCAAAAATCCGTCTCGTGATTTGTAGATAAAATCTGAAATTTGTTTTGGTTTAATTACCATACGTAACAATGTGATGTGTTTTTTGCAAAATGAGTTGGCAAACCGAACCCTGCCTAAATGAACGTGGCCTGACAGGCAAAGTAAACTGAGCCTCGACTGGACTGGCGCGAGCCCGCGGGTCGGCTTCGGCTCCAACCCACCCAGATCTCTCCCTCGTCTCCGGCGATGGCGTCGCCCTACGCCGGCGCGCAGCCGCCGTCTCCGGCGGGGCACCAGGCGCCGCCGCCGCAGCAGGCGCAGCAGAACCACTCGCTGGCGTTCCGCGTGATGCGGCTGTCCCGCCCCTCGCTGCAGCCCGACCAGGCGGCGGCCCTCCGCTTCGACCCGCGCGACGTCTTCCTCCCCGAGGACGCCCTCACGGGCCCCGACCCCTCCGCCGCCGACGGCTTCCTGCAGCGCCTCCTCCGCCCCGCCGACTCGCCGGCCACCACCGTCCCGGGCGACTTCACCTTCCGCGACCGCTTCCTCCTCCGCGACCCCGCCGACGCCCTCGCGCTCCCCGGCCTCCTCGTCCTCCCGCAGGCCTTCGGGTTCGTCCTCTCTGCTTCGCTTCTAGAACTGCGCCTCTGCTCCTCTAGATGCAGCGAACGCTTGTGTTCATGTGTATCTCTCTTGTGTTTGTGGGGGGCGTGGATCGGTAGGGCGATCTATCTGGGGGAGACCTTCTGCAGCTACATCAGCATCAACAACAGCTCCAGCTTCGAGGCCAGGGACGTCGCCATTAAGGTTTTGGAACCACCCCATCCTCTTCTATCGCATTGGTGTCTGGAGAACGGTGCATTTCTTACTGATGCTATTGTTTCAGTGCATCTGGTTGAACTTATAGGCTGATGCATTTTCACCAGTGTTAAAATTTCATACTATCTAATCTTGTAAAGTTGGCCTTGGTTCTTATTGCCGCAGTAATGAGCTAATGTTGAAATTGATTACACGATTGACTCTGGATTAGTTGCTTGTTCATCTTATCTTATATTTATAGATGAATATGGTGTGTTCAAGCGATCAGGCCAATTTTGTTAGAGGTTGATTAAGAAGAATTATAGCTCGACATTATTAAGAAATGTAACAAAATATGCAACATTATAATTTTGGTTCTTGGGATGCAAGTAACTATAGCTTTCCTTTAACTTTCTCTGATGTTCTTACTGAGCATTTAGCTAGTCTGGTCGATGGATTGCATGTTGCTCTATGATAATAGTTTGATACCTTAAGACATCCCTTGTGTTTATTTAGACAAAAAGACATCCCTTGTGTTGCCATGCATGCAGGATGTCTATCTTTGAAGACTTTATTTCTTCATATTATGTGTCAAAGTTTAACTAGAACGTTTCTTACATTAGGCAGAAATACAAACCGAGAGACAGAGGATACTTCTTTTGGACACGTCTAAGGCCCCTGTTGAGTCAATCAGATCAGGGGGTCGATATGATTTCATTGTGGAACATGATGTCAAAGAACTGGGAGCTCATACGTACGCTCTCCTCCTTTTGATTTTATGTACAGTTTGGTTGCATCAGTAATAGCCCTCCTAATTGTTGATTTGCTCATGTGGTGATTAAATCCAGGCTTATCTGCACTGCTTTATATAATGATGGTGATGGGGAGCGTAAATATCTTCCTCAATTCTTCAAGTTCAATGTTTCAAATCCATTGTCTGTTAGAACAAAGGTACTTTTCCCTTTTTTTACGTATGGTTAATCTTTACACTATATAATCTTTTTGTCGCTCTATCTTAGAATATAGTCCCAGCAGATCAAATTACAAAATAGGTCATATAAATAACTTATGTTCACCTTTTTTTGTTTCAGGTTCGCACCATCAAGGTAGGTACCCTCTTGTTTCACAAATGCAAACAATATTGTAAGTCCTTTGGCTATATTTTGATCTCTTTGATGAAAACCCTTAGATGTATATGCTGTCACATTTGCATCTTTAGAATGTTCTTTCATTATAGCAGTTGCAGACTTAAAGTTAGTCATTTCTTTCTTTACTTGCCATTAGTCTTTGTTTCTTTGTCAGCCCATTCTTTCTGTGCAGAATCACCCTCTGTGGTTCTGTCAGAAGCTTATCACTGTCTTGAATTTCTTAAAAATATAACGGAGGGCCCCCTATACGTTATCCTTGGTTTATTCCAAACTGATTGAACAAACTGTTATGAACATGTGGTTGCACCTGTTCGCTTCAATATTATCAACATATATAGCACTGTACTACTGTTTGTTTTAATTTTATTTATCCCTTGTCCATTTATTTATTCATCATGGCAGTCTTGAACTCTATATAGTTAGTCCACTTTGACAGGACGCTACATATCTGGAAGCCTGCATAGAGAATCATACAAAATCTAATCTTTACATGGATCAAGTTGATTTTGAACCTGCCCAACAATGGGCAGCTACAAGATTAGAAGCGGATGAACATCCGTCAGCAGTGAAGTCTATAATCAGGTAAATTGAGTTCTGATACAAACCTTATTTTGGAGAATGGAACATAGTGCGTCCATGCAAGGATGTTGAATTGTTGATATATCACATCGATGTAAAAGGATTGCTAATGCAAGTTCTATTTTTCATATAGGGACCTGTGCAAGCAACCGGTTCTCATCAGAGCTGGAGGAGGAATATATAATTATTTATATCAGCTCAGACCATTGTCTGGTGAGTCTGGTCAACCAAAGACAGAAGGAAGCAGTATACTTGGGAAATTTCAGATTACATGGCGAACAAATCTCGGTGAACCTGGTCGGTTGCAAACTCAAAATATACATAGCACTGTCAGTAAAGTTCCTGACTTCTGGTTTGAACTGTTTTTTATGAATCCTTGAGGTTTATACCTGTTAAGCTACTCTACATATAAGTCGCTAGCTGTAATTTTGGCAACCATTTGTTTTGAGCAGCCCACCGCAAGCAAAGATATTGATCTTCGTGTTGTGAAAGTTCCACCTGTGATATTTCTGGAAAGACCATTTATGGTAGGTGATTCATTGGTGAACATATTGTTTAAGTTGTGCATGTTAAACTACAATATGTTGGATTCATGATTTTACTTTTACAATATTTGTTCTTTTGTTGTCTATGCTTCTGTATGGTCTAACCTTTTCTTTTAAAAAGGATAAAATCTGTTATCGTTTCTCAACTCTCTCATGCTTTGATGTCTCTGGTTTTTTCGTACTATATTTTAGCAAAGAGAATATCTTTGTTTATTATGTTTCTGTATATGAAATTGAATCGGTCTTGCAGACCTTTTTGTCAGGTTCTATGAATCCTTTTTATAGTCTGAATATTTCAAAAAAAAGAATATATTAAAGCATTATACAAGGGTTATTTGCCCTAGTATTCCCATAAAAAGTGATAATATAGCTGTTCAAACAAGTTTGTGTAATAGCAGTCACAAGATACTTAGCTTTGCAAGTAGGGATGGGCGTGGGTCAGCCCACAAGTAATCCGTGGCTGGCTCTAATTTAACTAAATGAGCTAAGTTTCATTTTTTAGATCTCAAAAATAAAACCTAGCTTGTTACAGTTGGAGACATGTGATACAATTTAAATCCATAAGAATCATTCTAATAAATCTAGCATGCTTTATTCTTGTATTTTGCCAAAAAAAAAGATGCTTAGGTTTGCTTGCCAAAGGGATTTCTATAGATGTATTATAAAGTAGGGCATTTATGTTTGTAACTGCCTTCAGTTCTTTCAGCATGCTTTATTATTGTCTTGTGCCAAAAAAAAAAAAACGATGTTTAGGTTTGCTTGCCAAATTGGGAAATTGCTATAGATGTATTATAAAGTAGGACATTTATGTTTGAAACTGCCTTCAGTCCTTTCTATGTTTTATTTCCTTTTTTCATACCTCCATGACTTGTTGTCAACTACTATACACTAACGCAGCATCATTCACTGCATTACAAATAACTTACTATCGTCCTTTAATTATATGTATATCTTCAGGTCAATCTATGCCTTACAAACCAATCAGACAAAACAGTTGGCCCTTTTGAAGTGTTTGTAGCGCCAAGCGTACCTGGTGAAGAGAAATCTGTTCTGGTTAATGGATTACAGAAGTTGGTTAGTTGCTTCACTTGCTATTTCATGTTTACTGGTATACAAGGCCAATGTAGACCGGGTTTGTTCTGACTTGGTTAAGCAACTTTCCTGTAAAATTCATCTCTGGTATTCCATTGCACATTACATATTCAATTGTTCCATTTTTAAGGTTTGCTAATGTGTCATGTAGAGATGTATCAGGTATAGGTTTCTTGTTTGAGAAAACAGGAGCCTTGATAAAGGATTTGTTGTGGATACTTGATTTCAGGCTAGTGTTACATTTTTCTGGCGATCTGGCCAATGAAAGTTAGGTTATGAGTAAATAATGAATTTGCACCCTGCTTACCAATAGCTGTCTTAAGAGCGAGTTCTTTTGGGGTGAAATGTGCTGAATCATTATGCTTGCGTAAAACGAGACAAGTCATTAGCGCATGATTACTTATGTATTAATCATTTCAAACTTGAAAATTGGGTTTATTTGTGGTTTTAAAACAACTTTTCAATTTTTTTGTAATAATATAGCTAATCATACGCTAATGACTTATCTTGTTTTGCGTGAGCAAATTGGTTTAAACCATTTCACCCTAAAAGAACTCACCTCACTTCAGTGATATCTAGTTTTTTTTTCTTTCTTTGAATAGTCAAGGGTCCAGGAAGATATTTATGATGAATATCAAAAGAGTACTCAGTTGATCTCAACTTATCTCTTGCTGGTTCCTTTTATTCCCTCCTTTGTAACAGTGGGTGATAGTAGATGGCGTGTTGGTACTCTTTTGATATTTGCTTTCATTATCTCTGCAGATTTTGCCACTGGTTGAGGCTTTTGAGTCCATCAACTTCGACTTGGTAAGAATTTTTTTCTGGATTGTCACTTTAGATATGCTGGATGTCTATAACTCTATATCTGCTCTTTGCTTTGTTTTTACTACTTAGAAAAGTAGGTTATATTCTTCTGTTTTATTTTCTGGGTAGTTTTGTTGTCTGATCAGTGAAGATACTGATGCATTCGTTGTAGATTAGAGAAGTCCAAAAAGTCTTTAAGTCCAAACAGCTTCAAATTAGGGAAACAGCAATGCTGCCTTGTGAATCCTATTGATTTTCCTCATTTATGCTACTACACGAATGTTGAGCAACAGTTGAAACAACTAGTCTTGCATTTGACCATCAGTAGCAATTTCATTATCTTATGAATTGGAAAGTGCATCGACCATCTCTGGAATAAATCTGTGCAGAGTATGGTAGCTACCCAAGTAGGCGTGCAAAAAATTTCTGGAATTACACTGTATGCCGTGCAGGAAAAGAAGCTCTACGAACCTTTATCAGACATAGAGGTAAATATTAACAATTTTGGTACCAATTAATCCTTTTCTTTTAGTGTTCTGCATCTTTATTTGCTAAAGCAGATGCATCCTCATGATAGCATTATAGTTTCCTGAAAGCTCTCATGATAAATTTGTTGAATATTAAGCACTCGAGCACGCGAAGTTTTTGGGCATGTTTTCTTTCATTCCTTTGAAGCTGCATTGAAGTCTTACACAGTTGGATTACTTGTTTATTCCCGCAGATTTTCGTTGATGCAGAATAGAACAATCCCGCATTGGAATCACCTATTGGAAATTTGGAATAGACACCATGTTGAGGAAGGGATATACAACTAGTCAAGCGTATTCTAGTTGATGTACTTTTTGTTTATTGTATTTTTGATTTTATCCGATTGTAATTAAACACATGTTTTTTTCAAAAAAAAAAAGAGAAAAAGATCGGATGTTAGAACTGGATGATGTTCTTCCGGGTATCAGGTAGTTTTTGCTGATCGTGACCTTTTCAACATTTTATGTACTAACCCTGATATGCAGATGCGAGCATTGAAGTTACAAAACCATGTGTATTCTTGAGTCGTTTATATAGGATATCCCAGTTAAATTAGTCGTAAATTATATATGCTCCAATCCCTTCCGATTGGGGCTCGGCTTTCGTCTCCAAACAACAAATCCAAGAAAGTGAGCCTTTCATTAAGGAGTATTTGCTAACTCCAAAAATCACTAACCTTCAAAACAAATTCCTAGCTCCTTCCAGCTATGAATTTTATGCTGTCAACCATAACAAACCAAAATATTTGCCTAATATTATGTACTGTTAAACCTTTGCAATCTATTTTAGTTTTTTGATACAATGTTTTGACTATTCGTCTTACTTAAAATTATTTTTGCGATTAATATTTTTGTTCTTACTAAATGATAAAACATGAATAGTATGCGTACTAATTTTTTTAAGTTTTCATACAAAAATTTTAAATAAGACGAATGATCAAACGTTAGACACGAAAAAATAAAAAATAAAGTTATTAGAAGACGTAGTATTCATTTTGAAAGAAAAACCAATTATTGAATTCATAAGGATTGGATTCTTTTGAAACCCATTCGCTTCATAGAGAGGACATATAGGACTATCTACTTAAATCTCTCGAAAAAATTCCTATGAATCGATGTTAGCATACATTGCTATCCCTTCAGTTTTTTTATTCCTATAGATTGAAATCCCTCCAAACCGAACAAAACCCTCAATAGCAGCAGTGATAGAAAGAAGCCATCACTACAACCAAACGGAGCAAACATATAGCCATAAATCACCAAACTATTTTCACAATATTGTCTCAAGGTGCCACAAATGCTGTGGCACACCAGACCACCATTCAAAGTCACCAACAATACAACACATAGGAAACACAACCAAACCAATCCAACAGAAGAAGATAGAAAGAGAGCCATGTACTAATTAATCCCAATTTCACATCTGCAAATTCACAACTCCCAGTTGCTTTGTGTTCTTTCACTCATGTGAAGCTGGTCAGAGGGGATCCACACAGCTGCACGTCGGAGATGTCCGAGAGCCTCTGCCTCGAGATGGACGCCATGCCGAACTCCTCCAGCTCCAGGTCCGAGATGCTCTTCCTCTTGTGCGCCCTCTCCTCAGACGCCTCCAGGATGGGGCTCAGCATCGGCTGCTCGTTCTGCTGCTGCTGCTGCGACACCATCGCCTGCGCCTCCGCCACCATCGAGGGGTCGTCCTCCGCCGCGTAGAGTATCTTTTGAATCGCATTGACAATCTGCAAAATGAGGGAACACCGTTTCTTGATCAGCATTGCCCGGACGGACAAACAACCACAGAGATCAAGAACCTGAGAACTACTACTGTTTATCCCAAAACTGAATGGCTTAACACTTGAACTCTAAAAACAAGTCTTTACACTTGTTCTGGATATTAGGCATCAGTTAAGGCATCCTTGCTACTTACTGGCAAGCTCTCAATTTAAGCATTTCTGGTTTTACTAATGCTTACACTTGTCATGAGCCAGACTTTTGCATAGTATTATTGTCACCAGGTAGAACAAGAAGCGGACAACAGTTAGGCCATTCCTACTACGTACCGGTAAGTGCTCGATTTCAGGGCTTTGGCACACGATCTCCACATCCCGCAGCTTGGAGAAATAGAAATCTCTTTCTTTCTCGAGACTGTCGACGAGGAGCTTCAGCTCAGTAATCTGCATATGATGCCAAGATTTGAGTTTTCCAAAATTCCACCACATAAGAAAAGAAATAGCCCAACTGCTCATAGTATGACAGAAAATCTCTCACACCTGTTCATCATAAGCTGGTCCTGCAGAGTTCGCAGGAGATGCCTTTGCGCTCCGTGGCAGAGGGGCATTCGACGCATGCCCATTGGCCTTCTTAGCGCCATGAGATGATGCCTGAGCTTTGTGTGTGGCTGATGAGGACTTGGCACTCGCCTGAGAAGGCCCTGATGTCCTTCTGTTGGTCTCTTTCCCACCCTTGCTGCTCTCTCTTCTTTCAGAAGCATTGTAACTGTGTGAATTCCATTCACAAAGATCAACAAAAAGATAAGGTTTCAGAGGATTAAGCCAAGTACATGAAATTATCACAGACAACTTTGAACTAGAGAAACACTCACCAATTAAAATTGATTACAGAACAGTAGGGAAGAGATTACCTGTTCATGAAGCCTCCATTGACTGAATCGCAGTATCTTTTCATCCATTGCATGAACTCCAGATTGTCAAGGGGCCTTCCTTTGGTAAGCTTGTTCACCTCAATGTGCTGAGACGAGGAGCAAAGCACACAAGAAACTTTTAAGATACAAGTGACACTAATCTCAGTTAGTAACGCAAACACCAGTTGCAACTTTTGCCACCACAACTGGTCATCAAAACACTACGGATAACAGATTCACCATTCTTCCCTTCAGACCTTCTGAAATTATTTAATCGTGACTGAACATTAAAATCACTCCATTGAAACGAGACGTTGCAATAGACAGCTAGTATAAGATAGTGCACGGAACCGCATCCTTTGTTCATGAGGGGAGAAGAACTCGGGAGCACCTTGGTGATCTTGAGCTTGTTGAAGACATCCTGCAGCACCTTGTAGTTCTGGATCATCTCGTACTCCGTCTTGGCATCGAAGTTGACCTTGTGCATCGGCACTGCCCCCGGATGCGCCGCGTCCATCAGCTGGCAAGCCACCGCCCCCGACGCAGCCTGCACGCCACCACGCCATGAATCGCCAAAATCAAGAAAACCACCAGAAAAAAAAAACTCTCACCCGCGCAGCAAGAATCCAACCAACCCACAAGGTTTTCCAGAAAAGAGTAAGGAAACGAGCACTCGATTACCTCCTCGACCTTGGAGAGGCCGAGCTGGAGCGTGGTGTTGATCCATGCCAGGATCTCGTTCCGCCCCACGAAGTAGGCGCCGTCCATCATCCCGATATTGCTCGCCGCCATCTCCTCCCCCTCCCCTTCTTTCTTCCCTTCCCTCCGCCGTGAACCAGACACCACCACGACGGCGAGAGAGGAGCGCAGCGAATCCTTGGGGTTTCCGCGAGGAGGAGGAGATCGGCGAGGGAGGATTTCGAATGCGGCTGCGGCGGCGGGGTGGTGGGTTGGGGGGGAGCGGGATTAAAAGGGAAGAGGCTTTTCGATGGACGATTTTACCCCTCCGGTTTGGGGGTTGGACGGTGGGATTGAGGGGGTGGGGTGTGGATGGACGGGTGGATCTGGTCGACCGTTTGGACGGGGTCGGGGTGGCGTGGTCATTTCGCGGCGACGGGGGAATTTGAATTTTGGTGTTTTGGTGGTGTCCAGCCGTCGAGGTGTTGGTTTGGGCATATGAGTAGCTGTATGGTGGACCAGTCAGTGCAAATGCGCTCGGTTTTCAACTTTTGCCCGTTGCTTTTGCTTGCTGGGGTCTCAAAACTGTTGTAATTTTGATTTTACAAAGAGCAGTAAATAATTTTTCCATGTCTCTCTGGGCTCTGATTAATCAAACATATGGACTTATGGAGTACGAAATAATGGTTTAGCATAACAGCTGTGAAACGGACTGTGAGTATGTGGACTCAAAAAAAGGCTCTGGTATGGGAAAAAAATGGTTTAGACAGCTAATAGTCCCTGGACTCAAAAAAAAAAAAGAGGATGGTGGTCTACCATGGAGGGCTCTTGGGCCAGAAGCGGGCCAGGGTAGCCGCGGCCCGTTATCCTTCCACCGTTGGAAGCGGGCGGTACTCGCTGCTCTGTGAAGCCAGCCTCACGCAGTGCCCACCACTCCAGGTGAACGGACGCTCGGGCCTTCGCCCAGGCGCCAGCGCACAACTATTCAACTTGGAACGGGCGGGCCGCATAGTGCGTACCCACGGAACCCAGGCCCAACCGCAACGACCAGGCATCCGCACCACCTCACTGCCCCCTCTCGGGTTACAAGCCACCGCTACCTGGCTCGGCGAGTTGCCGTGTGCGGAGTGAGTATATAAGTTGGAGTGGAACCAGTCGAAATTGCGAGGTGGTACTAAACAGGAGCGATGAGGAGGCAGGTTCGCTGTTAGGTTGTGCCGTTGTGGCTTTTTTTCTGTGGGAGATTCTTGGGTTTTTGGGCCCCTGTTTCACAAAGTCGTCAGGCCCATTTTTGGAGCAGGTTGCATCAGAGCCCATTTTTGTAAGGTTGTGCTAGTAGCAGTAGTATTTGTACGATGGGACACTTCATCACATGTTGTAATCGAAGGAAAACCCAGGAAGATATTAATTGTCAGTTTTGGTGAATTGCAAAGCATAATTTCTTTTATTTTCAAACTAGAATCCGTGTTAAATGAAAGGTTGTAACTCAAGTGTGCATGTTTCACCATGAAAACTTAACTCCCAAATTCATCAACTTTCGTCCGTTTCATCACACGGAACTTTAGGGATTGCGTTTAGAGTACCTAAAACAAAATCGCGAACAACGCTGGTATTACAAATTTGGTATTATTTCGCTTCCCAGTAAATTAATTCGCACGTCTTAGGCGCAGAGAGTGTGACATCTATTACTGATCGAGACATACACATAGAGGGGCTAGGTAAAGTAGTTAACACATAAAACGATAAAAAATCGATGGATTAGTTTAGCACTATGTGTACGGTACAACAAAATGTATTGTGTTAATTCTTCTTCCATTTTGTTAAAAAGTCATCCTCTCCGTGTTTTCATTGCAAACATAACAGGGTACTAAAAAAACATAGCTTATGAAAGAACCATTTTCTAATTACCCCGGCGGTAAGTTCCAGTGACAATCCTTGGCCCTCGTTTCAGTCGAGTGATGACGTGGAGGAGGCTGGTGCCGATAACCTTTTATAAATAACATATTTACATATATATACCTTCCGAAGAATCGTAAGATAAATATTTCATTTTACAAATAGGTTGTTAATAGGTCCTCGACGCTAAAGGGATTAGCGTAAAAATGGGTGTTGGTACTAGAATCATTGGCACTAAGACATTAGAACTCGACGGAAATGACTTTGCTAGAATAAGAGTGTTTTTTTTTGGAATAATTAACTTTTTGCCACTCTTAGAAATAGTGCTAACATATTTGTCACTGGGTCCACATGTCATAAACATCATGTTACAAATATGTTAGGTGCCATTTCTAATAATGACAAAAAGTTAAATGATCTGTTTTTGGTTGGCAACTCACTTTGCCATGCTTAACCCTAGGCAAGTCATATTTTTAGTCTTTGGTTTTTACCGCAACTTTAACTTGTAGCTAAACTCTAAGCCGGTTGCTTCACATATCATTCACTCCATTTTCTTGGCTAATTTTGACTAAGCTTAGTTTATCATTTTGTATGCCACAAAATGTATCAAGACTAAAATTAATGCCAATTCTCAACCAAAGAGTCTCTCAAGTTTTCTAAAGAACTTACTTATGACATAAGTTTTTAAAGAGGACTAAAGCGTACAAAATTACTGAGTAAAATTGCTACCATCAAGCAGCAGCAGGCGCCCTCACTGACATCCCATGTGCCCATGCTACCAAAGTGCAAGGGAGCAGCATGATGGAAAAACATGCATGCAAATGCAACGCAATGTGCCTAGCTACGACCACCCGAGGTCCACACCCTGTTCCCCCCATCTTTTGCGGGCCGTGCAATGATGCTCGTGATCCCACCGTTTAAGCGATGACGGTTCTATCTTGGCAGCTCTCTCGCTCGCTCGCTCTTCCCGTTCCAGCGATTTTACCGCACCATGGTCATCGCCGCATCAACTCATGACACATCACCAAGCACGGGCGAATGGCAGGCGACATCACGACGAAAACAACGAGAGATTAGAAAAAAAAAACACGCAACCGGTTTTAACCCAGCGAGCGATCGCTCGAGGGAGAGCTTGGAATCCAAAGAAACGGAAAAAATTAGCGTGTGGTGATCGATCGATCGAGATATACACAGAGATTCGGTAGCTGATGCTGATCTCGTCTCATCTAAACACAAAGTGCTGCTTTGACTGCGTGGTTTCCTCTTACAGAGATACGTAGCATATAGTAATACGGGTGTGCTCTTCTCCTTAGTTTTTTCATTGGTGCTTCTGCGCATATTTTTCTAATAATTAAATGGTATGTTTTCAATAAAAAAAACTTAAGTTTATTATCTTATCTAACTAATATAGATTTTTAACTTTATAATAGTTAATTTATCGTTTATAAATATCAGATAATCCTCGTATTCTGTCAACAAATGAGCACATGTTGCTCTGATAAGCGAACAACACGATCACCCCATATAACTGCTCCCATTGCTCAACCATTCAATCATTGCAAAACCGAAACAAACGAAGGCAGCATGCTATTGCTAGCTAACATGCATTGTACTCCACTCCTGTACTGTCCTAGCCACACCAAAGCTAGGACCACACTGCTACCCCTCTCTCTCTCTCTCTCTTGGCAGTTAGCTTGAGGGCTCCACATTCCATTGCTGCATGCATCTGCTGATCTGCTCACACGCACAATAAAATCCAAACGGCACCAACCACACTCTGCAAGCCCACTCAGCAGTCAGTGTGTTACTACTCCTGTGTACATTTCCTGTGTACTCTCCCAATCTTAAATTATGGAGATTAGGACAGGTTCAACGCTCTATCTTAAGCTATGTCAGCAACAAGAGTCTATTTTATAATGATACGTATAAAGGTATAGTCAAATGTGTTTTCTTCATTAATGCAATAAATATATTTTTTATTAAGCTATTTTCCTTATTATACATTGTCATGCAAGAAAGTTTCATTTAATAAATACTAAGGGTCGACTCTAAGCCGTTGCCATGCATAACAACAGTTTCTCTCTCCTTCTCTCTTCCATATCAGCAAATTTGCTTACGTGATGACTAAAAGAATCAGCTAATAGGCACCTTTATACGTGCCTTGGACGGAAGAAGATATAAAAACCCATAAGTAGGATTTGCCCTTGATTTTAGGGATTGGTCTAACCATAAATCCATGTGTTGAAGAGAGGTGCCTCGACAAAAACTTTGTTAAAACAACTTACCTAAATCTGAAAGGTGGGCTTCGATGTAACTGAAGGCTTCCCTCCGAGACGAGGAACAAGTGAAGACAACCCGAAGCAATAGTGGAGGCTTCTCCTGAAGGAGGGAACCAACTGTAGATTTAAACCATTGGTTTATACAAAAGAATAAGCAGATGACATGATACATTCTAAATGAAATACACTTCATCTATTCTAAAATCAACAAATTTATAATTGAACGTGATACATGATAGTATTACGGACCTTGGTTGAGATTTGTTTAGATTCATATCATAGGATGTGTTACATCGGATCCTATATTTGTTTTGTTTAGATCGGAGGGAATATTTTAGAATCGAGAAGTAAGGTGGACAAAAAATTTGAAACTTGTGGTTAAAATCGGTTCCAACTTCATTTGAACTTGTAGTCTTAATACGTTAGGCTAAGATATGTTTTTAGCTCATTACTACTAAATGTCACTATATTTTTATATGTATATAGACTTTATTAACTAGTGTTTAGTCATAAAATCGCATTGAAGCTATTATATCCGTTGAGTTCTTGGTTAGTTAATTTAGTGCCTATTTTTATATTGATATATAATAAATTCGTAAGTTATAAATTAAGATGTTTTAAATGAGATATAACTTGTTAATAAGCTCAACATGCCAGCTCATAAGTGGAACCGAGCTTGAATTTTAATTTGAGCTCGTTAACTAGAGGGGTGTTTGGATGGTGCTAAACTTTTTTAGCTCCATATCATATCGGATGTTTAGACACTTATTATAAATATTAAAAATAGACTATAATAAAACTTATCTATAATCTTGAACTAATTCGTGAGACAAATCTATTGAACCTAATTAATCAATGATTAGCATGTATAGTGCTACAGCAAACATATGTTAATTATAAAATAATTAGGCTTAAAAAACTTGTCATACGAATTAGCTCTTATTTTTAAAATTAGTTTTATAATTAGTCTAAATATTTGATATGTCATGAACAACAGCCCCGTAGGTGAGCCCACCCGGTATCCACCCCTGCCGATAAAAAAAGCTAGCTACATATGGGTTCAGCTGTCGCGTTCCATGTGATGGTGGACGTGGCCTGCAGCTGCAGCTGTCACCGCCCAAAGCGGCATTGCTGCGTGCCAACCATTTCGGAGGCCGGGAGACCACCACGTACTGTACGTTCGTTCGTACGCGAGCCCAAAACCCTTTCTCTCTGCATCCATCGGGATCTTTTTTTTTTCCCTCGCGTTCTGCCAAGTGAGAAAGCCGACACGAACTAGTGGCTGGCAGCATGGCACTGTGCAGCTAGCACCGTCACTTGTTCTTATCCTGAGGCATGCCATTGTCATTCTGGTCTATGAATTATGAGTCGATCAGCTGTGAGTTTTTGTTTGATGACATGGTATTTGCAGGCAGGCTGTTCATGGCTGTTTTAGCTGGGTTGCCAATCTTGGTTAGACCGTTCGGTTGATTATTGGTTTCTCGACTAGTTGGTAAGCAACTTCAGTTGTAGCTCGAAGAAAATGGTATTTGGTATTTGGAGGTAGTTTGTTCATGGGTGGTTTAGCTGAGTTACCTATCTAAGTTAGACAAGTAGGAACTGGGAAAATTGACATTTCCATGATTCCATCGATTCAGCACATATAAGCTTTCCTTTCCTAATCATTCGACAACTTAGATATACATACATAAGTGATCACGGAAGACAACCAAATTAACACAGCCTTATTAACTTACACGCAAGCAGTTGGACGGACCTGGTTAATTTGTAAGTGTGTGAGGCACTGACAGAGCTAGTTATCGTGCATGTGGACCATGTGGTCCACCTGTCTCTTCATATGGTAGGTGGTTCTTCGTGGATCAATTAACCACGGAGTATATAATTAACCTGAACTTACTCGAGCAAAAGGACAAACCAAGCATTGTAAAATTAAGATCCTAGGAAAAGATCGGGAAAAATCCGAAACGTGCTTCCAGCAAGAATCTCCTGTTCCCCGCCCAGCCATGAATGTGTCGTTTCCTCCATGACCTTAAAAGAAAAATACTGCAACTACGGGAGTAAAAATAATTCCAATTCAGTCATTCAGAGCAACACAGCCGCTGTTTTGGGAGAAGACAATGAGAAACAACTTAGCTTCTCTGAATATGCAAAAACTGTGCTTTTTTAGCTTCACTCTCTCTATCCAAAAAATTGCATTAGCGTTTGAGAAAGTACGGGACAAATTTATTAGGTGTGGAGAAAGTAGAGGATAAATATATTTTAAATTGATAAAAAATAAATATATTTTAGTCTTTTGGTGTATATTGGTTCGTGCGAAACATAATAAGGATAAATTAATATTTTCTTGGCCGGGGTAGCATCTCCTTCTAGCTTATTTTCTAAATTCTTCAAATTGCATGTTCTCATATTTCGAGTGCTACTTTACAAACTTCTATTTTTTTTAAGATAACGTGAGAACTTGCAGCTCGCTCAATCTTCACCAAGGCCGCAAGGCACGGAAAAAGGCACCAGCTAGCCTAGGCAGAAAGGCCAACAAGATGCAGGAGTGAAGCAGAGCAGAGCTGAACAGGTGAGGCGAAGCGGACGAAAAAGGCCAACACGCGCGCAGCACGTACCACCAGGCACCACCGCCTCACGGGCGCGCGCGCTCACGCCTCACCTGATGACGATGATAACCGATCACTGCCACCACCACCCAACCCGCCAGCCGCAACCAACGTGACAGCGAGCCGCTCGACGCGCGGCGCCACATCAGCGGATAAAGAGGCGAACGAAGCAAAACCCCCCGCCGCCTCGTAGCGGATAATCACGGCGGCACGGAGGGTGATAGTTAAAAAAAATTATAAATAAAACATTTGCATACATAATTTTAGGGGTATCGTTATGATGCATTTTAATAGCAGCGGTAACAGTAAATGTGTATTTTTTATAATTATATCTAATATTTTATTTAAAACTCTAATAAGATATATTTATCTATTTTAATATGATATTTGACACACAAATTTATCATAAAGTTATATATTTTAGTTTTCTCTAATATAATACAAAACAATGAATATTCACACTTATTTAAGATTATCTTAAGAAAAATCCATTCTCTGCTATCTAAAGAAATAAATTTCACTAAATTTTTTTTCCAAAATCAGCTCTAAATTAAATTAAGTATTTAATTTTTTATAAACATAAGTAAAACAAAAACGTGAGTTTTCTCTCCACGCGTGCGCGACGCGAGACCGAGGGAGGAAAACCGGTGAACCGAACGGATGCTTGCTGCCGTGTTTGACACTTTGACTGACCCGTCGCCGTCGCTGTATCGCGTTGAACCGGTGACCCTGACGCTAATACTCCAGCCACTCGATCGTCGCACGGACCAGACCAGCAGCGCAGCCGAAACGGGAAAAGATTAGAACTTAGAAGGAAGACGGCCAGTTTCTTTCGGCTCGGATTGGAATATGCATGCACCAGCACCTAAAAGTCTAATCTGATAGCTCTTTATACAGACCCCTCAAGTCTTAAACATAAAATATTGGAGTGGGCTACAATTAATTTATTTAAGTGTGTTCTAACCAGAATTCAAATTCGTGACCTCTGGCTCTGATACCATGTTAAGTTAAATGCGTCAATCAGTTACACTAAAAAAAGACGAAGATGATATTCACTCACGATGTAGATTCATACTACTGTTTTCGTTTTCATTCAATAAAAGTGGCCTTTCGCACGGCGACGAGCTGTCTAAATTACGTGCGCGAAGTCACGAACAGCCACCCACACGCAGGGGGGGCCGTGTCTGTCTGTCATGATTCATGCCTCGTCATTTAAAAACCAGGTTAGTGTACGTACGGAGATTGATCCAGTTGTGTTATGGCCCCTGTTCTAAACTACTCTATCTAATCAGATTAGCTACTCAATCAGTATCGCTGCTAAATAGTATGTTTTGTATAAAAAACTTTTATATATAAGTTTTTTTAAGAACAAATAAATATGTTTTCTAACTTACTAATAATTGTCAATTAATTGTATACTAATTATATTTCTCATATTACATTAGGCTAATTAACACATTTTTTCAAGCTGCTAAATAGTGTATTTCACGGTAAATTTTCTTGTAGAAGAAGTTTTTAAATCAAATAAATATATTTTCAACTTTTCAATATTTAATTCTCATTTACTCATCTGCTAATTATATTTCTGATTTTGTATTATGCTAATCGGCTAGTTCTAACGTCCGAGGAACGACGCGACCTGTGCTACTATTTTGCCAGCTGGTTCAGACAGTGGCACTGTGGCAGATAGACATCGGGTTGCAGCAGATTGGCGTGAAGCTGCAGCTGAGCTGGAAGTAGCCGAAGTGGCCGCACCTGATCGGCTGTGTGGCCGCAGAGGATCCCGGAGTCCGTGGCACGGAAGGTCCGCGGGGGCCCACGCGTGCAGCGGGAGATGCATGCAACCACGTGGTGGGGCCGCGCGCCACGTGGCCCACGCGTCCGCGGCTTGGCCTCTCGCGAGCCAGCCAAACCGGCTCAGCCAGATCGGCTTAACAGCTCGAGCCAGGCTGCCTCTTGGCCTTGGCTCCAGGCTCACTCTGGTAGAGCAGTAAACAATTTTTTTTACTGACTTCAATGTTTATCCTTCACTTTTGACGAGTGATACACTAGGAATGTTCTGGAGACGGCTGCGGCGGCTGACTCTGGATGAAGTAAACCAGGTTAATTAAAAAAATAACCTCACCAAAATGGAGCATTTTGCACGTGTTAGAATGGTGATTTGTCGATCCATTTAGGAACAATAATAATATATTAACCAAAGAGGTTATTAATAAGAGTGGACCGGCGTAGCCGACTAAGGGTGGACATGAGTTGACATACGAGTAATTTAAGATCAGCTCTAGTTTAACAAAAATAAACTAAACTTTATCTTAAAATAAATTTTAATTTATTTAATTAAGTAACTGTGTAAATAATTTTGCTGCGGCTAAACAAGATGACGGTGGCTAAACAAGAATGACGGTGCCTTTCTTTATCAAATCAATAAAGATAAAACTGTTTACAATTTGGCATTTTTTTCCTTTTCCCATTCAATGAAAGATATATGTAGTATAAACCACCGTACAAAAGATTAGATTTAAGAAGCTTTAGAGAAGACCTCATTCATGTATTGCAATTGAGTAATTTCCTATCTATTTTAACACTGGATATTCTCTAACTGGTCGACACATAAAAATTTGGAAAGATATGCGTGAGTTGTGATGGGTGATGGACGATAATTTTGTGATATAGTAGTAAGCACCATATACACGGCGACAATCTTCTTTTCGTCACTTTCATGTTGCAATCAGCTCAAGCGTCAGCGTTTTGTCCTTAATAGGGGGCGATTAGACTGAGCACAATCCTCTCTATCTCTTGATGAAAACTTATTTGTGGTACAACCACCCGTACGATCTAAACAGGCTAGTATATGGGCTTGATCTTTGTTTGTGCGTTCCCTTTTCACGAAGCCAACAAAGGGAGGAAGGTGACATGAATAATCCTAGAGATGTGCTGCTTCACGCACGCCGGAGAAATGGAAGGAAAAAATAAGAATATAATTGTTTAGAAAAAAAAATGGCGAAAGGTCCAAACTAAGTCCTTGTCATCATACAGAGGGAGCTAGACTTATGAGTGCATGGTGTACTGGGTTCATATCCTCTACCATAATGATATAATGATAGTATTATTATAAACACTGACATGTGATCCGAATGAGAATGAAACCCATATGTCAACTATGGTAATGATACTAATATAATGGTGGAGGATCTAAGTCCTGCTGCACCTACCATCTTGTCAAATTAGTCTTTAAAAAATCTTATCAAATTTGGGCAATACTAGCCAGAGAATAAAGTTCTTGAAGATGTGATCGAGACGTAAGAGCTCTATCTTTTTTTTTTGTGTTTATAAGATAAACTCTAAATTTTAATCTTAAATTTGGAGTAGATTTTAGGATTTTTTTTCATTTAAGTTTTATTTTTGGTCTTGGATTTTAGATCAATAAGAACATATATAAATTTTTTATTTGCAAATACGTCGTTTGGTTTTTTCGTGAATAAAACAAACAATCATCACCGTAAGACAAAGATATTTTACTGTTTGATTTAACTTGATGTTAACTGTTCGTTCTTAATTTACAACAATATAGAATTCTAGACAATTTTACTTTACAAGAATCGATCTATCATAGGAGCGATTCATAATATATAAGCCCATGCGTAACACGTAAATTTAGTGAATTTCCGAAAAAAAAATTGGAAGGAGAAAACCGATCCTATCCAGTATCTAAAATCTTGAGTTTCAAGCCAGTAGTGGGACAGTGTTACTGCCAACTGCCGAGCTAACGCATCTCTTTCAAAATAAGATTATTTTTATTTGTACCAGCCTATCTTAAAATAAATTTATTTTTGAGTGATCACTGTATTAGGTTTGTAAAAGTAAGAAATAAATTATTTATGAATATATTAAATAGGTGATAATTAATTGTATTAGAGTTTGATAAAATGAAGGATATTCTAGTCTTTTAAATAGCTGGTACGGGAATGACGAGAGAAGAATAGAATTATTTTGCGAGGGACAGAGTATAAAAATTCGCACGTTAGAAACGAGTTGTTTTCCTATTATGGCCAAAACAAATTCCAAATGCCCCCAAAATATACCGAGTCAAAACTATTTGTAGAAGGCGAAAGCATAGATTGTAGGATGTTGAAGTCACGACGATGACTCCATTCGTTGAGTTTCACACTCTAATGTCTACAAGTATTTCATACACGTATAAATAGTATATTCTTAATAGAATTTTATAAAGAAATAAGGGATGCATGTTTGTTTCGGTCTTTTTAAGTGTGTGAGTACGATGTTGCGTGTGAGCTAGCATATGTACTGATGTGTATATGCGTTAGGCTGCGCTTTTTTTCTCCTCCTACTAAACCAGACTCATTTGTTTGTCATGTGCACGTTTTTCGAGCTGTTAAACGGTATATTTGTTACAAAAATTTTATATAAAAAAGTTGTTTTAAAAATCATATTAATCTATTTTTAAATTTTATAAGTAGTAATTGCTATAAAAAAGTTTCTTTTTTTTCATGTCAGTTATTTAAACTACAGCCTAAGGCATACCATTTGAAAAACAGATTAACCATGTTCTAGTCTATAGCGTGATCACAAAAGAAACCATTTACAAAACACTTCCATTTAACAGTATTGAAAAAGCGCATCCACTAGGCAGCGCAATGCCACTGCTGCCAGCCTGCCACTGCCGGCAAGCAGCTGGAAAAAAAATACACGGTGGTCAAACGGCATGGTCAAAACCCACCAGGCAGAAACCTCTTTGCTGCTGCTGCCTGTTTCTACGAAAGCATTTGTTCAGCCGTGACGGCTGTGACAAGGAAAAAGTTTAGTAAAATAAGGCCTGTTTAGTTCCAAAAAATTTTTGTAAAAATATCATATTAAATTTTTGGAACATAAATGAAACATTAAATATGTATAAACATTAAAACTAAGTACAGAGTTATGGATAAAATCGTGAGATGAATCTTTATGCCTAATTAGTATATGATTAGTCATAAGTGCTACAGTAACTTACATGTGCTAATGATAGATTAATTAGGCTCAAAAGATTCGTCTCGCTGTTTCTTGATGAAATCTGTAATTTGTTTTATAATTAGACTACATTTAATACTTCAAATGTGTGTCCATATATCTAATGTGATGTTTTTGCTAAAACTTTTTGCACACTAAACAGGACCTAAACCTGAGCTCTGGCCGTAACTACAAAATGATCACACATGGCGTTTACTAACTCGGGTGTTTTTAATTCTGTACTACTCTCCTCGTTGCATTTTTATTCATTTCAACTGGGTCCTCTAATATTCTCTAACCTATCAAGTACCAACTATGGAGGCGCAATTGGATTTATAATATTGTTTAGTTACAGCTATAACTGAATTAAAAATTTCGAATACATCCACCGAAAAATATTTTACCCCCATTGATGTTGCCATTGCATGATATTTAAGGTATACCATTACGTCAAAGCTTTTTTTAAAGAATGCCTAATTGACTCAAGAACGTTTTACACACCCCTGTTCTTGTAAGCTGGTTAGAGTTGAGAATTAAGCTGGCAATTCGTGCTGCACATTTATTGGCTTCTTGCCTTCTTTTTCCACCGAAGACTGGTTGTAATGAGTTTTAGAGAAGTTCAATAGTATAGACAACTTACTGGCTTTAATTTATTTATAGTCAATCTAATAGTCAATTACAATAGTTACCTACAAAACATCAATACATGGTCCCATATATCATACACATATTTTGTCTTGGAGCCCGTATGGAGCCAACTATAAATTAATAACTCACATCTATTCTCTCTCTACTCTTATCTCTTTAAAATATGTTTGCTCCTATACCCTTATAACAAGGGATCATAGATATATTTAAGACTTTTTTTTATAAGAGCAGTTTGCTTTTGACAACTGGCATAGTATGCGTCAACCATATATTGGCATGTAAAGAGTAGTAAGGCTATCTCCTTTTCTTCCCATAATATAGAGTTTTCACGAGCAAATCTTCCAAACATCTAAACGGCTTATTTGATTTAAAATATCTAATTCATTTAGTTATACTCTTAAATAACTACAAAGAAACTTCGAAGGATTCGAAGTAGGGCCTAATTTTAAAGTTCTGCTGTCAATTAGTACTATTTATAGAGAAATACAAAAGATCATCTAAGTTTTGTGATATCTTATTTAATAGTGTAAATGATAAGATTAATTATTAGAGAGTTTAAAATCTATTTTAGAAAGTTAAGATGATAAGCTTATATATATATATATATATATATATACTTTTTAAAAATAACTTCATTTTTCATCCATCATACACGTACTAATACAAAATAAGGAGATTATAATATTCTACACTTTGTCAAACCCCAATAATTATTCTTCACCTTATCTAATCACAATGTATTTATTTCATGATTTTTACAAGCCTCGACGTAATGATCGGTCAAAATAAACTTATTTTATAAAAATAAGATAGATAGAAAATATATTATTTCGGAAATAAGTTGATGCCCTTTAGCATCTCGAAAACATACAGTAAGAAACAAAATAGTGAGCGTAAGAAACCACCACAACAACAACGACCCAAAAAAAACTGAATTCAGGCTTACAAACATGCCGAAAACTGAAGTAAAAAACAAACAAACTTCCCAGGTCGGCTCGGCTCGGCTCGAGCCGATTCCAGAACCCAAGCCCGAGCCGCGCGCGAATCCAAAGCCTCAGAGACAGAGTAAACCACGGGCGGAAGCTGAACCGACCACGCGTGGAAACCCCACCACCCACTGACCGGGTGGTCCCACGGGAGGTGGGTCCCACCTGTCATCGGTTCACGCGTGGGCGCACCCGCGTCGCGGCCAGCCACCTTCCCCAAAGCCTATATATATGCCTCCCGTCCCGCGCTACGGTGAAAGGCTCAAAGCCCACCCCCAAAAATCGAAATCGAAATCAAAATCTCGTCTTCCGATCTCTTCGCGAGTTCATCGTCGAGTCGAGGAATTAGTTTGTGAGGGTTTCGATCTCGAAACCGGCAAGGGTTCGCCCCGCGAGTGCATGGAAGCGCGCCTGCTGGGTAATGAGGTGTCGGACCTGTGCATCGGCAAGCCGGCCGTGAGGTCGCTCCCGCTCTCCGCCGCCACCGGGGATCTCGCCGCGCTCCTGAGGAGGGGCCCGCCGCAAGCAGCAGCAGGAGGGGCAGGGGGGGCCTGCGTCGCGGCCGTCGTCGCCGCCGGGCCGGCGCGCGCCGTCGCCGGGAGGCTCGGTCTCGCCGACGTGCTCTGCTTCCTCTGCGCCGCCCCCGGGGCGCTCGCCCACCCCGCCGCCGCGCTCTCCAAGCCCGTCTCCGCGCTCCTCCCCAAGGACGGCGCCGGCGAGGTCCGCCGCGTCGACCCCCGCGCCAGGTAAAACCCCTTCCCTTGCCCGATTTTCCCACCCTGCTCGATTTCTTGTTAGGTTTTGGGGACGACGCGTCTTGAGAAAACCGGGTGGTGTTATTAGGTTTCCAAGAACGCGTTTTTAGGCCAAAATCCCCCACTAAATCTTGATTAAAAATGGTTAAGATGCTCGGCAAGAACACGAGTTAGGCTAAAATCGCCACTGCATCCTATTGCCGCAATAAAACGGATAAACGATGGACATATTCATGATATCCTTTCCCTGAGTTAGTAAGATCCAGCGAAATGAAACGATTAAATGACGACATTTTACTTCTGCGAGTTTTATGTGGTAGTAAAAAAAGAAGAATTGGATCTTGACTCTTGAGGTGGTTTGTGAGAAAAAGATCAGAAATTTAGTAGTTGGTTCCGAATATCCCTGATCAAAGTTACCACATGAAATTTTCTTGATCTTTGATTGGAATATGCGAATACCAAGTGTTTGGAACAAGTGGATGAAATCTGGTTAAGAAAAAGGCGCCCATCCGGGTCAAATCGTCCGACTCACCGGGGACAATCTCGTGGTGGCGATTTGCGTGGCGCGGTACAGATTGCGACGTGCACCCATGTCTTCTTGCTGGATTCCTGATAGGATCAGCTGCCTCCAGCTCGTAGCGGTCGAGGAGATCTTTTTGGTTTTCTCGTCGTCGTGAGGTTCGAAAACGGCGCATTTGGTGGTATTAGATTGGATTTTTTTGGGGTGAGGGGATAAAGGTAGGATCTTGACGGGTGCCGAGGTGGAATGTTCTATCTTTGACTAGTATAAGTGGAGTTTAGTTTTTGTTCTTGCGTTTTTTCTGATCGTGAAGTTGATTCTGTTCGATTTGGTTAATCAGTGTGATTTTGTGTTCTTTGTTGCAGTGTGTTGGAGGCGATTGATGCCGTCTTGAGCGGCGCGCAGGTGCTCGCCGTCCCTCTCCGCTCCGGCGGCCGCAGGAAACAGCTCGGCGGCGGTGGTGGCGGCGGCGGGGGCGACTTCTGCTGGCTGACGCAGGAGGACCTCGTGCGCTACTTCCTCAACTCCATCTCCCTCTTCTCCCATGTCGCCGGCCGCTCCATCTCCTCCCTCGGCCTCGTGCGCGCCGACGACGTCCTCTCGGTGCGGCCCCACGAGGCAGCCCTGTCCGCCGTGCCCCTCCTCCGCCGCGCCATCGCCACGGAGACGGCCGTCGCCGTCGTCGACGACTACGGGCACCTCGTCGGCGAGATCTCCCCGGCGCTGCTCGCGTCGTGCGACGAGACGGCGGCCGCGGCCGTCGCCACGCTGTCGGTGGCCGACCTCATGGCGTACATCGACTACTTCGGCTCTCCGCCGGAGCACATCTCGCGCGCGATCAAGGCCGGCCTGAAGAGCAAGGGCCTCGACGCCATGCTCGAGCTGGTGGAGAACGAGGCGGTGTCATCCTTCGCCTTCTCCTCCTCCTCCTCGTCCGACGACGAGGCCCACGGCCGGGCCGCGAAGCTGCGCCGCCCGTCGTCGGGGAGCTACGGGCGCCGCTCGACGGAGGAGCCCGTGGTGTGCAGCCCCGCGAGCTCGCTGGTGGCCGTGATGATGCAGGCGCTCGCGCACCGCGCCAGCTACCTGTGGGTGCTCGACGAAGACGACGACTGCCGCCTCGCCGGGATCGTCACGTTCGTCGACGTGCTCAGGGTGTTCCGGGAGCAGCTGCAGTGAGTGATCGACGAGGCGACTCCAAGAAGAGTTCTTTCTTCTTTGTTTTTTTTTGTGCTGCTGCGATCGATCGCTGGATGGATCGGTGTGTCCGCGTTGCTTGCTCTGAAAACATTTCGAAGTGTTTGTTTTGAAGCATTCTGAACTCCCAAGTCGTTGTTCATATGTACTTTTGCTGGTGCTGATGAACAAACTAAAACTTTGGTTATGCCCTCCAAATAAATCAGTATTGTTCGGTTTTCATTCTGCTTTACTAACTGTCGAGATCGTTTACTACTCCGTAGCATATATTTTGTGAGAAACCAGTGATCAAAGAACAATTTTAACAGAGGTGGTAATTTGGATCGATGAGTAAATGGTAAGAAGCAGAGGAGAAGAGATCGAAGAGTAACATTCTCGTAGAAATAGCACCAAGAAAGATGGAAATTTTGGCAAGTCGAATAAGGTCGTCTTGTTTTGTCGCTGAAAAATAAAATATTATTTATTTCTATGATATCTATAAAGTGCGAAAATCTACTTTTAAAATATGAGATGACAAACTTTTATATAGGATTAAAAAAAACATCGTTTAACAAGCATCCACGTAAAATGATAGAAAAAAATCAATAAAAGAACGCAGCCTAAAGAGTTGCTAAATCACATTCAACAGTATTTGGAAGGCATAATCTTTTAACTTCTAACGTTTCGATCTGCTTCATGATTTATGGTACGATGAGCTTCTTCTTCTCCGACAACCCTGACCAACTCCATCATCGTAGGCGACCTCAACGGAGCACTTAAACATATATTAATATGATTTATATTAATATGATTTTTTAAAGTAACTTTCTGCGGAGCACTTTAAATTTTGTTGACATGGAGCCAACTAGTGAGGTTTTTGCTATTGGATTGGAAGCAGAGTTTCAGCAAGTTACGGATTTTGAGCAGTCCATCAGTAACTTGTTCAGACTAAAAAGATGCTGCAGAAGATCATTAAGAGCAAGTAGTATAGCCAACTACTAGCAAGTTCAGTAGATAATGTTGGTGCCGGTGCGCCATATGCCCATGTCTGTCGCTCATCTAATAACTTTTGTTTGATATTTTTAAATTTATGTTTCATCACTCATCTTATTTAAAAAGTTAAAATAATTATTATGTACTTTCTTATGATTTACTTTATCATTAGTTAAACCTTAAGCATGATTTATGTTTTTTATATCTGAGAAAAATATGAAACAAACGAGTCATACCTGTGTCTAATAATCATCAATGGTGCTAGACAGAAAAAATCAAAGCGAGTAGAAAGAGTCCACCAGAGGGTCCTTAAATTTGAAGGCGAGTTTATTTTTCGTCTCTTAACCTCAATACCAGAAATGTGTATATCTAGACTCCTATAATCCGTTTAAAAATAGTCCCTCGACAGTATTAATCTATTTTTGACATGTTTTGCTACCATGACGTCCGGTAGGTTTCATATGTCAAATTTTTTTTCATTTTCTCTCTCCTTCTCCCCCCTTCCTCTTCTCTCTCCCTTCCTCTCGCCGACGGCCACCGAGATCGAGCTGCTCAACTCGGCGCCCTACCCGTACGGGCTGAACTCGTCGCCCCCTGCGCACATCTCGACGACACGCCGAACAACTCCAAGGGGCCGGAACACGGGGTGCCGTACGCAAACGTGTCGGCGCTATGATGACGAGGTACATCGTCCTGTACGAGAACCTGACCGCGGACAACATGATGATGAACCTCTGCTCCGCGCGCCTGGAGGACCCGGTGACGGAGACGCCGAGGTCCGGGACGACGGAGCTGTGGCACCCGCTGCACGTCCCGTCGTCTCCACGTTGCGGCTGCGACTGCGACTGCGACTGCGACTGCGACGCGATGCCCTCCGGCCAGCGCGTGCCTCAGCCGCTCCTTCACCGTCGGCCCCGTCGCATGCTCGCCACCGCTGCGCCGGCCGCCGCCCACCACCGCCGCGTGGCCGAAGAACAGCCAGATGCTGCAGCGGCAGCACAGCTAGAGCTAGCCTAGCTTTAGCTTGCACCTGCGTCGTTCAGCTGGCGCATTTAGAAAGGCAACGTCGCATGCAGGCTTTGGAACCGGCGCGAGGCGGCCGCGAGGACAGCAGCAGCAGATGCAGATGCAGATCTGATGCATGCATGCAGGCAGGCAGCCAAGGATGTGCTCGGCCATGGCGGCCAGGTAGGATGGATGGATGGATTCGAGGGGGGAGAGGGAGACCTGGTTGTCTTGCAGGCAGAGAGGAAGCTAGCCTGCTCTTTTGCTCGATCTGCCAGTTTCAGAGACTGGAAGTTTCTGCTTGCATGCATGCTTCAGGCAAAACATGCTTTCAGCTTCATCTTCTTTTCCTCTTTTGGTTTCGTGCTAATTGCCATTAATTTGCTCTGCATTGCAATCACTGCAAAACATTCGGTGCGTCGGCAACAGGAAGGGAGAGAGAAGAGGAAGCGGGAGAAGGAGAGAAAAAAGTAAAAAAATCTGATAATATGAGATCCATCGGACATCACGTCAACAAATCCGGTAAAATAAATAGGTCAATACTGCTGAGAGACCTTTTTTAACAGATTCTGTGAGTTTATGTCTATACATTTCTGGAATTGCTGTAAGGGACGAAAATCCTACTTGCAAGTTTGGTACCTTTGGTGGACTTTTTCCAATGGAGTATGCCACTCAGATTCGCAGCAGCGACTCAGATTCGGCCCAAATTTTGTCGGAATTTAACCGGAGTGCTTCGCGCAGCGATTGCAAATGGACCTGTGAAATTACATGGCCCGCCCTTATCAATTTGCCGAAATTTCGAGCCCACAAGATGCCCTGTTTCAGTCGGCCCAGCACGCAGCTCTGCCTGTGCAGCCCACAAGATGTTTGTTTCTGCTCCCTTCACATGACATTCACTGTGTCAGCGTGGGTAGCGCACCCACCGCCTCTGAAATCCTAAAATCAACTCTACGGCCCCTTTTATTTATAGTTATAATGAAAACCTATGAATTTTACAGGATTTTCTTTTGAAAAAATGACTATTTGGGTCTATGTTTCAAAGGATTGGGAGTTCAGCAATCGTATGAACTAGCTCGAAAATTTTCTGAGTCTATTTCTCTACTCTAATTCATCTAATTCATGTGTTTTTCCTGTAGTCTTTCGAACTGTTATTCCTATTTTTTCTTTTTTTGCAATACTATGTTTTACGCTTGCATTCATATTAAAATCATGCCTTTTTTCTATTCATGAGCCTTTTTCCAATCATGCATTTTAAAGGGACGCTGAAACAAAGAAAATATAAAATATAGGAATAGGAAAAAAAAAACATATGAATCTAGTGACATGATTCTCAATTCCTAGAATAAACCACATGAAAACTTCAAAAGAGATGTTTGATTGCAACACTAGAAAAACATAGGATTGCAAGGGGCAAAAATTGAAAACACGAGCTATGACCATTTGGTTATTCTTCTAAAATCTCTATATGTTTATTTGTTCCATATGAATGTCAAAGGAAAGCAATGACATGCACTGTGAATTTGAGTGGACAGATAGAGGACCATCCTGATCTTCTGAAGTACTCTTGCCAAGTGAGTGCAGGTGATGACATACCGAACATCTCTAAACATACTGAAACGCACATTTTGTACCACTGTGGTCAGGGGCAGAACTAGAACTGGGCCTGGTGCGTGGGGGCATGGCATGTGTAGTTTCAGCTTTCAGTTTGAGCCCTAGGCTTGAAAAGATCCTGGTTCTGCCACTGACTGTGGTCCATCCATGTCCAAGCACCGAAAGTTTTTAACAATTATAGACTTCTAGTCTTTGTTATAGGCTTCTAGTCTTTACCTTGCAATCGCCTTGCTAAACATAGTTTTGTGTTGTGCAGAGTGCACCTGGTGAGGCCTGCTAAGATTTGGAGATCAAGAACTCCTGGACCACAGGAGTGTTATGATGGCAAGATTAGTAGCAAAGACTCGGGCTTAGAGCAAGTTCAATAGTATAGCCAACTGTTGGTTCTAACTTGTCTATAGCTAACTTAGTAGCCAATTCATACGATAGCATAGACTATACAACTAATATTCGGTTCCACCCGATATACATACATGTGTCTTAGAGTTCATGCTGCAGCTGACTATAAATTAGTAGTCCGCTGCCCTTCTCTTTCCTCTCTTATCTTCTTAAAATATGCTTATAGCTGGCTTATAGCCTGCTATGCTAATGTACCTGCGCTTACTAGCTGAACCGGATGCACACAAGCAGGCTGTTCTGGTCTTGTTATCTAAGCCCATCTTGGCTTTGGAGTTCAACTCTCTGAAGATGCACATTGATGCTCTGAAAGTTGCCGTTCCTTGCTCCAGTAAGAAGGAAGTCAGGTACTCCAGTACTTGAATATCACGGGGACTATAATGTCTCATGGTTCACAAACCGGGAGTCTTGACCAAGTTTGACCTGCTTGTTTGATGAGTTCTTTCGGTCCCTACTTGGGTTTTATCATCGACTTTTTTTTCTTTTCCCTTTTAAAAAGATGTATATGTGGTTTTATCAGTGTACCATACATGCTACAGTGTCGAGATCCAGATTTCGGAACTTGCATGTTATTCCAACCGCTAGCTAATACTGGACTGTATAAGTTGCGATCACACTACCGACTGCGACCACCAGCGTCAGGATCACCGGGTTGGTACGTGCACCAACTCGACGGTGGACGTGAACGGTCCGGCGACGCCCGGTCACCGGCGGTGATCAATCCGAGCACTCTAGATAGAGAACATATTACTGTAGTTCGACCTGGAGAACAAGTGGCCCAGCCTCGCCAGGCTGCCGTTTTCGCACCTCATGCGGTATCTTCTTCAATTTCACCAAGATTCAGTATAGAATTAATCTTGGTGTCGGTTCGCCATATGCTATTGGCCGCGTTTGTCCCCCCTCCCCCGGCAAGATAATTTAACTCCCTCGTTTTCCACGCGCCAAACATGTGTATAAAAATCAACTGGCGTTGGACAAAAAAATCAGAGGGTGTATGCCGCTCCATCCACATCTACACTGTATATCGCTGTCAGCATTTCAAGATGTTTGACATAATGCAGACTTTGATTGAACAGACTGCAATTTTGTCGGAACTTAACCGGTTCGCAAAGACCAATTTTGGGCCATCTTCAGGCCTTCGCAGGGGCAACTCAGGTTCGGCCCAACATCTGGTGCATCGAGCAGCGCTTGCATATGGGCCTGTGAAATTGCATTGGCCCGTCCTTTTCAGTTTGCCGAAATTTCGAGCCCACAAGATGCCCTGTTTCAGTTGGCCCAGCACGCAGCTCTGCCTGTACAGCCCACAAGATGTTTGTTCTGCTCCCTTCACATGACATGAATTTACACATTCACTGTGTCAGCGCGGGTACCGCACCCGCCGCCTCCGCGTGAAATCCTAAAATCAACTCTACGGCCCTTTGATTTATAGTTACAGTGAAAACGTATGAATTTTATATGATTTAGGTCTCTGTGATAAAAAAAGATTTGTCACTCGCTGTCTATAACATGTAGGCCTCATGAGTCTATGACATGTGAGTTCAGTGACAAATCTATAGTGAATATTTATAAACGTGGCAAAAAGTTAAATGCCCCCACAAAATGAGGTATCCAGGGTTAGCCTTTTAAAAATGAAAAATGAGAAATTTGATAGCACTTGAGAAAAATATTAACAGGTACACAATATCTAAATGTACCAAATTTTTCATTAGAAAATATGGTAACCCCATCTTAAGGACTATAAAAATACATATAAATAAATATTACAGCAACAACAATAGATAATACAGTATGAAGCTTGTAAAAACAGAAATTCCAAGTTCGTTTTTATAAAATCATGGAACCTAGTTGAAGATTTTTCTCATCAATAGCTTATGGTATGTAACATTATATCAGCACACTAGTATTCTAGGAAAATTAATTTCAGCGATATGAATATTGACAGAGCTGCTTGCTCAATACAATGTATTCCCTTGTTTGTACTGGGTATGACACTGTCAGATAAGGCAGGCACACCTTTTCTTTTTCTTCCTTTTTTGAAGGCTGGCAAGTATACACTTTTACGAACCAGTAAGTCATCTATGTGAAAAATTGGTGTCCCATCTTTTCTACAAAATTTAAATTTTCAATCTTAAATTTAGAGTTGATATTCATTTTTTCATTGTAATTTATTTTCTATACTTGACTTTTAGATTGCTAAGAATATTCATGTAAAACAAATTTGTTTACAAATACGCCGTTTGGTTCTTTCCCTGCAAAAGCTAAACCCTAAACAATCGCCCCTAGATTACACATGTCATACCAATTAGACATATTAAAAACTCGAGGTTTGTACCAACATTCAGTTTCAAGTATTATTGTACTAAAACTTGCCCTAATGAGCATGTTTGAGCCTGTGCAGCTCTCCTGCGCGTTTGAGGATAAAAATTTTCAAGTTCAGGTCCTGTTTCTAACTATCCAGCCTTGCCGATCACTGGAAGCTATGGTATTATGTAGAAACATGTATTAGCAGGATTAAAGCACGAAAATAACCTGTTTTGGAATTGTAACAGAAAGAATATGCCGGCCTAACCTTTCAGACCGAAGATGAGTATTGCATCGATAAATTAATCAACCTTCACTTCATAGCCTATGCTTTCACTGCCAGAAAATTTAAGAGAAAATCTAACAAATGCCATTAACAAACACTTAATTCTAAGAGATGCCATCGACGAGTGCAAATTCTAAGAAATATCATCGTACAAACGAATTTTTCTAAGAAATACCATCGCTTCTACAGTGTGAACAGTGTATTTAACGGTAAAAATGGACGGAACTTAACAGCGATGATATTTCTCAGACAAATTCGTTTATACGATGGCATTTTCTAGAACTTGCACTCATCAATAGCATTTTTTAGACTTACATATTTGTTAGTGGTATTTTTTAGATTTTCTCAAAATTTAACCAAAGCTTAAAATACAACCAAACCACAGCGATTTGTTCTTAACTAGAGAAATCACGCAGGGTCCAGGGCTCCAGGCGGCAGGGACAAGCAACCGACGGGATCGCCTCATCGTCGCAGCCGCAGGTGATGAGACCGAAACCTACCTCCGTGTGGCCATCTCATCTCGCGCATAGCGCATTGCGATTGAAGAGGGAGGCAGCGAGCCCAGCCCGGGCGACGATCGCGCCGCCGAGCACGCGGACCGAGGCGCCGGTGGCTCGACGAGGCAATTCGTCGAGCAGTTGGCGCGCGCCCCATCGGGATTCGGGGCAGCTCCGTTCCGTCCTTGGGGGCACGTGCCGACCGCCGCTCGGAACCGGAGGAAGAAGAGGACTCGAGTAGAGGCAGCGGCGGCGGCGTGAGGTGCGGCGGTGGCACGAGCAAGCAGAAGCGGATGCAAGAGGCGGCGTTGCTCAGATAGCAGTGTCGCAGTAGTAAACTGGTTTTCTCCCTGACGAGAAGCATGCCAAAAAATAAAAAATAAAAAACTATTTTGCTTCAAAATTTTAATGTTTTAGTTGAATTTTAAACAAACTTGCGACACTTTTATCTTCAAAATAATTATTTTGGTCATTCATGGCAACCAGCAAGCTCATCGACGATGATTAGACCAACTTGCCATGTCCACACACTAGCAGTAAACTACACCAAACCCTAAAAGTTTAGGTTTTTTTTGTAAGAGATTACATGGATGATTACGCATCTACTACTAAACCAGCTCTGAGAACTGAGAAAATTCTTACTACGCTAAGTCGCTGGCACGATCAGTCATCGAGCCAAGACCAGAAGCTCTGCACGTCGTCGAATCCGGCGATGAAGGGAAGCTTCGCTGGGCGAGGTGAGTCCGGTGGGGTTGGAAACGGGCGCTTGGGGTAGCAGCAGGCGGCGGCGGAGGCGTCGTCGAAGGCGGGGATGTCGTCGAGACCGGCCGTCCAGGCCAGCTCCGGCAAGTCCGGCTCGATGAATGGTAGCGGGGAGAAGGGGAAACAGGGGATGGTAACCTCGCCTCCGGCGCGGTCGCTCGGCGGCGGTGTCGGCAGGACGCTGGTGGCGGCGAAGGTGCTGATCGGAACCGCCGCGATCGGCTGCTCTTCTTGTTCCGCCGCGCCGGTAATGGCGGGATGTTCTGGCCGCTTCGCCTGCGTCGGAGACGAGGCGGAGTACGGGGCGAGCTCGTCGTCCGCTCCGGCGACGGCGGGGGCGGGGGCGGTGATCCCCTCGCTGTAAACGACCAGAGCGAGGCCGGGCGGTGTCGCGCCGTCGTCGTCATCGTCGGAAGACGCGCTGGTGCTGGCGGCGGGGCGATGCCTGCGGCGCGCGGCGAGGGTGGCGCTCCTCGCCGCCGCCGGGAACCTCTTCTTGAGCGTGCTGTTCCAGTAGTTCTTGACGGCGAGGTCCGTCCGCCCCGGGAGCTGCGCGGCGATGGCCGACCAGCTGTTTCGATCAGCATGGCAATCAAAAAAATTTTTTGCAACTTGTCAGGGTGTTAGTGATGCAACAAGCAAGCAGATTTCGATGCATTCTGCGTCACTATTAACAGAGAAAGATAAGCAAATTTTGTAGATCATTTGATCAAACTGAAATTTGAGCCCAACATAACGTGACATCAATCAAATCCTTGAGTAAATCAGTGCAGTTCTTGCAGGCAATGTTTAAACTGTTGTCTTTCAAAAAAAGAAGTTTACACTGATGAGAAGAAATGAAAAAATGAAGCATCAAGAAGGCAATGGTTAAGCTGATTATTTCAACTTCTGAAGAACAGAAATGTAGTTGAGGCTGATCACTGACCTGCTTCCCCTCTTTCTGTGCATCTTGCAGATGATCCTCTCTTCGGCCGGCGTGAAGTTGCCGTGCTTCAGCCCTGGCCGGAGGTAGTTCAGCCACCGTGAACGGCAGCTCCGGCCACACCTCTGCAGACCTGCGATCCATCAAAAAGTTTGTTTCATACATTGCCATGATCATGTCAGACATTAGCAAATGGATAGTAGGAGTATGCTGTTGTTCTGAAAGAAACAGCAGAAATTTGTTTTAAGAGAAGAACTCTCCAAGTAACTGTCAGGTGATTGATCAAATAATGGGATTACTGGCAGATAAATTTATGTATTTGCTACAACTAATGTAAACTAATGAGATCATAAAAGTTGCACAAATTATTGTAGTCAAGAAACTGCATATGCCCTCCATTTTTACAGTAAACAACATGCAGGGAGACAGTGTTACCTGCCTACTGCTTTCTATTGTCCTAAACAGAAGATCATTAGTAGAAGAACAAGCAATGATGTTACATTTTTTCACAGAAAAACCAGGTTTTCCTTTGTTTTTAGGTTATGAGGACATTTCAATTTGTTAATGTAATGTCAATGTTCAGAAACACTGTATGCATCAAGGGATGAAAAACCAAACCTAAAGCATCAGACAGTGCCTGCCAACTACGGCCAATGCCATACTTTTCCATGTGGTTTTTGATCAAATCGTCCTCTTCCTTGGACCATTTACCCTTCTTCATGGTTCCCTTTTACTACTGAAATATTGTTCAGACAAAAACCTTTGCTTGTCTCCAAGAGGGGACTCAAGAATTCACTGAGGCATAGATAGTCCTTATAAATACTGCTCCTTGTACTGAACCTGTGATGATGGCTAGCTTGTCCATTTTACTGTATTCTACCTCGTGTCTGTTTTATTGCCTTGTCTTGTACTGCTACTCCTATTTAACCAACGATTCCTTATTCTCAAAAGAGAGAATGTAAAAGAGATAGTGGTAAAAAGGTAAAAGAAAGATTGAATTCAGATACACAGTAAATAAAATTTGATGCAACAAAATTTCTTATTAAATGTTTTTCAGTGTTTGCCTTCTGCCAGTCCAGGTAGGTACTACGTGCATAGGAGATGTCTGTTGAGACTTGAGATACTCAGTATGAAGTAACAGCTTTGTTCTCTCTTTCTTTCTTTCTTTTCTGAAACAGCTTTCTGACTTCACCATCAGAACAAAAACATTGCAAACAAGGTCTACTACCACAGGACACTGCAGTTCTTGAAGCTTGCACCGACAGAAACTTAGGTGGTGTTTAGATTGAGAAAATTTTGAGAGAAGTGTTACATTAAATATTTGACCGGATGTCGGAAGGGGGTTCGGACATAAATGAAAAAACGAATTTCACGGCTAGCCTAGAAACCGCGAGATGAATCTTTTGAGCCTAATTAATCCATTATTAGCACATATTGGTTACTGTAGCACTTATGACTAATCAAGGGCTAATTAGGCTCAAAAGATTGTCTTAAGATTTCTTCCATAACTGTGCAATTAGTTTTTTGGTTCATTTATGTTTAATGCTTTATTTAGGTATCCAAAAATTCGATGTGATGTTTTTGGAAAAAAATTTTGAAAACTAAACAAGGCCTTAAGCCATTCTCTTCTAAATAGGTGATTGTTTCGGTGTTTCATGGAAAAAGTCGAATGACATAATATCTACAAATGAAACATAATTTGTGAATAAAAATTTTATATATTTTTTTAGTGATCTAAAAGAAAATAAACTTCGGTGAAAACTCTAAAATCAACTTTGAATTTAAAGTTAAAAATTTAAATTTTTATTTATAAGTACAAGCATAAACATAAGCTAACAGATAAGCCGAAAGAATTCATTTTGGAGTGTTTCTCGTCACAACCTACGAGCACGGAGCATCTAGCTAGCATTTAACCAGAACAACGTATCAGAACGCCAGTGCCTTCTTTTCTTCCATTTTGGCATTCATTTCAAAACGAAACATCATCATTTGTCCTAAAAATGTATAAAGTCTACGAAAAAAGAACCGTATCGACTATCGAGTTGGTAAGCTTCAAAGGAGCAAAAGTGACAGAGGCTGGATGCAATCCCATTGACATAACAACAGTGATACTGATCAAGATGCCCCCAATCTTGTTCAGTTGCTCTGAGATGGGGCCAGCTAGTAGTATAGTGGATAAGGCAATCTGTCTCAGAGCTGGGTCTCAGTCTAGAAATATCCTGAACTCCTCTCTGCTTTGTCGTACTACTGTTTTTTAAAATATTGGATTCTCCTAGCTAATCCGCAGTTATCATATCATTGCCTTTAATTAAATATCTTGCAGGAGGAAGAATCCATGGCCAACCTCATGGAAGAGTCCAATTGGTGCAACAGCTTGGTGGGCCCCACTAATACCTAAATTGCTAGGCTCATCTTGCAATTGTACCTGTTGCACAATTACGCGCACCCGGCTTCCGGCTGATAACTTATTATGGGTTCTGTTTGCTAGAGATTCTCGCTCTCGATTCTCATGAGAAACAGTGAAACTCCATCGAAACGTAGAAATATGATTCACGTTCTCAGGTGAATCATAAGAAACGATTCTGACCTTTTACTGGTAGCATCCGTCTGTTAGCTGAATTAAAATATAAAGTCCACTAATTATATCGCTACTAGTCAGATATGTATAAGTTAAGGTGTCCTTTTAATAAAACATTTTTCAATAAAATATATTTTTTTAACAATTTTCATCAAAAGTGATTCATCGTATGATATGTCAATATTGATGTTGTACCAGGGGCACTTCACATTTTGATTATTGAGCATCAAAAGTTAATTTGTGCAACTTTATTCATAGTAATAAAAATATTGCTCCTAACCCTGCTAAATCTTGATAATGGTGTTTCTTTCATCTTTCTTTTTTTTAACCTAGATAGCCTACATTTACATTTTATTAATAACAGTCTGGGTGGTTGTAGTGATTTGCAAGTGGGGTGTGATTTTAGGAGGCTGGAGCTGGTGTACCTCGTGAAAAAGGCCGAAAGCGATGGCACAACCGTAGTGACCCAATCTCGCAAATCTCTTGTGTGGCCAGATAATCACAAAGGTAAGTAGATTACAATGCTTCACCTGTAACAACTAACAAGCAGCTCTTATACAATTTAATGCATTGCAATTGCATTTGATTTAAACGGCTAATTTTGTAGCAATAGATGATGTTTTTTTTTAAAAGTCTTTCTAAAATATTTGGAACCAATCAATTTGAAACAAGAATAGAGGGAGCTTAGGATGAAATATTTCTCCTCCTTTGATTCCTCGTTTTGAATTCATGTTTGTTCGTTGTCCTTTGCGCGACTATTCCTCGTTGTCTCGATTAAAACCCCAATTCAATGTTCAAAAAAACCTAAACAGTAACAGAAGAGTAAAGATTTTCATTTTTTTACAAGAACCAGTGTGAAGCACATGATTATTTACGAGGCTTATGTAGTAGTTAGTTCCGTTCAGCTAAAAAACTATAAAAAATCATTTGTTTCAAATGTGACTTAAAATTCAGTACCCTCCCTTTCAAAATACAGTAATATAGGATATGACGCGATAACTTTAATGAGAGGTCCCATTTTATACTAGATCATAATATTTTTAGGATGGAGAAAATATTTCTTCCTAAGCCGCAGATGCTAATAGCCTGTATACACTTTCATCCTATCTTTATAACACCTATAGAGTAAACCATTATGGCTTGAAACTGACTAACTCAATCCAGTATTTTATTTGAGTTTTAGTAAATCTGTTTATCTTTGCAAAAACATTTCGTTCTTCACTTGAACTCAAACAAAGCCATAGCTTCGAAAATTATGATAATGAGTTGGGTTGGAACAGTATAAACGCATTTCACGGCAGTAAAGAATGATAATAGCCTTAGGCTGTGTTTGAAATACTCCCCCCGTTAAACGAAGCTATTTCTAAAATCCAATATTTAATTTAAAATATAGCTATTTCTTTATCTACCTCCTCATCTTAACTATTCCCTATTTAATTTTTCACATTTACTTAACAAATCATATTCTTACTCCAATCATTCTCACATATTTCCTAATACTCATGTGTATTTTTAAAATTGCTTACATTTTAGAACGAGGTGAGTTGATGCCAGGTAGAAAATTCTCTAATGATAACTATTTAATGATATAAATAATAGAATAAACTAATTTAAAGTTAAAATCCACCTTATAAATATAACATGATAAATTACATATATATTTAGAGATTTGTCTCAGTCCAATAAAAAACAACAAAAAGTATTTCAAGATATCGGTAACTCGCGATACCAAATCCAAATCATTTCTGATCGTTGTATCTAACAGACATCCTACTATCCAACGGTGAGAAATAATTTGATACCCGAGATACTGGTGTCTCGAGATACCTTTTGTTATACTGGAGCAAATCTCATATATTTAAAAAAAATACCGTTTAACCATTCGGAGAGTCCAAATATGTACCTAACAAAAAAAAAAGAAAACAAACAAATAAACATAAAAATGTTCAAGGAAAAAAACGCAGCCTAAATTACCGCGGGAGCGTAGCGGGAGGGAACGGGGCCACAGCCCACGCCCCCACCCCCTCACGTGCCCCGACGCGGCCACGCCCTCCCGCGGCACGGCACACGTGGCGCCGGCCGGAACGAGCTCGCCTCCGCCTGCGCGCCCGGCACGCACACTCGCGTCGCTCCTGCCTCCCCCCCCCCCGGCCCCCTCTCCCTCCTTCAAAGGCCACACCCACCCACCCACCCCCCTCCTCCTTCCTCCCTCCCGCCGCACCCCTCCCCCTCCCCTCTCCGAATGCGATCGCGAGCACAAACCCCAGCTGCCGCCGCGAGGTAGGAGGAGGAGAGCCCCCGGCGGAATCTGCGCGCGAGCAGCTTCGAGGATTGCCCCCCCGGGGTTGGATGAGAAGGAGGGAGGCGGTGGAGGTGGAGGTGGCGGTGGTGGAGGATGCGGAAGGCGTACAAGGACTCGCTCAAGGTGCTCGAAGCTGACATCCAGCACGCCAACACCCTGTACGCTCCCCCCCCCCCCCCCGCCTCCTCCTTCCTCTCCTTCTTCTTCTCCGGCGGCGGCGCCCCCCCACGATCCCCCCTCTCGATCGACCGTCTCGGGTCGAGCCGGGGGCAGATGGCGCCCTCGGGTTTTTGGCTGGGGCTGGGAGGGCGGCTCCGGCCGCGCCCGCTGCGGCGTGAGGGATCGACCGGTGGCTAATCGACCACGCGCCGCGCGCTCGTCGGGATTCTGCCCTTCCTAACACATCATTATCCGCGGGCGCACGAGCGGGCGGGAGCAGCGGTAGATCAGGAGGGGATCGGGGGGCGCGTGCTCATTTATTTACCATATTAAAACACTTCTAAATTCCTCTGCGAAAAGTGGATGAGAAGGTAGTGTGATTCAGACAGAGGGGAGGAGGGGTGCCACCGGCCACATGCACATGTGATGTGATCCGCCCAGGCCAGCGATGCTAATTGCTTGCTTATCTCTTCGGTGTGTTTTGATGCGCAGGGCGTCTGAATTTCCCCGGGAGTACGATGGCGCTTGCCTGCAGATGCGCCTCTCGTACAGTCCCGCGGCGCATATATTCCTCTTCCTGGTGCAGTGGACTGACTGCAGCCTCGCCGGGGCTCTCGGCCTGCTGAGGATCCTCGTGTACAAGGTCTAATGCCATGTTTGCAGCATATGTTTGTCGGTTTGGCGACTGTATTTCGGAGTTGTCTTGCTGAAATGTAGCTCATTGTGTAGGTTTATGTCGACGGGACGACGACAATGTCAACCCATGAGAGGAAAGCCAGCATCAAAGAATTCTATGGTAATGTATATGTTCTTGGCGCTTTACCCGAGGGTTTAATTGTGCTGACATTATCCTCATTGCACTGTTTTATTGATTGGGAATTGCTGTTTGGTTGGCCTGAGCAGCTGTGATATTTCCTTCTCTGCTGCAACTGCAAAGGGGAATCACTGATACGGAGGACAAAAAGCAGCAGGCCGTGTGCATGGAGAGGTACAGAAGGAGAGACGAGGATGAAAGAAACAGCTTATCTGAAATTGATGCCGAGAGAGAAGAGGAATGTGGGATTTGCATGGAGATGAACAGCAAAGTGGTGTTGCCCAACTGCACCCATGCTATGTGCCTCAGATGCTACCAGGACTGGTATGGACAATCTCTTGGTCTGTGCATGTAGTTTGCGTGACTGCATTTTGGTGATGTGCTACTGCAGCCTTCTCTGTCATGAATGTGATTGATTAGCTAACATTGGCTACATACTGTGTTTCATATTATTCTTCCATGGACGTCCCCTGAGAATCGTGGTCCCATGGAAGCTTAGGATATGGTGCTGTTGATTAGCTAACAATGTCAGGTTGACATAGCGCCTACCTATATGCTCAGAGCCTCGAAGTCAAGTCTTTCTGGATAACTCCTCGTTGTTAATGAATGTCTAACAGTATAGAAATGGTTTATAAATTATTTTAATTATTTACTTATGACACATGTAAACAACACATTGTGTTATTTGGATATTTTGTTGTTTCATAAAAGGGACAATTGCATATCTGACCCTACTTTGAAGATGAATTATGGATCTGACCCTACATTTTCAACTTTACAGATTTGACCATTTTTTTTAAAAACGAAGCAGCCATCTGACCCTCGTTAATATATGCAGTTAGGGTTTAGGGTATATGAAATAAAAAAAATTAAATTTTAATTATGAATGGACTATACTACCCCTCACTAATATCTTCCAACTCATCCTCTCTTTCTCACCTCACCTCACTCACAAGCAAAAAGATCTGGGGAGAGAGGCTTCCGGCCGGCGACCGGCGCTGGTGAGGGGACGGCTGCAGCTGCCGGTCGCTGGGGAGAGGGCGGAGAGCGGCTGCGTCGGCGGCGGCATTGGGGGAGGCGGCAGCGGCGGCGTCAGGCTGGGGGGGAGGAGGCGGCGACGTCGGGCTGGGCTGCTGGGTGAGGCGGCGTCGGGCTGGGCTGCTGGGCGGCGGCGGCGGCACACTACTAGGTGGTTCAGCAGCAGCCAGATCCGTCCCCATCGGAAGCCACCGCCGCCGCCACAACCTGCACAGACCCGGCTGCAGCATGGACCCACGGTCGCCCGCCGATGGCGTGCGTGCTGCCAGCCGCATCATGGGCATGTCCAAAATTGACTAGCAAATCCACTGCATCATCATCCGCAGCAGCAGGATGAAATGAATGGATGATTCAGAGCAAACGCAACAATATGCGTCAGATTGCAGCAGAGAGCAAGAAGCAGAGGCATCGCGGCATGGAAGTGAAGAGACGACGACCATGATCCTCTTCTATTCTTCTTCTACTACTGCTACTTTCTTCCCGATAATCCCTTAGTTATTTTTCTTTTCTTCATTCAATTTTTCTCCTCCTAAATCTCAATATCTCCAAGTTAAGTTGTTGGTGAGAGGAGATGAAGCAACAAGAAGCTCTTCTGTCCGCCTGTCTGGAGATACTAATACCAAAATAAGTGAGCTTAGCTTACCTTAGCTAGCTCAAACTTCTTTTTGTATATACTCTTTACATAAGAATGAAAAGGGAAAAAAAGAAGAAGAGAAGAGCTGATGAATGAATTGATCATCATAGATGCACTGTTCAAAAAATTCGAATTAAGTTCAAATTTATCAAATTTGAAATTATATATATCAAACTAACATCAAACCTATCAAATAAGTACCAAATACCACAACATATATTTTATTCTTTATTCTAATATTTTTGAATAAATATTTACATATATTTTCTAAAAGTTGACATACAATAGGGTCAAAAGAGTAAGGGCAAATCGGTCAAGTTATACTCCATTTAACACCGTTAAATGCCCTTCACGGAGTAGGGTCAGTCAGCTGCTTCGTTTTTAAAAAAGAGGGTCAAATCTGCAAAGCTAAAAAAGGAGGGTCAAATCCGTAGTTCGCTTTCAAAGTAGGGTCAGATATGCAATTGTCCCTTCATAAAATGTATGAAGCATATAAAATTCGGCGCTGAGTAAATAGAACATATTTTGAACTGTATTCTACTTACTATCCACAATCCAAAGGATGTTTTCAGAGTGAAATTTTATTGAGCCTGTTGAGTATATTAACTTGCTCCTTCTTTTGCACCCTATTTGTAATCCAGTCATTCTGTTTGCATATAGTTAGTTACTCCTGATTAATGAAAACATTGGTGATCTGTTATTTACTTTTGCTAACCATTTCACTAATCAATCATGCCGTGGGTCATGGCTGCAGAGCGACCTGGCGGCTTATCTGGAATTTATTTGTCTCTGTCTCGGTATCTTTCCAAACAATTTCATTTGTGGAATTGTGCACTAGGTGTTCCGACATTACATATCTGTGATTTATCTGTATTCTTCCAGCCAATGCATATCCTTTCTGTTAGCAAAACTTGGATCACGTTTTTGTGTCTCGAACTGCTGTGCAAATGTCATCCGTATCTGTTGGAAAAACCACACTTCATCAAAATTATTTTGTTTTTGTAGGAATTCAAGATCACAGTCCTGCCCATTCTGCCGTGACAACTTGAAGAAGACTGACCCAGGTGACTTGTGGATCTATGTCGAGGACCAAGATGTGGTTGACATGGAGACTGTGTCAAGAGAGAACCTCAGACGGCTGTTCATGTACATAAACAAGCTGCCCTTGATTGTTCCGGATGTCATCTTCAGTATTTATGATACCCACATAAAATGACTGCCTGGCAACGCCTCTTTGCCGACGCCTTCAGCCAGTGCTCAGTTCCGATTAAGCTATGCCCCCAAGTTCTCCATTTCCATACTTAGACTCAAAGCTCATGGAAATGCCTGAACCGCTGTGGAGACACAAACCTCCTGGTTGTGTTGTAGAACTTATTTAGTGCTTACCTGCGTCCTTAAGCATATCAAGCCACTCTGTATATATCTGACATGGCTCTATCAATAGAGAACTTGTGCTTGCCCCAAATGGAGGCAGGGCTGTTTGTTGCTGTTATTCTGATATATGTGGTTGCTGGTTCTTGCTGTTGGCAAACATAATGGCTGTGCCAACATTTGCATCAAGTGTTTCTGCTGCAAAAATTTGGATTCTGGTCAGTGCTGGACAAATTAGCCAGCTTCTGTTACTCTTCTCGTGCCTTATTAGAAGATGATCAGTTTCACCCAGAGATTTGCCATTAACAGCACCATTTCAACTGAACTGGCTGACACTTTTACACCACTATTTCCAGTTAGCTGAAACTGCAGAATCATCAATGAAAAATTATACCAATTCATACCCTTTTTTCTCTTCATATTATCCTCCCTGTGGCTGTGAGAAGCATCAATACAATGAATCCAACCAAAGTGAACTCAATACCACAGTTGGCAAAGAACAGATTACTGACAGATAATCCAAGCTAGTCGGTCACGTCGTTTGTATCAGTAGAGTGCATGGGTCTCCGACTTGTGTGCGCGTCGAGTCTGTCATTCTGTTGCTATTTGTTTGCGTCTTGTTCGCGTCGTGTATCGCGTTCTGCCGTGGGATGGCACGGCGTGGAGTTCGTGGTACGCATTGCGTGCGTCATGGCTCGTCGTGGGATGGCGCGACATTTGTGGGTTGTGGCGTGCGTGGTTGAAGTGGGTTAGCCACAGCGTCTGTAATCGTTTTATATTCGGTAATGCAGAATCAGAAAAGCTGTGAAGTATTGACAGCACAACTCCGTTTCGTTCTTGCCGGATTCGTTACAGTAGACCAATCCACCCAGTTCGTGTGAGTTTCAGGTTTGGCGCTGACAATTACTGCATTGCCTGACAATTAACAAACATTTTTTGTTGGCAAAGAACAGATTACTGCATTGCCTGATAATTAACAAGCATTTTTTGTTGGCAAAGAACAGATTACTGCATTGCCTGACAATTAACAAGCGTTTTTTTTGTTGCTTAGCCGATGATGATTATTAGGAAACATTTCGTGTCCTATAATTACGAAATGCCTTATTTCGGTTGTCAAAACAACAATTTTCTCATTATTCCTAGAGATCAATGTACATCCGGTAAGCATCCCTCTGTGGAGAGTAGTATCCCTCGACGGTGGCATCAACCTGGAATCCTACCTTCCGGTAGAGCGCGACCGCCGCCGCCCTCGCCGGATCGACGTGGAGCGACACCCGCTGGACCCGCCTCCTCCGGCAGCTCTCGACGGCGGCCCTGAGCAGCGCCTCGCCGTGGCCCTGCCTCCGACGGCTCTCCTTCACTGCAGCATCGAAGAAGGACGCGCAGAGGGTTTGAGGGGTTTTAGCTTTTCGAGGAGAGGAGGGCTATGGGGAGGGGAGGGGTGGGTGTTGGTCGCACCGGCGAGCTTGGTGATGGAGGCGCAGAGGGAGGTGGCGCATGCGTACATGGCGTACCCGAAAACCTCCTCGTCGTCGTGGCCGTCGTCTTCTCCGTCTCCGGCGGGGATGGGGGTCGAGTAGATCAGGCCGGTGTTCCGGCGCTTGAGCTCGTCGTGGAAGGTCCGCGCCAGCGACTCGTGCTTCGGGAAGATCCGCTTCTCCATCCGCACGATGTCATCGACGACGCGGCCGGCGCGCGGGTGCGCAGGGTCCAGCTCGAGTATCCTCGCCGCCGGCGCCGCCGCCGCCATGGATGGAGAACGAACGATCGAGCTTGTTTTGCGAATTGCACCCCTCTCTTGTTCAGTATTAAGTTTAAAGGACACCAGAAGAAAGGAACTAGCCTTTTATCTTCTCCGTTCTCACCGATGTGTTTGGCCAATTTTGCTAGTATTATTTTTTGCTTGCAACCAATTGTGTACTTATTTTTATCTATGTAACATAGTTTAGTTTAATACTTCATCTGTTTTTTCATGACATAGTTGAAATGTATATCTACACTTGTCCATTAGTCTTATTTAAAATTTTATGTGAATATGTAAAATTAAAGTCATGTTTAAAGTATCTTTAATGATAAAATAAATCATAAAAAATATTTATATTATGTCAAATTCTTTTAGTACGATGAATGGTTAAACATAACTCCAAAAGTGAATATTAAATAAAACATATGGAGTAATATGTAAATAAAATAGAGAAAGTATGATAGCTATAAATAATGTTAATTTATATTTGTGTCGCATAGTGTGGCTGAGAAATTTTACGATTATTTCTAGCTTAGCTTATTATAGCGGCTACTACGTACGCTGTAAAAAGATTTTATCTTTGACGCATGTTGTTTGTCGTATAAAGATTTACTTTAAATAATTGTTGCATTGGAGTGATAAGATAGGAGACAATACACTGAAATTTTAAAAGGCAAGGGATAAATGTATTACGGTTTGAAAAAAGCGAAAAGACATTATATTATATATGTGTATGGGTAAGATAAGCTAAAAATAAAGTCATTTAAAGATGCAAAGGAGCACATGATCATTTGTAAATCCTGCTACCATATCAATTATAAATCTCCCTATTTAAACACACGCAAGAAAAAAACAAAATAACGCTAAAAATATATTATGATGTCATCTTTTAACTTTTTAGGAAAAACTAAACGGTATATTTGTACGAAAATAATAAACAAATAAACTTTTTATGTACGTGTCAAGACTGAAAAATAAACTAAGATAAAAATATCTCAAAATCAAACCTAAATTTAAGATAAAAAATTTAAATTTTAGCTTATAAGTATAACAAAAGTCAAATGACCCACAATAATCAAGAGTCAAAATCAACGGTATAACCAGCAAACCGAAAACACAAATAAGGAGCTTCTCCAGGATCCAAAACGTAAAAGAGATCCAAACCCCTAAATCACCCGCTCCTCCTCCTCCTGCTCCTCTCCTCGTGGCGGCGCGGACGAGCCAGAGCCACCGTTCGAGCGGCGATGGCGAGCTCCGCGCTGAGACGATCCCTCCCGCGTGGGAGCTCGCTTCGGCGGCTCCTCCCTTCGAGCCCTCCTCCCCCGTCTTCCACCTCCGCCGCCGCCGCCGCGACCTTCCGGCGCTCCTACAAGCCCGGTGACGGTGAGAAGCCCCCTTCCGCCTCCTCTGATCGGCGCCGCACGCAGAGCGCTCCATGGGGGATGCTTCCTGTAGCCCTGTGTCGCATCACGAATTGGATGGAGTTGCCCGTGCTTGCTCACACTTCTTCGTTTCGTTGTGATTTTTCATCGGGTTGGATCGAAGGGCTGGAGAGATCTAGGTTTAACGCATATTTGATTTGTAGCTTTCACGTCCAAAGTCCCCATTGTGATGACAGTACGAGTGATTGGTTGAGGAGTTGATGCCTAAAATTGTCTCAATAATGCTAGTAGTAGTGTTTTTACGCTTGTTTGATTGGCTTGTCCCTGCGCAGGGGAGGCAGAGAGCGTGGAAGAATTTGAGAAGAGGGTGCTGGGCGGCTCGGATGACAATAACCTCTTTAGGAAGCTAGATGTGTTTGAGAATCGCCGCGCAGGACAGAGCTGGGGCGGCATGGGTGGGTTCCGCGACAGGGGTAACTCTAGCAGCATCCTGGATGAATTGGGCTCGAGTTTCAATTCCTTAGAAGATGGTTTGGATGAGAAGTTGGATAAGGCATCCCGCACCTTTCATGTGACGGAGGAGTACGAGGACGAGGACTATGAGTACAGGCCGGATGTGAATTTCAGGCGAGGCTCAACTTATAATGTTAGGGTAAGAGGGATTGCTGCTTCCACTCCATTGTTGAAAGTATACCAATATCACATGCCTTTTGCACCATTCAGGATTGCATTATCCTGAATGAGTATTCTGGTATTCAGAGCTAAATGTGTGAGCTAGAACTGGTTGTGATGTGCTGTATATGTACACACAAATTTACATCTTTTGCTGATATATTTGCACATTTCATGGGCATACAACCATACTGTAGTGGAATGACTCTTCTAATAGCAGATTTATTTCACTCTACTGCATACAGGATCTTGACCTTACAAGACCCGCAGCTGCAAAGAACCCTCCTAGGCCACAGTTTGAAACAACTTCGCAGGATGTTTTAAAGAAAGCTGATTTTAGGGTGGGTACATCTGTGTGGTAAACTATGTAAAAACTCTGCTCTTTTATTGGAATTATAGGTTGCACATTATTTTGGCCCCTTGTAAACTATAAGATGCTTACATAGTTAGACATCATGAATTTTAGGAACAGATAATGGTGGTATGCTTGGCTAATTTCATGAATGACACATCATTTTGTTATTTGAATTATTCATAGCTCAGATGGTGATAGCATGTGATCTACTTACTATCCTAGAACTAGAAAATTTATGATGTTTGAGATTCTGACATTTTCCTTGTGATGCTTACATTTTGTTTGAATTTTAGCAATAACCACTATAGTTTACTATAGTGAGTTGGCATGTTGCTTGCTAGCCTACTTACTTGAATTATCCACATCATTGTAAGATTGCATTTGGATGCAAATATTGGAACATGGTAAGCATCAAAGCACAAATTGCTGGGATGCTATGTATGTAGGCATGCATTTCAAGTTTCAACATGTGCATGTTTTGAAAAATGCACAATTATTACTGCAAAAAAACAACATAGTTTTGCATGTAAATGATGTGATAATTAACGATGATCCTACCTGGATACTAATAATTGCAATTTTTGATTACTTGGAATTGTTCCTTGCAGAATGTTAGATTCCTATCCAACTTTCTGACAGATGCCGGCATCATAATCAAGAGGAGTCAGGTAATAAGGAAGTTTCCCCTTTGTGTGCATGGAAATTTGGGTAAAGATATTCCTAATGCATGATAAGAATTCATCATGCTTTGTTAAATGTGGGTCTTTTCAGTGCTTAGTTCTAAAGTAATACAATACATAATTAAGGTGCCATGTAGCATCATCTCTCCTCACCCAACTGTCAGCATAGTGTCTTCTGTGATGTCTTGGTTTCTTTAGAGTATACCGTCATGTTTTGCTGTATGCATCTGGTTCACAAATGCACACACAATTCCGTATTGATATAAATGCTTGCAACGGTTTCTAACTTATTTTCTGCTTTCCAGACTCGTATTAGCGCAAAAGCTCAGCGTAAGGTTGCAAGAGAGATTAAAACCGCCCGTGCATTGGGGCTATTGCCTTTCACAACAATGGGTCAAAGACCATTCGTTTATGGCAGAAGTGCGGAGGTGAATCTTTCAGATGAGGAATATAATTACAGCTTTGTAGATCAGAAGGCGGGTGGGCCTGATGAGAATGCAGACGACACTGTGCCTGCTGAGGAGGCTGCGGCACCTGGTGCGGGGAATGCATAAGCATTTTTCAAGGGCGTGCCACTCTACAAAGCCCTGCATTTTTTTTCCTGTTACTCGTTCGACACGGCTCCACATGCCTTCTTGCCTTATGGTCTACTCTTGCCCGGATCATAGCCCAGGTTCAATAAGTCTAGTATTTCACATGTTATGTACACTATAATCTCGGTTTCTTGTTGTGACATGATCAGCAATTTCTTTTGGCTAGCTAGTCTCCAGGTTGGAGATCATGTGCCCTACCTAACATCAACATGAAAAATGATCCATATGAGACCGGTCCTTAATTAATTGAGGCAGTAACAGTAATTCCAGCCACCTGTCAACGATTGTTCATCGACTGGATAGTTCTTGTTATGGCTTTAAACAGCATTTTTGTTTGCTTTTTTTTTTATGTAGTCATCAACTCCAGATACTTTGATTTTCTCAGAAAGATTCAAGAACTGGGTTAGGATATGCTCTTTTGCATAATTTTCACCTGAATTATGCTTCTGGAATCTGGATATGCCAGCGCTCGATTTATTACTCCCGAATACTGTGGCCTGATGTTGACTCGCACAAGCTGACGGTGGGTCATCATGCGAACCAATCATTTCGTTGCTGGACAAGCATCGCGCTCCGTAGTGTTTAGATTTGGAAGTGTCACATTAAATGTTTGACCGGATGTTGGAAGGGTTTTTTGGATATGAATGAAAAAATAAATTTCACGGTTAGCCTAGAAATCGCGAGACGAATCTTTTGAGCCTAATTAATCCGTCATTAGCACATGTTGGTTACTGTAGCACTTATGGCTAACCATGGGCTAGTTAGGCTCAAAAGATTTGTCTCAAGATTTCTTTCATAACTGTATAATTAGTTTTTTGATTCATTTATATTTAATGCTTTATTTAGGTATCAAAAATTCGATACGATGTTTTTGGAAAAAAAATTTGGAAAACCTCAATTTCTTCTTAAAATTAAATTATCTTATCTGTTTGGTTGGTGTCGTGTCGGCGCGGCTCATGTGTCAATTTCGGAGGTTGGCATCGGGGTAGAGCCTCGTGGCATATTCGCATCCGCTGGGGGACGATTTTTCTGTAGAGCTGTACACTGAGAATTCCAGTGTAAATCAAACTCGAAATTTTTATATTTAATATCATTAATTTTTAGATCAATATTTATCTTATTTAATTTTTTAAATATGAAAAATTAGGTTTAACAGGTTTTTAGTAATAAATTAAATCATAACAGATTAATTAATAATTATTTATTTTAAAATAGGACTAATGCTAAAAATCAACTGTGTCAAATAAAAAAAATGTGGAGGAGCACATGAGTACGTTTGCATTCGCCAGCAAGCTTGAGAGTATTTCCTCGGTTCGGGATACTCGTTGGTTTTAATTTTATGGATATGATTTGAACCATTGATTTTTAAACGTATAAAAGTTTGTAGCTCAAAATGTAGAATATTAACCGAAAACTTCTGGCTACAAATCTAACTATACCACTCTAATGCACCACAATTGAGAAGCAATTAGACTCCTCTACAACCTCATCTTTCGCTTGTACAGTTATATTTATAACCAAAATTTAAATTTTCAACCTTAACTTCTGAATTGGTTTTGAGATTTTTTAAGTCATAATTTATTTTACAGCCTTTGCTTTTAAATCACTAAGAATATGTATATAAAAATTTTATTTGCAAATTATTTTTTTACAAACATACCATTTTATTTTTTTTTCTAAAAAAAGCCAAACAATCTAGTTGCTTGAAGTTAAAATAGCATTTCTCATTCACAAGTAGCGCATGCTGTCATGCTGGTTAGAGTTCCTGCATGAGGTTTGGGTGAATCATGTTCGGTTTATTATACTACCCATCTCTCTAAAAGAAAATCTGGCTATGCTAGAAATTTGTTTCCAGGATAGAGAGAGAGAGGGTGTTTGTTTGTTTTTTTAAGAAAAAAAATCAAACACATGTTGCAAACGAAAAATAATTTATAAATAAATATTTTATATACATATTCTTAGCGATATAAAAACATAGCTAAAAAAATATATTTATGTGTCTCCAAATCAATTTCAAATTTAAGCTTGAAAATTCAAATTTTGGCTTATAAGCAAAGCAGAAGTGAAAAGAAGAGGATGCAAGAGTATTTTGTAAGTACTTACTAAGGAAGCACGTGAAATTAAATTGATGAAATTTATAGTTAGTTAAGAGTATGTAGAGAAATTAAATATATATCGTTGTGATTGATTAAGATGACCATAGGAGCCACAAATTTTAGATTTAAATTTAAATACTAAAAATAGTTTAAATTTTGAAACCGAGGAGTACAAACCAGCAGTAATATTAACAGTGGTTACAGTCTCAAGAAATGTATCTCCTTCCCTCAGTTTATAATTTTAAGGCCCTATCATTCACCCTAAAACTTGAAATTCTAAAACTTAGCTCAAATTACTTCCGGAGTTTTCTCGTCAGTTTTTTCGCACTACTTTTAATTTAAAAAACACAAACATAAAAATAATCTTAGCTATACATTATTTTTATATCGTTAATACGACATGATGCTTGAGGTATTATCATAATTGCAAACCAAGCACTTAATAACAATTTATGGTCTGCCTAGTGATCAAATATTTAAAAATTTTAATTCCATCGATCAAATCTGGTCACTACTATTATATGAAAGCATACATGTTAGTCAAAAATTCCATACACACTTTCACCACCTGCTCTCATATATTACGCGTGTGTTTGATAAAAAAAATCAAACGTTTGATTAATAGTAAAAATGATAATTATTAGTATTAGGCTACGAAAACTCGTTTTCCGAACTCGCTAAAGGCGCCCATGCCCCTCACCATCCCCCTCACCTTCCATCTCCTCTACGGCTCTCCTCTCCTCTCTCTCTCCTCCTCCTCCCGGCGAAGCCACGGCCGGCCATCTCCGCCCCTCCCCCGGGGAACCGTCCTGGAGCCGCGGCGCGGACGGCCTCCCGCTCTTCCTCGTCGTCCCGGCCTCCCCCTAGCCTTGCCCCCTCTGCGGCCCCCTCGCGCGCGCGCTCGGCCGGCGAGCATGCCTGGGCTAGGGTTGACGACGCGCCCGCGACCGTCCCGACGGCCTCCGTCGCGAATACAGCCGAACTGAAGGTACGCCGTTGCTCCCTCGGTAGCGCTCCCTTGCTCCCCCCCCCCCTCGTCGAGACTCCGCGCGGCTTCGTGAGTCCCCGTGGCGGTGGCGGTCGGTGTAGATTGGGGATCCGTTCGAACTCCGATTGATTGATTGATTTTTTTCCCGCTCTTGTTAATACCTCAATTTGTCTCCAATTTTTGTATGCGTTGTGCAGTGGTAATTGCAAGCGGCTTGGTTCAAAACAAAAATAAAGTTGGGGGTAGTTTTGGTGGGAAATTTGAGGGATCTGTGAGCAGAAAAGGAGGAAATTGGTGGTGATTAAGGGATTTTCTCCATGGTGGGGAAGGAATTGGTGGTGCGAAAGAACGTCCCCGTGGACATCCGCGAGATTGCTGCCAAGGCGACGCTCCGGGAGGTCCGGCAGAACGGGCACACCTATGTGGAGCTCCGCCGCGTCGGCAAGCGAGTCATCTTCTTCTGCACCATCTGCCTGACTGAATGCTTCAGTGATACCGTGCTGTTTGATCACCTGAAGGGGAATCTGCACTCCCGGCGGTATGCGGAGGCTAAGGTCACGCTGTTTGGGCCCATGCCATGGCCGTTCAATGACGGCGTGCTCTTCTTCAACAACTCACGCGAGAAGGATCCACTCTTGCTGGACTCAAGTTCACAGAACAACAGAGAGCTGGCGCTTGTTCCTCAGCCTGAACGCTCAGCAAATGATGTTGAAGTGACTTCGAGGTTGAAAGATCAGTCTGGCTCTCATAATGGCAAGAGAGGGTCACGCCATGGTGCAAATGCGCATGCTAATGGTAGAGCTGCTTCTGTATCTGAAGGTCATGTGTTGTCAAACCATAACGGGACTGATGGTCCTCTCGTAATTCCTGGTGTATTGCTGAAGGACGTTGCTTCAGATTTGCCTGTGCATCTTTTGGGATATGGAAATATTGCATACAGGCTCTGGGAAGTTAGCCATGGATCTAGAAAGATTAGCAAGATATGGTGTGCTTGGGTAGGACAGGATGGTTCCTGTGGCTTAAGTGGGTGTAACACTTACGAGCAATCTGACTTTGCCATTGTCAACTTCACTTATACATATGAGTTAGGCAGGAAGTGGTCTTCTGATGATCAGGACCTTCCTATCTCTGCTGGATCTTTCTTCGTAATAGATGATGCTGGACATCGTGGAAAGAGAAGGAAAAAATCATTTTCAGACCAAGAAGCTTCTTCAGAAGAGTCCAATGGGCAGAGCAGCTCTGCGCATGACAACAGCCAAGCTATCATAACATGTTCACCACCAGGTGCTTCACACAATCTTCAAGTTGGCCTCTTATCCAACAAATCTATGAGGAGAGAGTTGCGGAAGCAGAAGCGTCTCGCTGCTGAGAAAGCTTGTGATATTTGTGGGCGACCAATGCTTCCTGAAAAGGATGTAGCCACCTTGTTGAACTGCAGGACAGGAAATCTAGCTTGCAGCAGCAGAAACTCGAGTGGTGTAAGTTATTTCAAATATTCATTGCCTTCTGATTCTTAGTATTTCTTGAATATAGCAAGACAGGGCATACTTACTGTAGTATTTGTCAGAGAGAAATAAATTAAAGCAAACTTGAACAGTTAGATCTTTGACAGTTTTTTGTTCAAATGAAGGTACAATTGTTCTCAACCAGATATTCTGAATGGAACAATATAAAACTTAGTTCTTATAAAAGAAATGTTAGTCAAATTCGTTTCAAGCAAAACATAGAAAGTATATATTTTCTCTTCAAAATTTGTCGGATTCTGCTGCAACCTTCAATGACTTCACTACGCCTGATTATTGCAGGCTTTTCATCTGTTTCACACTTCCTGCCTTGTACACTGGACTATTTTATGCCAATATGAGATGCTAGCTGACAAAATTGCGAACAAGGGAAAAAGCAATAGAGGAAGAAAGGCAAAAAATGCACCTAAGAAAATAACATCCATCCTTTGCCCAGAATGTCAGGGAACAGGAATCCATGTTGAGGGAGATGAACTGGAAAAGCCAACCATTTCTTTATCTGAGGTATGGAGTGTAATTCTTCTCTGCTATTTTTCTCTGAAATGATTTGCTTCGAACATTTCTGTGTAACATGAAGCCATCCTTAACTTCTGAATTATCTGGTAGATGTTTCGCCATAAGCTAAAATCCATCGAAGCACACAAAGCATGGATGAAGAGCCCTGAAGTGCTTGAGAACTGTTCCACTGGACTTCATTTCCCTGCAGAGCATATAGAGAACTTTGAGGTGACTTCTTGGACTGGCAAAATTCTTATTTGTTTGGATGGAACTGTGAACTGAAGGTACCTTCTATTGTTGCAGGAGCAGGAGGTGATGCCACTAAAGTCAGTTGCTTTCTATGCAGCTGACGGGTGAGAGATATATTCAGGTAAAAGACCACTGGCAGTGCTTCGCTGCTGAAAGAAACGAGGGATTCTGCCAGAGACGTTGTAAATTTACTAGAGCAGCTGTAAATAAGCTTGCTTGACAATACTGTTAGAGATGCTGACAGTGTAGTTCGCTTCGGCTTAGTCTGCTTGTAATTTGATTGCGTTGTACCTACGTGTTAACCTGTCTGTCCTCCAGATATAATGACAGCCAGTAGTTGGATCTCCAGCAAAACTGTGTAAAGACTTGGTCTTGTAACCCTATATGTGCTGCCCTGTGTTATAAACAAGTTCATGTTTGCATCTCGCTGCAACATCTCTGAAGGTTTGCTGGATGTTTATCAAGTGGTTGCGCTGACAACTCTACCGTTTTGGTTGTTTCGAGAATGGTTTATTTAGGCATGGAACCAGCTCGCAATCTGAGTTTGTTACAATTTATACAAAGACGATTTTTTACTTCATATTTCACAAATTTCGGCTATGAGAAGTCGAGACTGATTTAATTCGGAATAGCGCTGAGAATCATCCAACATGTGAATCATCATCTTTTTCAACTGAAAAAATGTTTCTTTTTCAGCAGAGAACCATCTAGGTAAAAGAAGACGAAAACAAACCAAAACTTCTACCGACACACGGAGAAAGAGCAGAAAGAAAGGGGCAAAGGATCTCAGCAAGATAATCGTGTCATCAGGAGGCCATGAAAGGAACAGCCCCACTTGTATCAGGAAGATAACGCAGTATTTCTTGAACAGCATCATCGATCCACTTGATTCCCCCAATTCACAAACAAAACCATCAAAACCACAAGAACACCAACAAGGCTAACACCTCCCGATGCATTTCCGACTGCTAGTCTGCTACAGATCACAGACTACAGATCTGAGACAGCATCAGATGAGTGAAGAAAATACAGAAAACGAGAGAGAGTTTCAGATCTAGCTCAGTCATCAGATCAGAGAAAAGAGAGAGCTGCGGCGGGCGGAGGCTAGGGTTTCCGGCCACGCGAAGCCACTCGCCGCGCTCCTCCTCGCCACTGGAACCCCCTCCCTTTTATAGCCTCACTCCCCGTGGCCCCCGGCGGCGCCGAGACCCCACCGCCACATCCCCCATCGTGCTTTAACCCCCCAAAAAAAAGATAAAAAGGAAAAGAAAAAGAAAATAAAACCCCACCTCGCCTAACGAGTGGGCCCGAAACGGCCCAAAATCCAGGAGGCTTTCGGCCCACCTCGTCCACCCCTTCTGGAATCTTCCGTCCCCTTCGCACCGCACACGGGGTAGCAGAAGAAGAGGAGAAGAGGAGGAAGGAAAAAAAAAAGGAAGGCAGAGGAGAAACCCAAGCCGCAAGCCGCAAGCCGCGCCGCGAATCGTCTCCTGCTCCTGCTCCTGCTGCTGCGGCGGCGGCTGCGGCAATCGGAGTAGCTTTTTCGGCGGCGGGCGGCGATGGCGAGCGGGGGAGGGGCGGTGAGGGAGGTGGGGTCGAAGGCGGAGCTGGAGGCGGCGGTGGGCGGGGCGCGGGCCGCCGCGGTGCACTTCTGGGCGGCGTGGTGCGAGGCGTCCAAGCAGATGGACGAGGTCTTCGCCCACCTCGCCGTCGACTTCCCCCACGCGGTCTTCCTCCGGGTACGTGCGTGCTACCGTCCTCCCCGATCACGGTAGATTTGGGCTGTTTGTTTCGCTTTGGTTGGTTGTTCGGTGTACCAATGGATGGATTCGGCTGGCTGGGTTTGTGCCCTAGTCTTTTCTACGGATTCCAATGTTCGATTCGTTTAGGGTTCCGGGTGTAGTAAGATGGAGGAATGGTTTCAGTGACTGCTCTCGTACGAGCCATTTTTCTTAGCAGATTTATTTGTGAGCTTGATGAATAATGGTATTATTGATTTGATAAAAGAACTTTACTGTAAGGCGATGAGCCAACAATTTTTTTTCAGAACAAGTTGTGAGTCCCGGTTCCTCGAGTAGATTTGTAACTAATTTCTTTGATGTCTGAAGACTGAAGTAGGAAGTTCCTATCTGCTCTTAGGTGTACAAATTATTAGTGGTCATTTCTTGTGTTCTGTGTTGGATAGATGGTTAAGCTGGCTGCTTCTTTGTTTGATTAGTGTAGTGTTTATTACTTTGTCTAGTATTATATATAGATGTGTCGAGTGCACTTTGTTGATTGCTGATCCAACTTGTTATATGTATGCATTGGTTTACTGGCTGAATGCAACCCATGTGTTTAGCAACAACTGTTCTAAAGAAGCAGCTGCCTAGCGGGCTTAGCCGCTGATTGTTCTCCTGCCTAGCGTCTAGTGACCATTTATCCCACCCACCTGGATCGTTGCCTACCCCAAGTCCCCAACTAGGGAGTAGGGCGTGACTAAATGCTAACGCCTGAGGCTTTATAGAATATGGCTTGCAATCTTGTGTTTGACTTCGTTGTATATTTATGAACATTTTTCCTGCTGTTCTAGTGGTCTGTTTCTGTACTCTAGTTTCACTGAATGATGCTATTAAACTGTGTACTCCATTTAGTAAATACCTGTCTAATTCAACAGTGCTCATTTGTGACCATTTTTGTTTGTCCAGTTGTTACGTGTTCCTTAATTTCTCAGGTAATTGTTAATCACTGTATCATGTATCATTTGCTTGTTTGTGCTTTTGTTAGGTTGAAGCTGAGGAACAACCAGAAATTTCAGAGGCATATGGAGTTACAGCAGTGCCATATTTTGTTTTCTTCAAGGTACTTGCAACTGCCATTATATAATTTGTTCAAACATGAACCTTTTCACATCGTTTATATAGTTTTGCACAATAAATTCTGATGGGGTTATGTTACTCTTATTGAAGTTGGTATGCATGAGTTCTAGTCTTGAATAGTGGTATTATGGCTACAATGATGAATAATTGGCATATGTTCTTCCAACAAGATGAGATGTTTTGAATCCACAATTTCGATCTTCAAATGACTCATTCTACAAAATAATGATCAAACTTGTTTGTTCATATACTCTGTAATAATGATGTTTGATAGGCACATCACTGAACTTTAGTTACATACAGTAAAGTTTCTACCTTTTCAGAGGCGCAACACAGATTCCAACTTATTGTATTATTTAGTGCACCATGACTTATGATGAATGTACAAGGGTCTTATGACTTATAGTGAGGTGTGTTGTTAAATTGTGAAATAGTCTCTGGAATTCATGGACTTATAATGCTGTATGAGCTGCGAGCCTGCGCATGTGTTTGTGAACCAATACACCTCAAATTGATTATTACCATGAAGCCTGCATGTATAGTTTCTTTAATATATTTGCTGATATTTATTATTGAATTCTTAAAGTTTTGTATGATTTGTTTTACTTAAAGAGGTTGTCATCTCTGCATCCTTTTTGTTTGTTTGAAGGAAGGTAAAACTGTCGATACTCTAGAGGGTGCAAATCCAGCCAGCTTGGCCAACAAGGTTGCCAAGTTAGCTGGACCTGCCAGCGTTGCTGAGTCTGCCGTGCCTGCTAGTCTGGGTGTGGCTGCTGGGCCTACTGTACTTGAAAAGGTCCAAGAAATGGCACAGCAAAATGGAGCCTCTGCTACTGGAAGTACACACACTAGTACTGCTGAAGATGCATTGAATAAGCGATTGGAACAACTTGTCAATTCGCATCCTGTCTTTTTATTTATGAAGGGAACTCCTGAGCAGCCAAGGTGTGGTTTCAGCCGAAAAGTAGTTGATGTTTTGAAGCAGGAAGGAGTTGAATTTGGGAGCTTTGACATCCTTACAGATAACGATGTACGTGAAGGAATGAAGAAGTTCTCAAACTGGCCAACTTTTCCTCAGCTTTACTGCAAAGGTGAGCTACTTGGCGGATGTGATATTGTGATTGCTATGCATGAAAGTGGTGAACTGAAGGATGTTTTTAAGGAGCAAAACATTCCTCTCCAGCCACAGGGAGGCAAAAATGAGGAGGCAGTGAAAGCTGAACCTGATACTGAGAAGAGTGGTGCAGTTCCTGTGTCAGCTGGGCTTACTGCAGCTCAGAAAGAACGTTTGGAAAGCCTTGTTAATTCCAGCCCAGTTATGGTATTTATAAAAGGTACACCAGAGGAGCCCAAGTGTGGATTCAGTGGGAAACTTGTTCATATTCTTAAGCAAGAGAAAATCCCGTTCTCAAGTTTTGACATTCTTTTGGATGATGAGGTTAGGCAGGGCCTAAAGGTTCTCTCAAACTGGCCCAGTTACCCTCAACTGTACCTTGACGGTGAACTGGTTGGTGGTTCAGATATTGTTATGGAGATGCATAAAAGCGGGGAGTTGAAGAAGGTTCTATCTGAGAAAGGGGTTATTCCAAAGGAAAGCTTGGAAGACCGATTGAAGGCCCTAATTTCCTCTGCTCCAGTTATGCTTTTCATGAAGGGCACCCCAGATGCTCCTCGCTGCGGCTTCAGTTCGAAGGTTGTGAATGCACTGAAGCAGGCAGGAGTCAGCTTCGGATCGTTCGACATCCTGTCTGATGAAGAAGTTAGGCAAGGTTTGAAGACATACTCCAACTGGCCCACGTTTCCTCAGCTTTACTACAAATCAGAACTGATTGGGGGCTGTGACATCGTTCTTGAGCTGGAGAAGAGTGGAGAGCTGAACTCCACACTTTCGGAGTAAGGAGAATTTACGTCCTATCTGCATCTCTCTTCCTGGTGTTTCTACCATCCGTCGACCATCGAGTTTGCCCTACTGATGGCATTTTCTTATATTCATAGATCCGTATTTTAAACTTAGAATATGCCTGTGCCACATCACCTTAACTGTGACATCTGCAGAAGAATAACAACTAAGACGACATGTCCAGTACGGCTCATATTACCAGTTCCTTTTGCCATCTTTTTTGTCACTCTATCAGGAAGCTCTGAAACTTGCCGCATTATCACAATCAATAGACAGCAGATGGATGCTTTGAAATGTATACAGTGCAGAATTTATGCCCGTTTCTGATAAACTAGTGTCATTCTTTTCGTTCATGTACAAGGCGAAGTCTGAGATGAACACTATTTTGAGCACAGTTGTTCCCTCCTTGTGCATCGTCAAGATGCCGTACGGGGTATGAATTATTCGGCCTACTTTGAGGGAGGCCAAGTAGACTTTTTCCCGTACTACTATCCACATACGGCCCGATATATCTTGGGCCGAAACGGGATTGTAATTCACTTCCGGGCCATACTTTATTGGGCCATATGGGCCTTGCTGGGCCTGGTCACTACTCTTTTCTGCTTAATTTTTAGCCCATTTAACAACTCTATCATCTCGAGAGTCGAGACTCTCGTTTACCATTTCATTTGGCAACACTCGCACTCTCCCCTCCCAAAACCCTCACGCCGGAGCGCCGGCGCCGCCCACCATGCTGCTGCACCGGCGAGGCACTCACGTCCTCCACGGCGGCGGCGGCGGGATACGCCGCCGCCTATCCGTGGTCGCCGAGGAGACCGTCTCGCCGCCTCCGCCGCCTCGGCAACCCCAGGAGGACTCCGTGGCCGCGGACGCCGAGAAGAAGGTCTCTCCCTCCCCTCGTCCGCCGGGGCAACCTAGGGACTCCCTCTTCCGCCGGGTCGCGTCCGTGGTGTACCCGCGCCTCCCGCTGGCCCCCATCCTGGAGCAGTGGTCCTTCGTCGAGGAACGCCCCGTCGCGAAGCCCGAGCTCCAGTCCATCGTCAAGTACCTGTGCCAACGCCACCGCTTCTCCCAGGCGCTCGAGGTGCCGGACGAACGGAACGGCCCGCCGCGAGGCCGCCGGATCTTTTGCATCCAACTCCCCCAGCGCCTCTCACATCTCCCGCACTGCTTTTTTTTTCCCCTTTCAGCTTTCGATGTGGATGACCGAGCGGCGGCACCTCCACCTCTCCCCCGGCGACATCGCGTACCGGCTGGACCTGATCAGCAAGGTGCATGGCCTCGACAAGGCCGTGGAGTACTTCGACAGCGTGCCGAACCAGCTGAGGCAACAGCAGTGCTACGGCTCCCTCCTGAGATGCTACGCCGAGGCCAATTGCGTGGAGAAGGCCGAGGAACTCTTTGAGAAGATGCGGGGCATGGGGATAGCCGGCTCCTATGCTTACAATGTGATGATGAAGCTTTATTTCCAGAATGATCAGGTTGAGAGGGTGCACTCCTTGCACCAGGCTATGGAAGAGGGTGGAATCGCGCCTGATATATTCACTATTGACATTCTGGTGACTGCACACGCAGATGCTGAAGATGTTGAGGCGATCGAAACGGTTCTCGAGAGAGCCAATTCGTGCAATGATCTTATCAGTTGGCACTCATATGCTACTATAGGCAAGGTTTTCATGAAAGCTGGGATGCAAGAAAGGGCCTTGCAGGCATTTCAAGAATCAGAGAAGAAGATTGCTAAGAAGAATAATAGAGTTGCATATGGGTTTTTGCTCACCATGTATGCTGATCTAGGGATGAATAGTGAGGTGGAACGCATCTGGGAGATCTATAGATCCAAAGTGCCACCATCGGCATGCAACTCAATGTACATGTGCAGGATTAGTGTCCTACTTAAGATGAATGACATTCCTGGGGCTGAGAAAGCCTATGAAGAATGGGAAAGTAAGCATGTTTACCATGATTCGCGGATAATGAACTTACTGCTTAATGCTTACTGCAAAGAAGGTCTTATGGAGAAGGCAGAAGCTTTTGTAGATCAATTCATCAAGAAAGGGAGGAAACCTTTGGCCAATACTTGGTACAAATTGGCTGGTGGATATTTCAAGGTTGGTCAGGTGTCGAAGGCGGCGGATCTCACAAAGAAAGCCCTTGCTTCTGCGAGTAATGAATGGATACCTGATTTGACAAATGTGCTGATGAGCCTGAACTATTTCATGGAGCAAAAGAATGTAGAAGCAGCTGAGGAGATGGCAAGCTTATTACAGAGACTGCTTCCTCTAACAAGGGATGTTTACCATGGGTTACTGAAGACATATGTCAATGCAGGAAAACCAGTGTCAGACTTGCTTGATCGTATGAGAAAAGATGGTATCAATACTGATGAAGAAACAGATAAAATTCTTGCTGGAGAAGTTCACTAGGTACACAGGATAGAATAAAGCATATCACTGACCAATTCCTTTTGGTTGCTTATTTGGCTGTCCTTTCTCTTGTTTCTGTGGCAAGCAAGTGCATACCCACTGGCCTATGGATTTGAGTATTTGACTATGGATCACTACACAACTGCTTATATAGGAACTTGCCATTTTTCTAGCGTCATTTTTCTTGTATGGTTATGTGAAATTATCCAGTAGTTGTTGGATCTGGGATGTTTAGTATTTACCCTTTGCTTTCAGGAATGAAAACTTGCTACGTTTAGAGCCTGCTGGGTTGGGTAGAATCATGATTCATATCATTTATGGAGAACTTGCTATGTTTGAAAAGAAAATTTTAAATGGCAGCAGAACTGGCATCAGATAAAGATTTCAATATGAAATGAGTACTGGTAGTATTTGTACAGTTATATTACTCCATTAGTTATGTACGTAGTGTTTTGTATTGCCATCTTATAGCCACTCGTTAGCTTCTTACGTTTAGTTAAATGCATTATATTTGTGAGGAGATAGTGAACAACTAAAGGTGCTTCATATTAACACAATTACCATCTTGCAGAGGTGTTCAGAGTTGATTTTGAGATGGCGAGGAGATTCATGTTGTTCACTTGTTCTGGTATTCAAACCCGAATTTTCAGCTTGTTTACATGATGGACTAGAATTTACATCAAACCTTAGCTCCTCGTCAAAATATGCATTTGCACCTCTTCAGTTAGACAGAAGTAGCTGTCATTTTTTACATATTGTTTACTTTGAGAGATCAACTAACTGTCGTGGTTATGAGACCATCACATGATACTACCTTGGTAGGATGGGAACCATCTCTCATTTTTGAACTGGTCTTTTCCCCCCTAAAATATCGTTTTTGCACTAGTAGCATCATAAATGAGGCCAAGCCGGCTAAGTTCTTTGTTTTGTCACTCTACGCATGGTCCCTTGATTCAAAGCCATGTGATGGTTTGGTTGATTTATTGTTGACAAAACGGTCTATCAGTCCAGTCAGCAATTGATCACCCATATTCTTCCCATCAACACCATGTGGTATCACGTCCTGAATGAGTTGTTCTTTTTGTTGCTCTTCGTCTTCACCAAAGTAGACACCGGTGCCGCATTACGGTACTTCTTCTATTCTATATTATAAGACTTTCTAGATTTACTTAGATTCATTCATGTATCAATATATATGTTTTATAAATGTATCTATATTTATTAGTACATAAATGAATTTAGATAAGGACAAAGTTTTATAATATAAAACAGAGGAAATAGTATTGTTTAGTCATGCTAGTTAGACTTAGCGTGGTAAGGGTTTTATTATGCCAGTTAGACCAGTGTGAACAAAAACACTATTAACAGTATTATCCTTCATGTAAAATGGGATGATGTGGTCAAACGGTGCAGATTTGGGGGAAAAAGTTATAAGATTTGTTTTTAAAAGTAGGTATGAAAAATGGTCAGTAAATATAAAAATAGTCCCTCAGAGACAGAAATCTTCAGTAGAAAACAGACACATTCATGTAGAACACTGTCACTGAGTGATCCAAGGCAAATTCTCTCTCTGAAAAAGAGGGGAAAAGAAAAAGAAAGGCCGTTTCTTTGACTCTTTTGGCCATAGCTACATCACCATGCACTGATAATATGTACTAATCTGTCAAAAAAAGACAATGTCTGAGTTTTCTACCTTTAGCGTTTGACCATCCGTCTTATTTGAAAAATTTATTAAAAATCAAAAAAAATAATCATATGTAAAGTAAGTACTATTCATATTTTATCATATAGTAACAATAAAAATATTAATCATAAAAATTTTTCAAATAAGATGAAGAGTTGAAAATTCTATCAAACACTCGTAAATTCATTTATTTTGGGACAGATGTCGTCCAGCTGATAGTGTGATTACTCTGTTGATCGCTTTCTACTGACTCATTTCAAGGCAAATCTCCATTTGGATTATCATATGGGATGAGTGGTTGCTTGGCTTAAGCAAGAGCAGAATCTAGGAGGAATCTCTTGCTGCTCGCACGAGTACAAACGCTAGCTCTCTGCCTGAGAATCAGAATCTTGGCATGCGTGCTAGTTGGTTCTGTACTTTCGCCAAAATTACGAGATTCCCAGCAGGGAAGGCCCGGTTTATTCTAATTTTTTTAAAAAAACATAACATCGAATCTTTTAACACTTAAATGAAGTATTAAATATATATGAACATTAAAACTAATTACACGGTTATGGGGCAAATCGTGAGACGAATCTTTTGAGCCTAATTAGAAGGTGATTAGCCAGGCGGAATCCGAAATTTGTTTTATAATTAAACTATGTTTAATACTTCAAATATGTATTCAAGAATCCGACATGATATTTTTGCCAACTAAACAGGCCGAACTCAACACATGGACACCAGTCCACCACGGTGTCATGCCATTTTCATTTTTTTTCAATCTTTAAGTGATCTTTTGGTCATCTTCTTTAATTAGTAGGATATTACTTATAGCAGCATTTGTTTACCCACAATCATTTGACAGCACAGCTATGTAAATGAAATTGGATAGGCTAAGGTGTAGCAGTCCCGCAAATTTCAGATAATCATGTATTTCTGTTCAATTTCCCTACAAGTCTGAAAGAATTGCTCCATCTACCGAAACAAACCATTGCTTAAACCAACAAAATAGTGTATCTAAAAAAGTGATGCTACGTAACACCATTCGTTTTCTACGTGAAGCCCCTTTGATTTGTAGAAGAAGCTTAGAAAATTTGGAGCATTCTAAGCCTACAGAATAATTTACTGAGAGCTCCTTTGAATTGGAGGATTAGCGAACGATTTTTTGAGGATTCAATTTCCCAAGGATTTTTTTTCCTACAGAACCCTTTAATTCATACAAAGACGACAGGAAATTTTCCATAGGATTATTTTCATATGTCCAATTTCATATAAAAATTATTAATAGAGTACAGCTCTTGGAAAGTTTTCTTTGCTCCATGCTATCTTATGGTGCAATCGAAAGACTACTCTTTCTATTTTGGAAAAAAATTTAAGACTCATTATAATTTTACTAAACTGGAGATATGACATCCTAATCCTTGACTTATATGTGCCTCACATGTTAGTGAGATACGAATGACATATCTTTAATTTCTATTTTCATGTGTTTCAAGTCCTATAGGATTAGAAGAATAGACTAATTTGATTCCTACCTTTTCATTTCATTTTCTTTGAAGTTCATATGGAATGCTGGAGTGGAACCAGGTTTATGACAACGAGGGCTTAAACCTTTGGCATAGGTCTATAATTCTCTTAAAATTATATGAAATTATCATATAATTTTATGTGTTCTAAAGAGTGCCTTAGATCATCTCCAACAAACTTGTTAAATGGTTCTCCAAGCCAAAATTTGACTATTCTCACTAAAAATTATACTCCAACAGAATGGCCAATCAGATGACCAAGCCATCTGACTGATCAAACTCTTTCCCTCACTGGCCAAATTTGGCCAGCCAAATTACACTTGCCAAATGTGGGCCCCACACATGGGCCCACAAAGTACTACTACTACAACAAGCAGACATCGCCGTGGGTCAGCGCCGCTGCCAGAGGGCCATCGCCGTCGCCGGGGAGTCGCCGCCGCGTCCGCGGGGCTAGCTCGCCGCCTCCGCGACTAGATCTGGCCGCCGCCATCCGAGGCCGCCGATGCCGTGGCCGGTTCGCCGCCTCCCCGCGCCGCCCAACCGCATCTGCCGCCTGTCTGTTGGAGAGAAGAAAGAAAGAGAAAAAGGAGAGAGGGAGGGAAAGAGATTGAGAAAGAGGGAGAGAAAACGACAGAGAGGAGGATGACATGCGAGACCTAGCTGTCATAGACTAGAAATAGATACGGTGTATATAGAGACTATTAGAGTAAAAAACGAATTTAAGTAACCAAATAAAATATAGAGTGGTCAAATAGATATTTAGAAAATCTAATTTGAGCTACCTGTTGGAGAGATGCTCTTAAACAACTAGTGGCACGAATTTCATGCTCTGAACGCCCACGTCAGATGACAGATATGTGCGGCTGAGTTGGAACATTACATCGTTAGTCTTCATCAGCAACTTCCCCACTGATGAGTGGAATGATTAGTGACAAAAAGCAAGTGATATCATCACCCCAATCTTTCCATTAACAAAGTCTCGTGGACACTGTCACGCCGCACTAACAAAAGATTTTGCCGGTACTTAGCTCCAGAGACATCAGTGCTCTGGTACAGTGATCATGTGACAGGTGGGGCCCACGGCACTGGCCCCACCTGTAATTGTCACAGGAGAAGAGCATTTCGGTACCGGAGCCTGACCGGGACGCACATCCGAAGATCCGGCGCCGGCACGTTGATGCCACCCTCCCCCACACTTGCTGGAAAGTGGTCAGCCAGTGTAACCCCATTGAAAGACTTGCAATTATCTACGTGGCTGCCACACCGGTAACACGAATAAAAATGTTAGTTACTGATCTTCATTCGTAAGACTTTCTATTCTGATATAAATTTATCGATTGATATATATATATATATATATTTATTAATTAATCTAGACAAGACTAAAAAATCTTACATTATGAAACGGAAGGAGTACAAATCATATATATATATATATATGTCAACGAGAGGTTCGGATTCAGATATACTACTTCCTGACATGTCGACATGTGTATATGCCGCGTTCGGTAAAGAAGTAGTTATATGGCGCAAAAAACGTATTAATTAATTATTACTTATAAAAATTAAAAAAATATATTAATATTTTTTTAAAAAAATAACTTTTCTATAAAAAATTTTCGCAAAAGCACACCATTTAGCAGTTCAGAAAGCACTCACGTGAAAAACGAGAAAAAATTGAGTTTAGTAAGAGAGGGAGAAAGAACGCAGCCTAAGTGGTTCTGTAGAACGAGCTTGGTTTTGTTTGTTATCTCTTTTGAAACATGGGATTGATGGAAAAAAACAGAAAAAATAATGTAAAATAGAATATCCTGCTCATTGATTTCTTGTAAGATTTCGAAACATGGGAAGGTTAAAACATTTGATTCACACATAAAAATTCAGAAGACACAGAAAGAAAGGAAAAAAACATGAGTGAGATTCATGTTTATTTTTCTCAAACTTTTAATTTTTTTATAGAGTTGCCTGTTCGAAATGAATTGTTAGCAACCAATTCTCTGTTCCTAAGGGCTAAATAGGTTTGTTTTCCGTAGAATACAATTTATCTAGCATTCCTATATTTTTGCTTTGTTTCAAAAGAGCTTTAGAGCCTAAGAGGTAGGAATAGTGTTATACCTGTCACAAAATGTTTTTTAAGCTACTAATAATATATTAATAATATATTGGTATGACTTGTAACGATCATAAGCAGGACGATGAGACTTATTTTTCCGCTTCTGTTTCAGCTTATAATCCAAAATTTTAACTTTTTAATTTTAAATATAAAGTTAATTTTAGTTTTTTTCATCATATAGTCTTTATTTTGCAAATATTTTGTTTCGTTTTTTTTTTTGCAAAAAGACAAACGATTGGGACGTAAGTTTCACTCCACTTTGTCTCCCAGCGTGTGCTAGGTTGATACGCGTGGTGCGCATGCGCACATCGGACGTGTTGGCAGTACGTGTGCGTGAGGAGTTCGGTGCGAGAACAAAGGTACGCGTGACGCCGCAGAAAAGCGGGGTGCGAGCTCCGTTCCCCTCCCCTCGACCGGCCGGCGGAGCCCCGGACGACGCCGTGCATTGCACGGGTGGATCTGTCGGTTCGGTCGACGCCCCCCCTTCGCTGATGAGGCGAGCTCGCCCACGCGCGCACTTGCATGCGATCAACCCGTGCCGTGTGGTGTGGTGCATCATCGGCTAATTGCCGTGCGCAGAGAGCGCAATATGTGTGTTTGCTTACTTGCTGATCGCCTTTACGCCTTATTTGCTTGGAGCGTTGCCTTGCCTTGCTTGATTGCTTCGCTGTCTGATGGCTCCGATCACTCACACCGATTGATGGGTATTTAAAGCATTTCAGTGGCTCATCTAAATTTAGTTATCTATATTTTTATTTAGATGATCATCTAAAATATGTTTTATCTTTCATATCTCTTCGTGATCCAGCAGATCATCTATATATGACATACTCCGTATCTATTTAGAGGACAGAGAGAACATCCAAATATGAAGTTTTTCTCCTAATATGGATAACATCCAAAAATAGAGAGTGAGATGGATGTTCTGCTAGAACTTAATTTTTATCATTTATCCTTTATTTTCAAGACGGATAATGGATAGATGTACTGCTGGGATGCTCTTAGAACAGAATTGAAATAGAGAGTGAGATGGATGTTCTGCTAGAACTTAATTTCTATCATTCATCCTTTATTTTCAAGACGGATAATAGGATAGATGTACTGCTGGGATGCTCTTAAAACAGAATTGAAGGCGTAAATTGGACTACCATGTGGACTTAAAGGGGCTTAGGGGGCAGTGTGGACTTCTTGTTTTATTAATATTTATATGCAATTCTAAAACTTAATTTTAATATTAAAGGGAGTGGTGGTAAAAAAATCATACCAGGTATGTATAGGTATGTATAGGCCACATACATCTTTATTAGGCCAGGTCCAACATAATGACCTGGCTAGTGATAATAGCTTATCAAAGCTAACATGGTTGTGGAAATTATGGTCTCGTGAGGCTTCGCGAAGCTCTATGAAGTTTAGATGGAGGACGACAATTTATATGAAGTGTAATGACTATATAAATTTGTTTCTTGGTCCAGATAAATCACAATAGATTCGGAGGTGCATGTGTCATACTGAAAAGAATACTTGAGCCTTCTTGGCTGAGAATGCCCTTATACCCTCAGCATATCCATGCGACAAGGAATATTCCATTGATGAAATAAAATGGCAACAATGATATACAGATCTTACAAGGAATCTTCCCCCTCAAACCAGCATATACATTAGCTATAGCTGCCGCACGATCCAAAATTTTAATCTTAATCTTAAATTTAAAATTGATTTTAAGATTTTTTTTCATTGAGTTTATTGATTTTTAGATCGATGAGAATATAGGCTGTATAAAAATTTTATTTATAAATTTTATTTATAAATATACTGTTTGGAGAAAGCAAACAGTCATCCCCGAATGTCTCTGAAGAAACATACTCCAGAATTGAAATTCGGGGACAAAATTATACAGAGGAAGACACTAGAGAGTTGGTAGTAGTTGGAAGGTCTCGCAGTGTTACACAGAACGAACCGATTTTCGATAGATTGTGAGCAAGTATTCTGCCCCGTGTATTTCTGTACGAAAACTTTACACCCAGTTGAGTAGTGCACACCTGACGTTTACACGGTCTGCCCAACTAGTACCATCCAAATTCAGTTATTTCAAGGTCTGAATTTTTTACTTTCTCCCTTTCTCCGCTTCATAGCGTAAGATGAATGACTTTTTTATTTACAATGTTTGATTATTTATCTTATTTAAAAAATTATAAAAATATCATTTATTTTACTTCTGACTTACTTTATTATCAAAAGAATTTTAAGCACGACTTATTATTTTTTATATTTATACTGAATTTTTAATAAGACGAATGATCAAACATTGCAACTAAAAAATTAAACATCTTACATTATGAAACGGACACAGTATATAACTACTGAGGAGTGAGAGTACAACAGAATGAATTAACTCGCAAAGTTGAAACATCGCTTAATAAATGTGTAAAACGAGTGTATAGAAAAGCTTTACTATCAAACACGCCATTTAAAAGTTTAGAAATCGGATAAAATAAAAAAAATAAAAACACAAAACCAGACTAGAACAGAGCAGAACCTATAAGAAAAAAAATTCCAGTCTTGTGGAGACAAATGAGTTCCAGATTCGAAAATTCACGAAACGAAAATAAGACATTGTTTAGTTCCAAATTTTTTTTCAAAAATATCACATCGAATTTTTGGACATTTAAATGAAGATTAAACATAGATGAATCAAAAAACTAATTACACAGTTGCGGAAGAAATCTTGAGACGAATCTTTTAAGCCTAATTAATCCACGATTAGCCATATGTGCTACATTAACCAACATGTGATGGCTTAATTAGGCTCAAAAAATTCGTACGGTTTCCAGCCAAGTTGTGAAATTCGTTTTTTTATTTATGTCCAAAAACTCCTTCCAACGTCCGATCAAACGTTCGATGTGACTTTTTAAAAGAAATTTTGCCATCTAAACATCCCCTGAGTCTTTGTTGGATCATAGGTCACGTAGCCCTCTTTATCAAGACTACCAGCGCTCTACCAAATTCGTCCTTGCAAACTGAGGGCCTTTTTGGTTCCTACAGACTTTTTCAAGTCAGTGTCGCATCGAATTTGTGGATACTAATTTGAAGTATTAAATATAGATTATTAATAAAATACCACCTCATACTCTGGACTATTTTGCAAGACGAATCTATGAAGTTCAATTAGTTCATGATTAGCGAATGTGATGCTACAGTAAACATTTGCTAATCGTAGCTTAATTAGGCTTATAAAATGTATCTAATGAAATAGCATTTATTTATGCAATTAGTTTTATTATCAGTCTATATTTAATACTCTAAATTAACGTCCAAACATTCGATGTAACAATGAACTAAAAAAGGTCACTGATCCAAACAACCACCAAGCTTGCAACTCTTTTTCTAGCCATGAAGATTACTACATCCGTCCCATAATAACTTTGTTTTTCTTTTTCCGTATCCAACGTTTGACCATTCGTCTTATTTAAAAAAATTGTAAAAAAATTAAAAAATTAGTCCCGTATAAGTACTATTTATATTTTATCGTCTAGTAAGAATAAAAATATTAATCACAAAAAAATTCAAATAAAATGAAGAGTCTTAAAAAACTAAAAAAATAATCTTATTAAAACTGAAAAATGTTGAAATTTAGGATCGGAACGAGGAGTTACTACTCAGTTTCTAAACCTTGACGATATCACATTTCCGTCCCCGGCGCGAACCGGTTCCCTGAAAAGCAGCCTCGGGCGGCACGCCCCACGACCACGAGCCCACGACCGCGCGAGCGAGAGCAGCGGGCAGCGGCGCCGCGCGTCCACCCCCGCCGGTTCACGGTCACGTCCCGTTGTCCCCCGCCCGAGCCCCGTTGCGTCCGCGCGCGCATGGGTTATTACCTCGGCCTGACGGCGTGGGCGAACGTGCGCACGCAGAGACATCCAAGCGGTTGGCTCGTCTGCTGACGCGTGGAGCTCGCAGTCGCAGCAGCAGCGGCGGAAGCAACGAGCGCATCGATCGACGCATCGACCACCACCCCCCACCAACCGGGGGAGGTCGCATCGCATCGCTCGCACATCTCCCCTCCCCCTCGTGCCGCCTCCCCGCCTCCGCCGACCGCGACGTCCCGCTTCGTCCCTCCCACCCACCGCGCGCCGACGCCCCGCCGCTTCCGTCCGTCCGTCTCACCCGTTCTTTCCTTTCCGCTCCCGCGCCCGCGTACGTGGGACGACGTCGGTCTCGCTCCCCGCGACTCACGAGCGTCTCGCCGCCTCGTCACGAGTCCGCGCCGCGGGCGTGGGCGTGGCGGCGACACCGACACCTGTGTGTTCGCGCGGGCGCTGCCCGGTGCAGCACGCGACGCGACTCGCTGCCGCCGGGTCAGCGGCTCAGCGAGAGCGTGCGCGCGCGCGGTGCGGTGTGGTGTCCACGGGTTTGACGAGTTGGCTCGGTCACGCGGTTGACACGTTGGGGGGGGGGGGGGGGCGGCGAGCGAAGGCGAAGCCGTGCGGTGCGCGAACGATGTCGTGGATGGGTTCGTTCAGTTCAGGGTCACCTACACGGCTAGCTAGGTTGGTCCGTGATGTACCTGGACCGCTGGACGTACATACGTGCTCCTTTTTGACAGCTCGACCCCCACTAAAGAACGTTCTGGATCATTATTATCGTCCACGTCTCTTCGGAAAAATCAGTATTTAGTATTTATGTTTTAATTATGTCTAAATTTATCTATAGGTTAAAAACATCGAAAATCTAAACAATATAATAAAGTTTTATTTCGTAAAATAAAGACAACAAGTTGTTATGTTGTATACAACTTTGTCAACCACTAAATGCTGAATTCTCAATTATTTGACATATTTCAATCCTACTATTTATTCCTTACTGGTATTTGGAACACGATTCAAAGCTTGGAGATAACACCTGCACTAGCTGCGCCACACAATTCTTGCCCTTCTTTTTAACAACTAGCTAGACAGGTGAAGAAGTTGGTTCATGAATGTCTTGTTTGTACTGTGCATGCATCAAAGATGTCTATCTTTTCTGTGCCAGACACCCCGGCTACCCATATTCTTTCTATGAGCAGAGAAGATACAGTAACAGTCTATAAACCAATTATAAGCATGTTTTAAAGAGATAAGAGAAGAAAGGTGTGCTACTGATTTATAGCCTGCTATACATGGACAAAATATGTATATGACATGTGAGACCATGTATTAATGTTTTATATGTAACTATTGTATAAATTGACTATTAAATTGACTATAGATGAATTGGAGCTAGTAGTTGGCTATACTATTGAACTTGCTCTAAGAGCAAGGCTAATAATATAGCCAACAAGTTGGTTATAAGACTTCTGATAGTTTTCTCTTAGCCTACCCATATAGTAGTTAACTTTTCATCATTAATACATGACCCACGTGTCACTCTCACAGAGTTTCTTGGTTTCTGTGTCCGAGCTAGCTACAAGCTTAACAGCCCTAAACAGCCCACTTACACTCTCTCTCATCCTCTCTCTCCTCTACATAAGCATTTAGCCAGCTTATAGCCTGCTATTATACCTGCTCTAAGCAATTGCACGGACGAGAATGAGTTGTGTCAATCTCCCCTGTTGATCTTATGTACGTTATCGAGAATTGACATGTCCACGATCGTTTGATGCTTCACATATGCCCTCGGAACAAAGGAATCGATTTCACACAACTGCATGGCAATTAAGAACGCTCGGAGAATTATTTCACTGCAGCGACAAAAACTAGTTTTCTCGTGTAACTCTGCCTGCGGAGCAGAGTTTTGTTTGTTATGCAATTTACATATATATCTATAACAATAATTATTTTCTTAACAATCAATCTAAAATTTTAATATAATTACTTCCTCCATCCACAAAATACCGATCCATGGCTATGAATATAGACATAGGTGTAGATTTCTAATCTACTTATGTTTATATGCCTAGCCTATTTGATCATCTAATGCGGAAGTATAGAGCTCACTGACAGTTGTTCGAAGTCATGGCGATGACCGTGATCTCCTCTACAGCGATTGATGCAGGTGTCCTCGTAGACAAAGTAGTCGTACGGTTGATGTAGGTGTTATTGCGCTGGGGTTCGAAGTGTTGACGGCCTTCCAGTTGCCACCAACAATGTCCCGGCACACCATGAGTGATTAGGAGTATTCTAGGGTTTTGGAAGAGGTAAAACGTGAGAGTTAGCTCGTAACTGCACGGCTGTCCTCTCCCTTTTTAGTCTGGTGATGAGGAAGCCAGGGGCAACCCATATTTGAAAGGATTGAAAGGAGATGAGTGGTGCCGATCATTGCACGTTCGTAGAAAGAAAGTAATCGCGTTGATCACACGCATGTGTAAGAATGGACAACGCGTGCATGAAAAATAGAAAGTGCATGCGTTATTCTCTCGTGCTGAGAAATTTATTTCCAACAATAGGTTGTGTCCAAGTTCATAGCCAATTTTTTTTTCAACAATAGGAACGTGTAATGGTATACCTCATTCCTTTTCTGAATCAAGATTTAACACGATGATACCAGGTTTCTAGAATGAATAATAATTTTTAAAACTCTTTTCATGGTATAATACATAGACAAATTTGTTAATTTGTGGAATAAAGTGATATCTCGACGTAAATCAATAAAATGCCTTTGATGAGAAGTTTTGATCCATGCAATCCCGCATCTGGACATTTTCTGATTTTCATTTGCGTAGGGCATGCTCCAGCTAGTTGTATGCATGCTCAAATCAAAAGTGATTTTTTAAGGATTTTTTTTTTATCGTTTAGTTTGTGTGTGGCTGAGACTCTTCTGTGCCCTACAAGAAACAACATAATAATTTTACGAAGTATTCCCTACACTTCATTGCGAGCTGGTGATCCAATCCATACTTATCTAAACGCATATATTTAAAACCCAAAGCTTCTTTACGACTACGTAGGATATGTATGTATATGCTTCTCTCTTAGCCAAATGCAGTACATATTTTAAGCTCATGACCTTTGCTACCTGCTACCTGCTACCAACTCGTGGCCTCGTTTTTTTAAAGGGGAAAAACTAATTTATACATTTTAGGAACCTGAGCTGTTTTGTATAAAACATTTGGTTGGAAAATAAATGATTTAATATGAATTCAAAAAATATGAACAAATAATTCAACCATTGTAGTAGAGAGAAATATAAAACATGACGTTGATTAGTTAAATTTTGAACTAACTTGTGTCAAGAAAAAAAAAGAAGGATTACATCCCACTGATACTAAAATCCTTTTCAATTTAAGACTATTACCGCCTATTCGTTTTGCTTATGATTATCCTTATAAGCTAAAATTTAAATTTCAACTTAGAATTTACAGTTGATTTTGGATGTTTTCATCATAACAATGTATTTTTTTATCATTGCTTTTAGATCGTCATGAACACATATATAAAAGTTAAGCTATTTTTGTTTATAAATACATTGTTTGTTTTTTTAATAAATAGTCCCTTTAATTTCAACTTCTTGTGTTCAAAACGACCTTACCATGGACAATCAAATCTTGCGGTAGATACATTTGTTAATCTAATGGCGCTCGCGCACATGCATGGCATAAATTTATTTTAGTTACATGTAGACCGAGATGATTGAGATCTTATGCTGTCAAAGTTACCGTATATGTTAGTGATAAAGTTAAGAGTGATCATAGTACGATTTTATCGCTTGTTCGAGTACAATAACATCACCCATATATCTTTAAAAAAATGTAGCACAGTTTTTTAAATAAAAAAGAGATAAACACGGCCTTGACACGTGTGAACGTGAGGATGCTTGCCGATGACCTCACCTCACCTCAATAATGGCATTTTAAAATCAAAGGATATATTATCCATCCATACGTCAATTTCTTATTTCCAAGTGGAAACCTACCTCAACACAATTAAGTCAGTTATTATACACAACCTCAAAAACACGTTGCCAAAACATACCACAAATACACATCACGTGTAACTGGCAAGACAAGCATGACACACGTTTCGCTGCTGCTTTCACGGAATGCACTACGACCACCATATTTCATACTCGTAACTGAAGCAAGCAAGTACTGAACAAGAGAAAAACTCTCCCAGTACAGCCGATAATATTGAAAGGCTTTCAGAAAGATATTGTTGCACAAGTATATATCGTGGCTCCATCTACAGCACATGCCATTCTCTATATATGTTTCTAAGTGAGCTTTTGTGTTTTAATTTTGAAACCTGGTTTTCTGTGAAACACGTTGGGCATGTTTGGAGAAGCTTGAGAAGCAGCTGTTTGGTAGCCAACTTTTGAAAATCTAGAAAAACTCCTAAACTCAGCTTCTGGATTCTTAATTTATTTTCCAAAATCTATAACTATAGATTCTCAGAAGCTGTGGATTGTTGCAGCTTCTGACAAAAGCTGCAGCTAGTAGAAGCTTCCCCAAACAGGCCCATTGTCAACCACGGTACAAGTTATATGTCCTTTTGTACTGAATGGTTGAATAGTAACATGATTTGTGATACTGAAATATCTAGTTTTCAATTGTGTACGGATAAAGAAATTTCGGTCCAGTTTTTTTATAGTTATAATGGCTTTGAGATTCATTCTGCTACATTTCGAGCACTTATCCCTTTCTCCTTATCTCCCTCTCTGGCGGTATGCAGTCATATGAGTTATATGCTATCGAACTGGCGTCGGTGTTGTCGATGCTACCATCTCCCACCCTGCCCATTACAAAAGTTGCCAATAACACCTCATGAGGCCACTTCCAGGCTCCGGCTATTTTTCTTCCTTCTTGGTATAGGCAATGATGTACCCCGATCCGTGTTCTTCATTTTCTATTGCGCCTCTCCTCACTGCAGACACCACCGTTGGCTTTGTCTTCTAACTCTATGGCCTTCCTCATGCCCTAGCCATTCCCTTGTTGCTGGTTCAACTCTACTCATGGCCATCTATCTATGCCCAAAATACCCGATCTTCCCCCGTCCTTAAGTCCCCATCCCACCCAAAAGTCACCGCCAAAACCTAATCTAGTAGTGTCACCATTATCACTGGCGTTCTCATCGGAGAAAATATTTTTAGAAAACATTTTCAACAAGGAGGACATGAGTAGGATGAGAACTATTGAAAATGATATCATTTTTTTAGAAACAATCTCAAAATACCTGTATTTTTTCATATTTATAAATTTAACTATTTAATTGTGAATCCAGCACGACGCTGACATAAACTAGAAAATTTAAATTCTATATATGGCTAGAAACATAAGCAATAACTAGAAACGATATTACTTTTATTTGTCAGTACCATCGAGAATTTCCACACCATATCCCTAGACAAGGAGAAAAATATTGGAGCAAGGATCGACAAGGAGTAAAATCGAGTGATATCTTTAGGATATTTAGGCGAATAAGAAATATCAAATCGCTTTACTATCATCAATTGAGGGTGCAAACAAATTCATTAAATATCATGAATTTGAAAGAATATTTAAAATAGTATCTAAAAAATTACTCCTCACGTGAGAATAATACTATTTATAGTTTAATAAACGTCCATCATATTTACGAATAAATATTACTCCCGCCATTCCACACTAAGTGCATTTTTTGTTGTTTATATTCAACGTTTAATCATCCGTTTTATTTTAAAAAATTATAATTAGTATTTTTATTGTTATTAGATGATAAAAAATAAACAGTCTATTATGTGTGACTATTTTTTTTTATAATTTTTTAAATAACATGAACGAACGGTGAAGCATTAGACTGGGGACAAAGTTAGCATTATTTTACAGTGGACGACGTAATCGTCGAGATGTGGTATGGTGTACCGTTTATAGAAACGAGCCTGCTAGTCTTTATATTAGCCTCAACATTTATATCGTGTTTCGAAGGGAAAAAATAAAAGAAAGAATGACCTGCCGATTTGCCAAATTACGATTGCGTGTGTTCATAGAGGTAGCGTTTGCCGTGGAGAGTGTCCGTGCGTGCGTTGTACCGTGTTCTTAAAATAAATTACGAACACATTTTTTTTTTGTACTGGTCCGTTCCTCCGACCGGGTACGCCCGAACCGGACCTCGACCGGCCCGGTCGGGTCGCGTCCGGTTCGCCGCGTATAAATAGCCTCCACGCCTCGCTCCTTCTTCCCCGCAATCCCCCACGAGCTGTCACCCCCGTGCGTTTCGATTTCTTCCCCGTTTCTTGATTGCTCTCCTCGATTTCCGTGCTCCGTGGAGAGACGCATAGAAGGGTAGGTGAGGAGGAGGAGGAGGAGGAGGAGCGGAGGTTGCGATGGCCGCAGCGCTGAGGAAGGCGGTGGCGCAGCGGCTGTCGAGGGCGGCGGCGGGGGCGACGCCGGCGTACGGGCTCCGCCGCTTCATGCAGGAGCAGACGGCGTTCCGGCCCGCCGCCGCGGTGCCGCCCGACCGCCGCGGGTTCATGCCCCTGGCCGACCGGATCCGCGACCTGGGCGTCGCGTTCCCGCGCATCAACCTCGACGGCCTGGTGCCCCCGGCGCCGCCGCAGCAGCTGCCGGCGGTGAGGGAGGAACCGCCGTCGCCGTCGCCGTCGCCGTCGCCGTCGCCGTCGCCGCCGGCGGCGGCGGCGGCGGGGCTGACGGTGGCGGAGGCGCGGAAGGTGCTGCGCGCCGCGCAGATGGAGGAGGCGCGGGCGAGGCTCCGCGCGTCGGGCGCCGGCGCCGTGCCGTACGCCGAGTTCCTCCGCCTCTGCTGCGACGCCGCCGGACCGGACGCCGGCCCTTCCGTCGCGCGCGCCCTCGACGAGTCCGGATCCGTCATCGTGCTGGGCAAGACCGTCTTCCTCAGGCCCGAGATGGTACTATCTTCACCTCCTCCCTCTCCTCAGCTTCAAATCTACCAGCTTTAATGCCGCTTGATCCGTCTCTTCTCGGTCTAGTTTTGCTTTGCAGTTAGCATCTCATGAGAGAGAGATACACGCTGGTTTCTCTTCTCTTTTCTGTTAAAATTTCTTCCTTTTTTTGTCCGGGTGACCGGGTTGAGAATTCAGAAGTGTCGAGATCTGATGAGATTTTCGCGTGTTTCTTTGTATGTTTCCCAACAGGAAAAGAATGAAAGAATGGGCGCTGTTCTTAAACGGTAGTAAGAGAAGTTGACACACAAAGTTTGGGGATTTTTACTCCGTCCGACATGGGAGTGTCTTTTCTTCTCACAAAACCAGATGGACCAAACCCAAAAAAAAAAACTAATCTTCAGCCCCTCAAATCTATACCCGAGGGAGCAGAAAGAAAAATTGAAAACTAATTTTAATTTTGATCTCCAATTAATGGACATGAGGAGAATTAACCTATGGCAGCCAAAAATTTTAGAATGAAGGATGCATATTTGTAGTCATCATCCAGCACACACTCAACTTTTATTTTCCCTCTGCTATTATTACAGAATTGTTTCACATAGTTCTTAGTATTCAACTGGATTTTCTATCATGCAATATAAGAGTCATGTCATGAAAACGCCAATCGGAGACTACTAACCTTCTCTTCAAGGCATGGGCTGCACAACAGATAGTATAAAAATGATGTTTAAATTGCATGGCAGAAGATTCGCATCTAAGGTCCATTGCATTCCCCACCACATGCCAGTGGTGGTGGACTTTATGAATTATGACACCTCCTAACAAATTTGAGTGCCAAAACTGAAAGTCAGTTACATATCAAACAATTTTGTACCATTAGATGGTCCCCTATTTGCTCCATATCCAATTCATTACATCTGGTAGAATTGAATGTTGTTTTTAGATCGGATCCTTCTGGTAACCGTAACACTGGATGGCTTATAGTGGTGTCCTTGTCAGTGACTTACTGTTTGGTAAAAGTTACTTCGGAAAATTTTGTAGTTTTGGTTCAGCAAATGGGAATCGCCTGAAGTTAGAGAGTAGACAACAATAAAATGTGAATTAATTGAGCAGTCTGATTTTACAGTAGACAATTAACATAGCTGCAGACTTTTCAGAACCTGATTCTTACTTTTGTTCTTACTGTTTGACATTCTTTCATGTTTACTGCATCAAAGTAGAAAGTAGATCTCTTTTATTGCTACAACTGTTTGCTTTCTTTGCTGGACATCAAAACTCTCGGGACTAAAAAAAAGACGTTTTTTAATATCTGCATAAGCCACGTACCTATCTTTGAATAATAGAAGACTAATGGACGGCTAACAAGTTATGACACATCTACTTTTCTTATGTCCTGACCTAACGAAAGTAAAGGGGGACATTGTCACATGCGATCTGATCCAGATTAGGTCACAGCATTCGTAGGTAGCATAATTTTTGTACTATGTACTGTTTGTTTTGTTCCATGCAAGTGCGGTTAGTCAGACAATTTGGTAATTTACCCCATGCAAGTGGTTGTGGTGGACATGGCACAGTTGTTTTTTGGTAAAAACTTTTTTGCACGGTTTACTACTTAAGTCTTGGAACTGATCAATTCATATTTTACAGTCTAAAATAGAGGTTGAGCTTGTTCAGCATATGTTCTATCTCCAACTAAACAATCTTATCTTGCACAAACCGAGCCCCTTGACTCGGTGTGGGGTTCTTTTCTTTAAGCAATTTGTTTTATCCTTCAGTTCCAAATAATCATTTTACTCTTGAAAACACATATGCAATGTGGTGGAAATACAAAAACATCTTGCGCTTCCCTTTGAAAAATTAGCCATTTGAAAAGTGATTCGGCGTTCATGGCTGTAATTTTGTCTTGTGGAATATGGCTCTTTCTTTGATGGTTCTCCGTTGAAAAGAAGAGCAACCAAGTAAATTTTCGAAATGTTTTTGTTCTTTCTATTTCACCATTGCAGGTTGTCAAAGCAATTGAGAAGGCCATACCGATCCCGCGAACCCTACCCGTCGCCAAGGATGACCCAGCAAGGGAAGAGCTGAGGGCCATGGAGGCGCGGAAAGTCGACATTGACCGCACCGCGGCGCTCCAGGTTCGCCGTGAGCTGTGGCTGGGGCTGACCTACCTGGTCATCCAGACGGCCGGCTTCATGAGGCTCACATTCTGGGAGCTCTCATGGGACGTCATGGAGCCCATCTGCTTCTACGTGACGTCCATGTACTTCATGGCCGGCTACGCCTTCTTCCTCCGGACCAAGAAGGAGCCCTCCTTCGAGGGCTTCTTCGAGGGCCGGTTCACGGCGAAGCAGAAGCGGCTGATGCGCGCCCAGGATTTTGACCTCCGCCGGTACGACGAGCTCCGGCGAGCCTGTGGCCTTCCGGCGCTCCAGCCTCTGTCCCCCTGCACGTCGTCGTCTTCATCGTCCTCGGCGCAAGAGAGCCATTGCCATTCTTACTGCCATTGCCAATGATCTTGTTTCTGTTCTGTTGTCTGAAGATATTTTTTCATGCCCCAGTTTATGTGGGGCTTGCTTCTCCATGTACCGTTCTGAATGTGCGGATGATGCGATGCAAAGCATACTCATTGAAGAGATGACAAGCCAGATTTTAAACCTGAAAACCTGGAGCTAAGAAAAAGGAAATCCTGACGTGTGTGTGTTTGCAACTTGGCTTGGAGAAGATGACTGCAAGCCAGAAAGAAACCCAATTGATCTATACAACTATAATTGCATAAATGTGAAAGCGAAACCTACTATTGCTCCAGCAAGCATGGGTCAACAACGAAATCGTCGAACAGATTTTCATGGGAGCTCTCTTTTCTTTTCCTCCTACCTCTCATTTTGTCAAAAAGAAAAGGTTTCCTCCATGGATTTGTAAACAACATATTTTTTCTACTGCTTATATTTATAACATAAAATTTAAACTTTTAGTAGTTGATTTTTGAGTTTTTTAGCATAGATTTTTTAGTTTTTATTTCCAGACCGGTTAAAAATACTTATATAAATATTTTATCTATATTTTTTATCTGTAAATATTTCGTTTGCTGACCCACGAGATAACCATGAAAGGCATCTTGAACGGCTAGGGCACCAGTAGCGCCACAGCCGTCAGCACCAAAGCTGACCGTTTAGTTCGTGGCCGTTTGGCCCATGTCACCCGTCCACAAGGTTGGTGGGGTTGAAGATAGATAGATACCTTTCCCTCGTGACCATCCGTCCATTTGCTATGCTCAGGTAGCGTCGATAGCTTGTGCGGCTAAAATTGGTACAATCGAAACTACCAATTACTGATAATTAAAAATAATTTATAGGTAAGTTTTTATATACTTGTGATCTAAAAGCAATGATGAAAAAAAATACTATAAAAATCTAATTTAATTTTAAATTTAAGTTTTAAAATTAAATTTACCATACAAGTATTAACATAAACGAAAAGATGGCTGTGGCACTTTCGTTGTCAGGAACTCGATCAGCCGGACGATCTCCTCGTCACGCAAGTGGCCGCGGAACAGCGCGGTACAGCACGTCGCCACGCAGGAACGGTAGATGGATTGTCTCGCAGTCGCTACCCGCGCCGTGCCCCGCCCTCGCAGAAAGCGACGTGCCAACTTTCCTCGTGAGTTAGGTCTGTTTTTTTTTGAGATAATGCAGGCATATCTATTGATTACCGAACATCAGTGGGGAGCATCTCCCGAATACATTCTGGAGTCTCATTACGATAGATATTACAGACAGAGTGCTAAGAGCAATGAGCTAAGGTCCGTTCAGTTCAAAAAATTTTCACTAAAACATCACATCGAATCGTTGGACATCTAAATAAAACATTAAATATATATAAATATCAAAACTAATTATATAGTTACGGGGAAAATCATGAAACGAATCTTTTAACCGTAATTAATATATGATTTTCCATAAGTGCTATAGTATCCAACATGTGGTAATGACGGATTAATTAGACTAAAAAAATTTATCTCGCGGTTTCCAGTTAAAATCTGAAATTTATTTTGTAATTAGACTATATTTAATATTTTAAATATGTTACCGTACACGTCGATGTGACATCACTTAAAATATTTTTGGGAACTAAACACAGCCTTAATACTACTACTAGTCATCGGTGTTCAAATTTTGATGCTCACATTAAAACACACAACATATGCACCGTTATAGTTTTTCATGGGACTTTCACGAAGGTCATATTTGCTATCCATCGATAGCTTGAAAATTTCAAATATATCCATGTCTCCAACCTTTAATGCATTAACTGTTTTCGGTCGACAAAACATATTATAATTTTTCCGATAACTATCTAATAGCATAAACGATAAAAATAACTATTAAAAATTCAAAATCTATTCTACGAAGTTACTATAATAAACTTCTATATAATTTTTTTTAAAAAAACAGTATACTATTTAACCCTCGGACAATATTGCGCGTAAAAAACCATAAATAATTTGCGGGAGAAAAGGCAGTTGCGCACGGCGACGACACGAGCGGTTTGACGCGATCAGCCGCGAGCCACGGACGCAGCAGCTTCCGTCGCGGCCACCGAGTATCCCGGGGAGGTTGGACGGACGGAGACGGTTGGTGGTGTCTGCCACGTTAGGTGGGCAGCGAGCGTCCCTCCCGGCATATGCTGGTTCGGCTGGCCTGAATTTTTTTAAAAACATAACATCAAATCTTTAAACATCTAAATAAAACATTAAATATAAATAAATTAAAAAACTAATTGCATAGTTTTGGGAGAAATTGGAAGACAAATTTTTTAGACTAATTAGTGTATAATTAGTCATAAGTGATACAGTAACCACTACGTGCTAATGACGACATAATTAGGTTCAAAATATTCGTCTCGCGATTTTCAGTCGAGCTGTAAAATTCGTTTTTTATTCATGTCCAAAAACCTCTTCTAACATTCGATCAAACGCTCGATGAGATATTTCCGCCAAAAAAATTTTGCCAACTGAACACCTAACTGTGGATTCAAGCCTGGACTGGACCCATGGCATGAGTGACCGTCCGCGTCACTGTTTCGTCTGCGTTCGTTTCACCTTGTTTTGATGAACTACTCATGGTTTTCCGTTAGCATGCTTTTCAAACTACTAAATAATATATTTCGTGTAAAAAAATTTATATAGAAATTATTTTAGAAGGTCAAATAAATCTATTTTTCAAATTTTTAATAAGTAATACTTAATTAATCATATACTAATTATATTTATTATTTTCTGTGTTGCTAATCAGCTTTTGCAAATGATATGCTTCGAACGCACCCCTCGTGTACAATGCGAGAAAAATAATTATGGGAAGTAACACTAATGTGACGACTTGGGGCTTGCCCTTCTTCTCTCCAGCTTCTAGTGGTAGACGCCGGTGACAAGACTAATTAGCGAACACTCGTGACATGAACACTCGTGACATGAGTTGAGTTATGATTTAACGTCATCGGTGTCACATTTATTATATTATTAAATTATTTCATAAATATATATTAGAAATGATCTGTTTATAATGGAAATTACAAAAGATCATCGATGTCATGTGACACTATAAGCTCTGCCGCTGGCGCTGCACGGTATATGGAGAAAGGTTGAATGGTAATTATATTTTAGTTTTCGAAGCCCAACTTCTTTTTTTTTCTGTATTTAGTTATTATTTGCTGATAATAGTGTATAAAGTTTACGAGTGAAAAGTTCATCTTTCTAGTCCAAAACATTTCTACGTATAAGTTAAATTTTATAGTATGCAGTTTGTATATCCAAAGTTTTATGTAAAAAGTATATATTAAAAAAGTTTTATGTGCTACACATGCACTCTTCTTGGCCGAAAGATAACATGAATCTAACACGTGGGCTAAAATATTAGCCCACTATAAAAGTTGGCTTAGAAATTTAGGCTAGCCTGTACGTGGAAAAAGGAAAAAAAAAAAAAGTGCACAGCACACCGCTCTACTCATGAAAAGTAAAACACACACTTGGTATGTACGTCAGTCTAAACATGATCATGCGGGCGCGTTCGCAAACACACCCACGAAGAGTGATTTTTATATTTTTTTTCGACGCGGGTTAAATGGTGTACTTTTACCAAATATAAAAGTTGTTTTAAAAAAATCAGATTAGTCTATTTTTTCAGATTTACAATTATTAATATTTAATTAATCATACACTAATTATTTTTCTCGTTTTGCGAGCGCTCATTAGCCAAACAGGCGTAGTCGATTGCGAACGAGCCCGCAGACCATAGTGTCATCTTTATATAATAAGTTCTGCGAGAACATCAACGATGTCTAGTAGTTTTGTTAGATTTGGGTGGAAATTGGATGTGTGGAAAAAGTATACATGTTAAAAAAATTGATGTTAATTGAAGCATCTGCAATCTATTATGCTCTTTGGTTTTGGAGAAATGAGGTGATTTTCGACAAAGCCATACCTAAATCATATTGTAGTTCATTTTTAGGGTAACTTATTAGCTAGGGTTATAGACACACCTATAAAAATATGAAGAGAATGAGAAAGCCATTTTTGCTGCTTGTTGAAAGTTGAAGACTTTGGCTATGTAAGTTTTTAGACACTTTGATTAGAAATTAAGCAATAGAATTGAATAAGACTTGCAGTGCCTAGTGCCTACTGTTTTCTCTTGTTTCTATCTTCATGTTCAAGCCAATTGGTGTGTCAAACTATGAACTTTGTAATAATTAGCTATAGCTTCTTTTAAAATCAAGACCAGGTTATCCATTATCCATTATCTTAAAAAAAAAGTTACAACGGTGTAACTGCAAGCAGTATCAAACGTGGATACTTTTCAGAACAAGGCGATACTTTTCTGGGAGAAACTAGCAATACCAGCAACTCAGCCGTGGAAGCTTCAAGGTGAAAGTTATTATGATCAATTTTGGTCAGGTAAACCCTAGCCTTGCCTACCTCCCGTTTGTGAAGCAACTTTCGAACTATGCAGTTTAGCGTCAGCAGTGCAGCCATTCTCCTCCATTGAAAGAAATAGATCATCCAATTCTTCTAGCAACCCCTGTTCTATAAGAGTTTCTACCATTAACCTGTAGGTGCAATCATCTGGCACTAAACCACTAGCAGAGAGAGAGAGCAGCAAACAAATCTTTGGCTTAATCCTTTCTGCCATAGTTAAGCAAGGCATGAATCATAATGTTAGAAGTCCTAGTCTCAAGCTTTGTGTCCATCAAAACATAGCTTATGAAACATCCGAAGTTGCTTCTTCAAAGCAATTATTTTTTCCAAAGTTCTTGAAGGATCATGTTGTACGTGCTTAGATCAAGCTGCTTCCACTTATGTGATCCTGAGATAGAGTTCTTTTGCAGCAGCAGTTCTTCCGGACTGAAATTAACCATGAAGAATTATGTTATACGAAATAATATCAGGACTAATACCATTGCGCTCCATCTCCCTGAAAAGAGATAATGCGTCCTCCATTCTACTAATTTTACAGTAACCATTAATGAAAGTGTTATATGTAACACTATTAGGTTTCAACCCAACTGAGACTATGCCAGTGAGTAACTTCATTGCTTCATTCATCTTACCATCCAAGAAATATCCATGAATGAGTGTGTTGTATGTGATGACATCAGGCTTCACACCAAGATGTGCCATCAGGTCAAAGAGTTTCTTATATTCTCTAACCCTCCCTTCTTTACAGAGACTGTCAATTATTGCACTAAAGAAAATTTTGTCTGGACAGATGCCTTGGCTCGTCGTTTCAAAAATTAACTCAGTCACAGGTACACAAACCATGAGTAAGGGAGGTATAAACAATGATGTTAGGTGTTACTCCTTCGATCATCTGCTTGAAATTAAGCATAGCATCGTCTGCTCTGCCTAATTTGCAAATTCCATCTATCACTTGTCCATAGTTCACGACATTCGGAATAAAATCCTTGCTGCCTTATTTTGCTGAATATAAGCATGACCTCATCAGCTTTTCCTAGTTTATCGTATGCACGTATAAGTATGCTGAAGACATGATGATTAGGTTTCTTACCATTCTGTACCATCAAATCTAAGAGACCATGCATCTCAGCAAGAGCACCTTTGGAAGCATACCCATGAACCAGGGCACCATAGGTAGTAGTGTTAGGCTTCAGCACCCTCTTGACCATAGAATCAAAAATCAGCGATGTATAAGTAACAACACCATCCCTGCACATCTTCTAAAAAAAAAATCCAGTAGCCTCTTTCGACCGCCCTGAAGAACAATATCCATGCACAAGACTACTATACGTGAAGCAATCAGGCATGACACCATTCTCAACCATCGTGTTAAGTACCTCCATGGCCGGCCGCGGGGCTTTCACGCGCGATGTCGGTGAGGGCGCGAGGCGCCCCTGCCTCGCAGGAGCAATTCGTCGAACACGTGGGGCGCGTCCTCGGCGCCACTGCCCGCCGCGTGGCATCCTCTGCGTTGGATCACGCCCTCCGCAGCAGGGCACGCCGGCGGTGCGTGCCCGAGGGAGGGGGGACGCGGCGTGGCATGCCCAGCCCTCAACCACGTGGCATCGGCGGCGAGATGCCCGGACTCCGATGACCGGGCGGAAGGAGCAGTGGAGCTGAAGAAGAGATGAACGCACTGCATACAGCCCCGTCGTTTTTCTTATATATGAGAGTACTCCGTACTCCATGCATTTCAAAATATATACTACCTCCATATCAAATTATAAAACTTTTTAAGTTTTTCTATATTTATCCTTATATCAATGTTTATGTTTTGTATATGTGTTTTGATTTATTAACACATATATAAATCTAAATCTAAATATGAAACGGGGAATATATACTTCGTTTCACCCGGAAAAAGTTTAACTAAAGACTCTATTAATATATCCCACATGTGATAAAAAATATAATAATAAGAAAGTAAGTTCGACTACAAATCTATAATATTAATTTTATGCTATAAAAATGATATCACATTAGAGTAATCTATCATCAAATTATTGTCCTAATTAAAAAATATATTATATATTTCGATATGGGGTAGGTACTTATTAGTATAATGACCAATTAGTGATTGGAAAATTATTTGTAAAGAAAATTTTATTTAGGCATGCTTACTGATATGAAAGTAAATATTGAAAAATAAATTATGATTAAAATATCTCTCACAATTAACCTTAAAATTATGTTTTTTTTCTAAAAGAATGTGAATGAAAATTTCACATGTGTATCCTAATTTTCATTTGAAGTTTATACCTTTTATGATTTTGCACAGATTTATATGGTATGCATGATGATTTCGAACCTCACGAAAAGTATTGCATCTAGTATTCCTTATTGGGTCTTCGTATAGACGTATACGTATGCTAATGTTGTGATGAATATAGGTTGTATATTTATGCCAAACGACAAAGGTATTTATGGATCCGAGTGCACAACTAATTTTTTGGTTCAAGACATAGATGCCAAGTCATATCTTATCTTTGATGTCAACAACATTATTCAATCGTGCACGATGTAGACAAGCAATTCCACGTCAAATGGTGTGATTCTCTTATCTTTTTTCCCTATCAATATACGTAAAAAGCATATTACACCTATCGTATACTCTAAAGATATATGTTGTCTGGAACTTGGAAGCAAGATACACAAAAACTACAAAAACAACATATACAATAACACCGTCACACCGAATCATGATAAGTTTACGGATGATTATTGTCTCAAGAGGTTGATTTGAACTATGTCACTCTATTTGTGTTTGTTAGACAAATTTTAAGGGCACCTTCTTAACAACTTTTTTTTCAAAAAATCATTTTACCTGGTACCAGAAAAGTACATTTTTTTCCTCTCGATTTGAAATTTTATACCCTTTACTTTTGTATAATTCCAATGGATATTCAGCTCCGGTACTGATGCTGATGCACGGCAGTACAAAATGCGCTGCTCTTTTGCGGTTTTGCCCCCACTTTTCCCGTTTGTTTCCTTCTCAAATGGCGCGCCGCGCGCGCCCTCCGTCCTCCGCTCCGGCCACTGCTCCCCGCACGCATCGGCATCCTCCAGCCTGGTCCTCGACGGCGCACGGTGGTGGCGCCCACGCGCGCGCGGCCAAAAAAAGGCCTAACCTTCCACGCGCGCCGAGAGTGCCGCGCGGCCGATGGAGTGGAGGGGCAGACGAGAAATTAGCCGAGCTGAACTGGCGCAAGGCACGCATGGAGAACCGGACACCTCCCCTCGCCGAGGCGTGCGGGTCACGCCCCAGGCTATATATCCCCCCGCCATTGCCGCGCCCTCCTCCCCACCACAGCCAGCCAAGGTCTCCGTTCCGCACCGCCTTTGGTGGGAGAGGCTCTCGGTCGGATCGTAACCGACGGGCGGTCGCGTTCTTGGGTGGGTCGGGATGACGCCGTCGGCGATCGTGGTCGGCATGCCGAGGTGCGCGCCGCCGGCGGTGGCGTTCGTCGCGGGTGTGGGGGAGATGAGGGGGAGGGGACGGAGGTTCTGTAGGCCTGTGGCGGCGGCGGGCTGCGGGGGCGGGGATGACGAGCAGCGGCACGTGCCACCGCCGCCCCCGTCGATGGCCGCGATGCCGGCGTCGCTGCGGGCGATCCAGGCGAAGAGGAAGCTGGAGGCTGTGCGGCGCGGGGTGGTGCCGCGGGCGGCCGGAATGGCGGCGCTGGTCGCGGCGGTGGAGGCCGTGCAGGGCGCGGCGGCCGGGGGCGCCGCCGAGGCCGCGCGCGGCGCCGGGGATGCCATGGCGTGGGTCATCCGCAAGGTGCACCTCGAGTCGCCGGACCTCGCTGTCGGCCTGCTCTGCCTCGTCGCGTCCTGCATCGGCACGGTCGTCGAGGTGGCCAAGGAGGTCGAGGCGTCTGCAGCGGCGTCCGCGGCGGCCAGCAAGGCTGCACCCGACGACGGCGGCGACGCGGACCAGATCGAGGTCGACGCCGACGCCGAAATGCCGGAGCTGGTGGAGCTGGACATGGAGACGGAGCTCTGGTCCAGGGTCGGCATCATGCACAGCGACGAGGACACGCCGGAGTTCGTCGACGAAGACGGCCTGCAGGAGATCATTGACATCGCGCGCGTCCACCGGCGGAAGGCGGCGTACGAGAGGATCATCGCCACCGCCGCCGACGTGAACTCGCTCCTCCTCTCCAACTACGCGCAGCTCCTGTACCAGTTCGACAAGGACCTCGACAGGTAGCACACCTCATCGTCGTCGACGTCGCGCTCCGCCGTACGCCGCCTCCACATCCGCTCACCATTAACGATGATGTCGGTGACGTACGTACAGGGCGGAGGACTACTTCAAGCAGGCCGTGGCCGCCGAGCCGGTGGACGGCGAGGCGATGAGGAGGTATGCACTGTTCATGTGGCACGCCCGCGGCGACCTCGTCGGCGCGGAGGACATGTTCACCAGAGCCATCGACGAGGAGCCGCAGAGCAGCCAGCACCGCAGCAGCTACGCCTGGTTCCTCTGGATGACCGGCGGCGTCGAGACCTGCCTCATCGACTCCGGCAACGACACCGAGTGAAAAGAAACCAGCAACGCCGTGTCCGATCCCCAGCCAAGAAAGAAAGAAGAAGACAACACCACCTTCACCACCGGCAGGTGCCCGGCGACGGGCCGGCCATGTAGACGACGGTGCAGCTAGCACTAGGCATCGCCATGGCCTACCTTCCATGGCCTATATATAGTAGTCGAATAGCATCATCGACCCGCCCTTGTAGGGGCCATCATACTAGATGAAGAAGAACTCAATGTGCATGCATGGCCATGGCAGAAGCTCGAAGAGAGCCAGGAGCCAACCCAGGAGGCAATAAGAGTTGGCAGGAAGGCAAGCAGGCAAGAAAGCAAGCACAAATATTTGGTAATGTAGAGTGTTGCTATAGTGAATGGAATAAATCATGCATAAACCATCAGTGATGTCATTACTGAACTGTGAGCAATCTCATGTATGGAAGATGCATAATGTTATTCCCCTTTGCACAAATTGTGAGTACAGTGTTGTCAAAATGTGGCTGTAGTGCTATTTGATTGCTTGCTGAATATGCATGATGTACAGAGGTTTGTAAATACATATTGAAAGAAAAGATGTACAGATATTTGGAGATACATATCGAAGAAAATGACTCAGGTAGGCTCTATAAACTGGGCATTTAACTTTTTGCGACTCTTAGAATGTTTCGAACAGATTTACCGATTCGGGTGTTAACATTCACATATCGGACGCTGTTAACATTCACATAACGATTGTGCAACGGTCGAATTCGGTGAATCATCTACAGCCCAGCTCTAATCTTGAGTCTGCGCTGATGGAAGTGTTGGTGCATAGCTTCTGAAGGTCAATGTAGCCGATGATCGTGTCCTCGAACACGACGTCCTCCATTTTGGCGTCGTCAAAGGTTGACCCTGACAAGACAGTGTTCTTGAAGATCGCCCCTTGGAGATCTGCCTTCTCAAAATTGACACGGTCTATCACTGCATTTGTGAAGTCCGTTCCTGGAAACATTTGGGATATAAGCCTCCACTGTTCTAATAACTAATGGAAAGGCACATTTGAAAGCATCATTCTTTGGAAATGATGCAGCAAACGTATGATGAATAACAGAAAAACTGAATAATAATGTTTATAGTTTTACCTTTGAAGCTTGCCCCCACAGCATAAGCTTTGGACATCACAACTTCAGACATGTCTGCACCATCAAACTTTGCATCGGACATCAATGCCGCAGCTAGAGATTTTCCCTTCAGATTACTTTTCTCGTTTGTGTAATCACAGAACCGAAGATCAAGTGGCTTGTCGTAAACCCCATTTGCCTGTCCAATTGTGTTCCCGACAAAAGCGCGCTCGCATCTATTTGGCTCTGTGGACAGTGGAGGCAACCTCTAACAACCAGAGCAAACAGGGAATGATGTAATTTTAGTAACAAATAAAGTCATTAAACAAAAGGAAAATAACTCTCAGAGGCTAGAATGAGTTTCAAAGAAATCTGAATTCAAATTCCCAAACCCAAAAAGATAAAAATAAAAAGAATTCAAATGCACCGTCATAGTAACCATCTTCTCCAGATATGTACAAAAACCAATTTTCTTTCATGTGCATGCAAATCTGAATTCACAAGCACGGCCATAGTAATCAAGATAAGAATTTCTTGTTTTACATTGAGTAAAAAGCATTCGCTAAAATTAGGCTTCCCCTCCCATAGATAATAAATAGACTACTACCATATCAGTTAGCCAGTGTGGCAGCGATTAACATCAGACATTGTGGTAATTCTCGTCAAGAATTACTGCTCATTCATCCTCTAAGACCTACAGCACCTTTCTTTACACAGAAGGCATGAAGCATCCTCTTTCAAAGGAAAAAAAAATCATACATTTAGACAACTCACACCGCTCTAACCAATCTCTTAGGCTAATCTCAGTAAGAGTTTCAAGGGCAATAAATAGAGTGCCATGTAGACATTTTTGATGATATGACAACGTATTAATTAGATATTTTTTAAGGAGATGAAACCTTGTATGCAGAGTTACCTAGACAGTTTGTGTCTTATACGTATCTAAGGAAATAATGATAGATGAAACTATGCATTGAGAGAGATGTGTTTTATCCTATTTTCAAATATTTTTAGATGACATGTCACTTTAGGTAATCGTGTCCATGGAACTTACGTTGAGGAATGGACTTATACGAAGAAATCAGCAGCAGATTTTCCTTATAAGTGATTGGAAGAGTAATTAAGGGCAACACCGGACGGTAACTAGATTCGATCAGGCAATCCAGCCAAATTAAGTGCATTCCTTTCCTTTATCCCAGTGTTTTTAACTCTTAATTTACTCTAAGCATATCATCAGACTGGGATAGAACGGCTGCAAATCAATTCATTTCTCTCGGTAAGCATCTCCTGGAAAATGAAATGCCAGCCTATATCTCTCTCATTCCGTTCCAAAGATCGTCGGATTCACGACACTAGCGAAGGAAAATCCCCAACAATGCATAGAGGAAGCCATGGGATGGAGGAAACCCGCTACCAACCTGGGCGGCGGCAATCACCGGGCTGGACGAGGACGCGACGGCCCAGGCCGCGAGCACGCCGCACGCGACGCCGCCCACCGCCTTGGGCCCGGCGCTCAAGAACCCACCGCCGCCGCCGCCGCCGCCGTCCCCGTTCCCCTTCCCGCTCCCGGCAGAGCACGCCACCACCCGCGCCGCCCTGGGCAGCCGCGGCACCGCCGGCGAAGGGGCGAGGCAGGAGGAGGAGGAGGACGCCATGGTAGTGTGCCGGTGGCGACAAGAGGAGGGGAGAGAGAGAGAGGGGAGAGCTGTTGCGCTGTGTGCGTCTCGCGATCTTATCGGCTTATCTGCCTCGTCGTTTGGGCTCGGCTCGTCTCGTCCCGTCCGCTTGACGGCCACGTGACTGCCGCCGGGGCGTCGCGAGTTCGCGCCATGCGAGAGAGACGACGGAAACACGCGGCGCTGGCTAAATTTGGGTGACTTTTTTTTTTGTTTTGTTGGTTTGAGCTACTTTTCCCTACGAGTGGTCGCTATGGATGATTTTACTGCCTCCGGCTCCAAAGTTCAAGTCTTTTTAGATACGCTTGAGGTTAAATTTTAAAAGTATTACTATCGCTAACTTTTAAAATACTATAATAAAAGACTGTTTGGATAAGAGATTTTTTTTGTCAATATCACATTGGATGTTTGGACGTTAATTAGGAGTATTAAATATAGACTGATAATGAAACTAATTGCATAAATAAAGGCTATTTTATTAGACAAATTTTTAAGCCTAATTAATCCAAATTAGCAAATATTTACTATAGCATCATATTCGTTAATTATGGACTAATTAGGCTCAATAAATTCCTCTAGCGAAATAGTCTAAAGTATGGGGTGAGTTTTATTAATAGTCTATATTCAATACTTTTAATTAGTGTCTAAACATTCGATGTGAAAAAAGTTGGAAGGAAACAAACACCCCTAATGTGAATGAATGAGTCCTAAAAGTACTAACTATATTTAAAATATAAGAATTTCTTAGTTCCTTAGCATTCTTTTTTAAGTTATATCAGTAGTCATTTTTTTGTATTTTAAATTGATTAAATTCTCTTATCGAACACCCCATTGGCTCTGAAAAGTTAAAATCATTGGAATAGTGCAAATCAGTGTAGAAATATTTGTATTATTGTACTTCCTTCATCCAAAAAGATTTTTTATTTTTAGCTTACCTCATATATAAGTTACAAAGCTACAGAGAATAAAATGTCATTCACTCAAACACAGATGTATTTGTCACTACTTTTCCGAACTACAATATATTTATCTACTACTTTACCAAATCTCAATATAATAATTGCTGAAAAAAAATTAAGTCTCTCCGGAACAAATATTGGAAGCTAAAATGAAGTCTTTTGTGATAGAGGTAGTACAAATTTTGAATTCTAGAAATATTTATATTTTAGAACGAATAAAGCACTAAACATTTCTTTAGTTTTTATATTAATAGTATATTGCTTTTGAAGATTGTGTTGTTATCCGAAACAAGAAGTAGTGTTCTACATGAATACAAAAAATATCAAACTATACAATGCAGTCCTATTCATAATTGGAATTCCAACCTAAATATTTCACTTTTAGGACAATATTTAGTTGAAATTAGAAACTTTGATAATTATATTAACTACACGGATGTTTATTTCGAAACCCCAAAAAATAGATGCACATATTTGCCTTGATAAAATATTATCTGAATATCGTAAACTCATTAAATTTTTCAGACTAACTTTTATGTAGAATTGATTATCATAGATTCATAAGGTTGGCCGAATTTTATCCCCACATCATGTATTTATAACAAGAGGGGTTGTTATTTTTTTTCCACTGAACATTTATTGAAATTTGGCCTTACACACTTACTGTGGGAAAACAAACACAACAGTCTGTAGTTTCATGCTAGCTATTTAGATTAACCATTTGCTTCCTCCGTTTCGTAATATAAGTCTTTCTAGTATTGCCTAAATTTATATGTATGGTAATGAATCTAGACACATATATAAATTATATATATTAAAAATAAATGAATTTAAGCGAGACTAGAAAGACTTAAGAGGTAGTATCAAATAAACACAAAAAAATTCATTTTTTCCCCCAATGTGAGCCTTCAAGTTCTCAAGTTCCCCTATTGCCCAACTTCCCAACATCCTTTACCAACTTTAGAACAAACCGCCAACTGTTCCTAGGACACCAAAGAAAGGAAGAAGCCAAACCGAAAGAAATAGCCACCGTCCCTCCCCTGCTTCCCCTTTCCACGTTCCGGCGAAGAACGAGCGAGCGGGCGGCCATGGATGGCGGCGGCAACGGCGGCGGCGGCGGCATCCTGTCGTACGAGAAGCTGGAGGGTTACGCGATCTGGGTGGGCGCCAGCGTGGCGTCGGCCTTCTTCGCGTCCATGGAGCGCTGCGCCTGCATCCACCTCCACACCGCCGACGACGACGGCGACGACTACGACCCCGAGGAGGCCAAGGACCGGCCGCTCATGCTCTCCCGCCCGCAGGCCCTCCCGGAGTACTACTACGACCGGTCCGGCTCCTCCGCCTCCTTCGCCAAGATGTGAACCTGTCTTCTTCTCCCTCCTCCTCCTCCTCCTCCTCCTCTTCTCCGCGGCGTGATCTGATCCGTTTCTTGATCTAGTTTCCTTGCGTGTTCATGTGATCCGGCTGTGCGTGCGTGTGTTCCTCCGGGTGGGGCATTCAAGATCTCCTCGTCCCTGCATTGTGTGTTGGTTGTGTTCATAAAGTGCGTGGCTCGAATAGCTGTTGGATTCTGTAATTCTCTGAATTTTTTTTTTGGGTGTGTCTGTTCTACTTGATTCCTTGATTTGGTCCATATAAAACATCTTGTTCTATAGATTTATGGCATTCCTGCAGATTTTCAGATACGTGGATCTTGCTAATTTAACCGTACACGAAATGCACTGTTAAAGATTGTAATTCTAAAGAAGTTTGTGGCAAAGTGGCAACGGAAATTTGCTCCAGCATGAGGTGATCATTTTACAGGGTGGCTTTGCTACCTTTTGCACAAGACACGCTGCATCGCTGCAGCAGGGGTCACGCATGCATGCAGGCTGCTGGATGCATCGAATGCTTGCAGTCGGATGAAAACTGTCAGAAACGATATCCACTAATTTAACTATGCAGTGGCGATTGCAATACAATGTTGAAAGAAAATAGAACAAATAGCATTTATACATGGCAAGAATGAGAAAAGATCGAAAATGTAATAATTTTTTATGGGGGAAGAAGATATTTGGGAGGAACAGGAATGGAGTTGCATTTTCAGTGACATATGCTGAATTCTTTGCTCCAATGTTTATTGTGATATATGCAAAAAAAAAAAAAAACTGAATTGGGCGATTTGGCCTTGAATTTGCCCCCACATTTCAGTAGTTGTCATTTGATGTAGCTGGTAATTTTCAGATCTGGGATGGTAGTTTCTATTAGTAACGACAATACATATTTTCGTCTTCCACATGCAAACTGAAACTGTGGTTCTCATGTCCTGGCTTCTCATAATCCAGATGACAGATCCCTCCCAACTGACATGGTGATATTCTTGCGGTTGAGCAAAGTGTATGACTGAAATTGCTAGTGCATTCTGATTTCTGAAAATGCAGTTCTTGGAACCGGATGATGTTTCTCGCTCTCGATATTGAAAAAACTTTTGCCTCAATGTTACAAACATACGATAGAACAATCAATGGCAGAAAATCACTACAACTTTGTGCAAGAAAAACGGAAATCCATTTTTGACCATTTCACATCTCACAGGCACCGAGTAGTACCTCTGCTCCAAGGACCAGGCCTCTTAATTACTGTGAAACAGGGGGGCCAAAGCCCAACCATCCTCTTCACAAAGGCCACAAACAAAAAACACGAGAAGCCTCTTTCCCTTTTCTCAGAGAAGATGACAAACATACCACTCTGCACCAGTTTAGTACCACCTCGCCAATTCAACAAGCTCAACCCCAGCTTAAATACGGACTCCGCGCAAGCCGTCTCGCCGAGCCAAGTAGCGGTGGCTTGTCACCCGAGCGGGGGCATTAAGGTGGCGTGGATGCCTGGTCGTTGCGCTTGGGCCTGGGCCTGTGGATTGCACTATGCGGGCCGCCCGTTCCAAGTTGAGTAGTGTGCATGGGCGCCTGGTCGAAGGCTCGAGCGTCCCTGCACCTGGAGTGGCGGGCACTGCGTGAGGCTGGCTTCACAGAGCAGCGAGTACCGCCCGCTTCCAACGGTGGAAGGATAACGGGCCGCTGCGACCCTGGCCCGCTTCCGGCCCAATCGCCCTCCACGGCAAACCACCATCTTTTTTTTTATTGCAAATCTTTGCTTCCTTTTCCACTGTATGTACAAACTATTTATTGCAAATCTTCCTGTTATTTTGTGATGAAAACACCATCTTTTTACCTTTTTTCTTATTTTATTACAAATATTTGCTTTACTATTTTTTATTGCAAATCTTTTCTTCCTGTTATGTATGTACACAAACTACGTGATGAAATCACGGAAAGTATACATTTGTGGCTTTTCCCCCACACACAAGAAAGGATGAAAAGCAAGCTCATTGTTCAGCGTTCCTCTCATCTGCAATTCTGCGTTCAAATAAGCTACAGCTACAATTAACACCCGTTACACTCCTGTATATGAACTTGCACTAACAGTGTGCGTGCCAAGCAAAGAGGAAATTGAGCAACAAGAACCTCATCGATTATGCAGAGGGTTTGAGCCTTGAGGCACCGGCCGGTCGGAAGCCTCGTACGCCGCCGGGCTGGGAGCACTGACGAGAGGCCGTCCTCGCGTTCTTGGCAACGGCAGCTCATACAGCTGCTCCTCCGAAGACGCCTGTGAGTGGCCGTCTTCTTCGTCCTCCGCCATTCTCCTTCCTTGGCTGAAACCACCAAGCTCCTCTGCAAGTAGCAGGCATGCCACGAACACGAGCAGCATGCGCCGTCGCGCCGGCGTCGGCGGCAGCTTCATGTGTGGACAAGATTTGAGAGAAGAAGAAGAAGAAGAAGCTGAAAGGGGAAAGTCAAGAAGATGGAACTGGATGGATTGAGGTTCAAAGCCAAAGCGAAGCAATCGACTGGACTGCTGTTTAAGAATTGCAGGTTTTGTTTCCATGGCTAGGTCCTCATGTGAGTTGATATGTACACAGTATTTTTTTTTTCTTTTCTATGCAAGCGCTCTGGTGTCCTTGTCTTGAGCTTGGATTTATCTAATGATGAATGCAGGTTTGGATTTGTCTAATGGCAAGTGCGTCTTCATGTGTAGCGGCTGCGTGACTCAGCGTATGATTGGTTTTGTTCGAGTTGGTGTATAGAGTATAGACTGTAAGATGGTGGGTTTGGATGGCAGCCGAATTCGATTTGGAATCTGAAAGCTGACTGAAAATTCAGTTCTTGGAGATGCTTATTTTGCCTGCTTGGTCTCATCTAGACAAATCTTTTATGATTATTTTGGAAGGTGACAAACATTTAAGAGTAATCATTACATAAAGAAACTAAGGTTGCTATCTTGATAATTTTGTCCCAACCTTACAGCACCTACCTACACTTGCAATGTAGGAGAAAAGAGGGGGATCTTAAGGCACCTCTGGTGTTGTTCTCTACATGGACCAGATAGAAGGCTTTCAATCTTTTCGTGAATATTAGTTTAATAAAACAACCTTACAATTGGGCACATGTGCATCCAAGTCAAATAACATCACGCTCACAATCACAGCCTAACTGGTTCGATGTGTCACAACTCACACTACAAAGCTAGTTATTTTCAGCACCTTGATGTGCGACCTCTCACTTGAATCTTTATCTGTTCTAGTTGTCCTACTGACAAAAAAATAGTTTCTTTGCTTATGTCATTTTCATTGAATTATTATTTTCCCAACTCAAAGACGTGGAACGGCAGGAAATGAAAAAGAGCCTTCTTTCCATTTGGGTTTCTTTAATCTATCAGCAATCACCAACCTGACTAAACAATGACATGCATTTGGATGATATATGAGTAGTCCTGCTTTGAAGTTCTAAACTGTGAGCTGCCATGAAGACTTTGGGATCCTCAATTTTGAAGTTCTGATACCTTGGATTGTACTGCCTAAATCATCAGTGCATTATTCTTATGTCATCACAAGTCTGATCGTATTCTTCTCAGAAAATGGACAAAGAACACAACTGTACTGAAAACTTTGACTTGTATTCTAGTATATTATTCAAGTGAAGACATTTGCACATATTTTCGATGGTATTTCTTCATGCACAGCACAAACTAGAAAGACTAACCTTCAGATTTTTACTACATGTCAAATGAGCCAAATGTAACATTCTTCAGTCTTCAGACCTGAATACTTACATACACACATATATATACTTTTACTCCAACAACTCTACAAGATCTAAGTTGCACACTCAGCTTGGCTAATTGTTTGCAACTAAACTGTAGCATGTCTCCTCGAAAAGGCAGCAGAAGCTGGCTCAGCTGAAGCTGCTGGTGCTGCTCAGTAACCTTAGTTGTGCAGTGGATTTGGTCCCTGAGGCACCAGTCTCTTGGACACAGCATGCATGCTTCTGCTGTATCCATCGCCAAGATGCTGTCCTGAAGCTGAAGGAGCTGCCTGCAACCTTGACATGTATCCTCCCTTCGCTGGCGGCGAACCGCCGTCGCCTTCCATGGCGCCGAGGTCTGGGATCATCCGGCCATGGCTGAGCCTTGCCATGTCCGGCAGCAGAAGAACGGCAGTAATTAGCATCACCATTATCCTGGATTTCCGTGATCTCAACATGGTATCAGCAATTTCAAGAACTGTCACACTCACACCTAGCAAGAAGGTGATCGCTAGGTGAGGAAGGAAGAGGAGATCAGAGCTGGGCCAAAAGCTGTAACGGAAATGTGTGTTGCTTTGCTGCTTTTATAGTCACCAAGAAAGCAACAACCTTTCCTGTTGCCTGAGCTCTCCCAAGTCCAAGTGCACTGTAAGAAGTAATAAATGCTAATGACCTCCTTGGCACCGACTTGGACTTATGCTGCTCACCCTTGTGACAAGATTGACCTCCTATAATGGTTAATTAATCTGGGTGTCAAGCAGTTAATAATCTATGCCTGAAGTTGAGTATAGTAAAGAACGGCTCGTAAGACCAAAGTCACTGATGGACTACCACATGGGCATTAAATTATCTATGTAATTGTAGAGTGTTAGGCTATAAGTTGTAGAGTTAGGGCATCTCCAACAACATACCAATCTGGTTCCCAAAACGATTTTTTTTAGATCTGTGTAAAAAACAGACGTCTAACAGAGGCCCAATGTCGTTCCTAAAATAATTGTAGTCCCAATCCCAGCCCAAAAGTGGCTCAAATCTGGGGACGCAATCAGCGTTCCCAATCCATACGTCGCGCAAAATTTTTCTCTCCGGAAGGGTCCGTCTCGCGTTTTTTTTCTGTGCACACACTAAAGCCGCGCCATTCTCGACGCATCTCCTCCACCGGCGCCGCGGCGCATCTTCTCCGCCCCAGCTCGCCGTCGACCCCGCCCATCCGCCCTAGCCCCTCCGACTGAGGTCCCGCCGGCGCATCCCCCTCCGCCCTAGGTCGTCGCCAGGCCATCCTTCGACAGAGTTCGTCTTCGGGTCTTCCTCCTCTGGTCCAGGTCGCTGCCAGCAACGGCCCGTCCCCTAGGTTGCCGGGATTTACTCCTCCGCCCCAGATTGCTGCTAGCGCCCCCAAGTCCGCCAGGTATATTTGTGCATAATCTGCCGTAGTTACATGCTTTGGTTTGGGTTTGGTTTGTGCCTAATCTACCGTAGTTACAGGCTTATAAGGCCAATCTACTAGTGCCTAATCTGTCCTAGATAGTATGATCCTCCTCATGCAGTTTTGGTTTGGATTAAATTCTGGTATCCTGATACCGGTAAAATAAAAAGGAATTGATCCTGCTGAAGCAGTGCTTTTTAAATGTTTTGATTTGGGATTGTTTTGTGGAATGTTGGAATTGAAAAAAAAAAGTAGAAATGATGGGTACCATTAAGGCTAGTAGAAATATAGGCTGGCTGGTTAAGCTGTGTGTTGGCTGTATAGTCTTGTCTTGTATTTTGTCCTTTCTTGTTCGTTCACATATATACTTGGGTTATGACCTCTGGATGCTCGTGAAAAATGATGGCTTGATTAGGGAGATTCAGCTTCTGTTTGGTACTTCCGGTTGAGCATCCAGTCAGGAGAGAGAGAGAGTACCGCGAGGCTAATTCCCAGCAGTATATGCTGTTGATATTGAATGTTGCTAATCGCAGATATTTTTATCCTAATAACCTACTAACAACACTAGTGATTGCAACATTTCTGGCACTTTTTCTCAGATTCATGCATGTTAAATAAGATGCATGTACAACTCATCGCAGATTGGTTGAGCTGCAAAACTTTTCATTATTAGACTACAAATATACCGTAAAATATATAATATTTGAGAGTATGAACAATTAATTTTTATAAATTTCAGATCAATCCCAACCGTATTTCTACACACAAAAAATCATCGGACCATTAATTATAGAAGGGGAGGAGAAAGAAGAGAGCAATGTGGCACGGAGAAAAAGAAAAAAAATACCGTCCACGGGCAAGCGACGGCACGTACACAGCAAGCGGCGGCGTCGTACGCAGCGCCGGCGACGTCGTACGTGGACGGGCGGCGACTTAAAAAAAAAAGAAAAGAACGATCCTATCTCAACAAATTTGGTTGATTTGATCAACTAACTATTTTTAGGACTTTATTTTTGGGTTTCTATTGGAGTAGTGGAAATTTTTTAGGCTCATTATTTTTTAGAAGGCCTCCAATACAGAATTTTTAGGACTTAATTTTAAGCCTCTATTGAAGATGCTCTTAGGGATTAGCTAGGTTAGTTTTAGCAGCAGAAGTTAGACAGCCTAGCAGATCACTGATGCATGTAGGACAATAGTGTACAATGTGCTACTACAAGACATGCAATCATCTCTGTTCAGGATGTCAAGAGATCTCTCACCGGTGAAGAAGAGAACAAGTTTTCAGTGATGTATCAATCATCTGTTAGGCACAATAGTCTGACTCATTCAATCCGCCATCTCATCAGTGATGTATCAAACAAGCTTAATAAAAGTCATTGCTTTCCTGGATTTGAGGCAAATTGGTTTACCAGCTCAGAAAAGAACCTTTATTAACGGGAAAAAAGAATTTACTAGATCACAAACAAAAAGGTGAGCTGCTTATATCCAGCTAAAGTAGTATCTTCGGCTCCCCTGAGCCATGAAGTGGCGACTGCTTAGGGTCGTCGGTGAAGTTCTAATAAAATTACTGTATCATCCTTTATAATATTAATTAATATATTTTAATAGATGATATTATTGATTTTTTACATGCATTTGATCATTCGTCTAGTATAAAATTTTATACAAATATATGAAAATATAAGTTATAATTAAAATACATTACTAACAAATCCAATTACAATAAAATAAATAATAATTACTTAGGTTTTTTATAATAAGATGAATTATCTAGTCATTTACTAAAATATGAAAATACGAAGAGTATTTCAAAATATAAGATATTCCGCCTATGCTCGATGATCTAGATCTACTAAAGGTTGTGTTCTTTTACAGCACTGCAATGCAGATTATTTCTCGATTTTTATGCATCTGTTTCTCGAAATGATAAACGGTGTAACTTTTAATTAATATATATATATATATATATATAAAAGTTTGTCATTTCACATTTCTAAAGTAGATTTTTAACCTAGTAGTAGTTAATTATATCATTTACATTATTAAATATCTTTAAAAAGATCAGCTAATCTTTTATCTACTCAATCTTTGCGACAGAGGAGGTGCGTTTATATTATAGCAGATAATCGTAATCAAGGTGAAGATCTTAGTCCTAGACGAAGCGACGAGTGAAAGGGACGGCGGTTTAGCTGGCCGGCGGCCGGCCGCGCGTCAAAAGAATTCACATTGATCCGCCGCGATCGACGACGGGTGACGGCGACGGCGACGGGCGGGAGAGGATTCACGCCTGAGCCGGGGCCATGAATAGAACCATAGAGGTTTAGGCCGGCCCGGGTTGGCGTAGCTGGGTGTACACCTTTCGAGCCCACGGCGGCGGCGCCGCCTCCATGCGTCGGTGGCCATTGCCGGTGTCCCATGCTCCCAGGCATACTCGCCGTGTTTGAGCTCTGAAGCTTCCAAATTTTGCGCCACTGTTTTTTCGCTCGTACTTATAAGTCAAAATTCGAATTTTTAATCTTAAATTTAGAATTGATTTTGAGATTTTCGTTTAAGTTTATTTTTAGCCTTAGCTTTTATATCGCTAAGAATACATATATAAATTTTTTATTCACGAATTATTTTTTGTTTTATAAATATGTCATTTGTCTTTTTTCATGAAACACCTAAGCAATCACGATGTTGAACAAAAACAGGCTCCATTGTGTGGTCTGTGCACAACCTATGAAAAAACAATTTTGCTTCTATTTATAAGCTAAAATTTGAATTTTTAACATTAATTTCAGAGTTGCTTTCGTGGTTTTATCGTTATTTATTTTAATACATAAAAGTTTAACCACAGATCATTTTCAGTTGCTAATACATTATTTCGTTTTTTTTCATCCGATAAGCGAAACAGTTAGATCCTTATAGTTTGTGGTTTTGTTTTTTTTTTTTTAATTTGAAGAAGCCAATCAATGACTCAAAGGAGCACGAGGGACACAAATCAAAGTTGCAAATGCACTCATGACTCTGCAGACAATCAACCATTCGACATCGACAAAACAGATGAATAGGCAGTGAAGTGTTAATAATCAGCAGTTTTGGATAAATAAATACATAATCTGACATAACCGTACAAAACTGCTATAAGCTCACAAAGTAGCGATCCACATATACTCACATAAAACAGGAGCAGCAGTAGCACCAAAGACATCAACTGACACATTGATGAACTTCTGTTTTATTTCACCAACAGCGTGTATATATAACTTCAAAATGGAGCCCTTGCCACAGTAGCTGCAGTAATATACAGACAAGGTTGCCTTTTTTCCTAGTTATCTCTCAACAGGTTTAGCAGCTGCCATGGCGCCAATTCACGACACAATTTGACCCAACTCAGCGATGGCTCACTCAGTAAGCAAAAGGATCATCAAGTGGAGAAAAAGAAAAATTGGAATCAGAATTGTCTGGACAGATTTGGTAGGTAGTATACATAGATACAAGGGGCTGAAAAAAAATTGTTTCTTGATCTCAGTTCTGGGATTTCTCCACCTTGGCTTTGATCTTCTGCTCGATGATCGCCTTCTCGGTGTCGAGGCTGAACATCCGGTTGAGAGCGTGCATGTTCTCCAGCGTCTCGTCGAGGGTGCGGCTGTCGCTGCCGTCGCATCTCAGGTGCTGCAATGGGCCGTGCAGGAGCTTGTTCACGATGCCGGTGCTGAGCTCCTCGATGGATCTTCTCATCTTCTTGGTGAGGGCGTCTTCTCCGATCTTCTGAAGGCACTTCTCGAGCTCTGAAGCCCTGATCCTGTCGGCGTAGGATCTCAGCTTCTTGATAGTTGGGACAGTCTCCAGCGAGTCCCTCCATGCCTCGAACCGCTTCAGTTCTTGGGTGATGATTGCCTGGGCCTCCATTGCTTTCCTGAGCCGGTCCTCCTTGTTGGCCTCCACCACCTCTTTCAAGTCATCGACGTTGTAAACTCGCGCGTGGCCAACTTCAGACACGCAGGCGCTGACGTTTCTGGGGACAGATATGTCGACAAAAAGCCGCACACCACCCATAGCATCAGAGATTGGGGGAAGCACCTCTGCGTGTTCCTTTGTGAACAATGGGGTTTCAGATGCTGTGCTTGTGAACACAACATCAGCTTCGGCAGCAGCTTCATACATCTCAGTCAGAGGCCTGTACACAATCTCGATGTCTTTCATCTCTTCACGAATGGCATCCACCCTTTCCACTGAACGGTTCACCACAACAACTTTCTTGCATCCCTTGGCAATCAAATGTTTAATCACTAGCTTGCCCATCTTGCCGGCACCAATCAACAGCATCCTAGCTGATAGGCACTCAGACTTTGGAAGCTTCATCAGGGCCAATTCAACTGCAGCTGAACTGACAGATACAGCACCAGATGATATGTTAGTTTCACAGCGGACACGCTTTCCAGCCGTGATTGCATCCTTGAACATCCTATCGATGTTCTTTCCCAAGCCTCCACTGTTTTGCCCACTTCTGACAACTTGTTTAACTTGAGCAAGGATTTGCCCTTCTCCAAGAACCAAAGAGTCAAGCCCGGCTGATACCTCAAACAGATGACGTGTGGCATCACTGTCACGCAACATGAAGAGATGCTCCCTGAGCTCAGAAGCAGGGATTCCACTTTTCTGTTAAAACATAAAACAGAATAGGAATTAGAACCTCTAAGACAAACTGCGTTCTTCAGTAACAAAAACGGAAAAGAAGAGCAAAAAGACTATGTACAGAAAAAAAATGAGCATTTGATCAAACAATCCTTACCTTTGACATCCAGTCTACGACTTCTCTAATCCCACGGTTCCACGATAAAGCTACCACATAAATTTCCATTCTATTGCAGGTACTAAGAACAGCGGCCTCTTCAATATGATTCAGACTGGTGAGTTCTGAGATAGCACGGGGCCATAGTTCCTCTGCAACAGCAAGTTTCTCACGCATTTCCACTGGTGCTGTGTGTACACTGAGGCCTATTACGGCTATGCTACTTCTTTCTTTCATGTACCCTGGTAGTGAAACAAGAATTTATCAAACACTGTAAAAACACACAACATTTTGTACTGAAAAGATGAAACTAGAATTGATTGTATGTCACCGCAAAAACTTTCTCAATCAATAGCTGTAATAAATGCAAATCTGAAATATCTATTTTTTAGTAATTAGACAGGATTACAACCTCAACCAAAAAAAGGGTCAAAATAGGATAGTACATGACAAATTTATGATACCAAAAGCAAGAAAAGACTACCAAGCGTTCTTTTCATCTATATGTATTTGAAAATTTGGCATCTTGCAATAATAGTAACCATTCTGTTGAACTACTATTATTTGGCTACTTATGAGGAAAAACTCCTTGACATAAATAAAAAGTTATTTGGCTTATTACAGGTCTACAACTAACCCACAAAAGCAAGTTGCCATGTGCTATCTCCCGGCAACTCAATGGAGAACAACAAAAAATAATCCTTCCTTTTGGTTAGCGTGTAAGTTTCTCATCTCCAATGCTAATTCGCTCTAGTACCAAATAGACACCTAGCTCACAGGTTGCATCTTCTCTTACTCTCTCAAATTCGTTAACCAGGTGATTTTATAGGCTGTAAACACAAATCACCAGAAGAAAGCCGGCAGAAATACTACAAGTGTTCAAAGCAAAACTAGGTGAGAACAAATGAACAATGCAACTTCACCAATCTTTTTCTTATTTTTCTTCATGCACCCACCCACCTATTGACTAATGGGCATGCTCCACACCAAAACTAATACGGGGTACCATCTAATCTAATGGTAACAAAAACCTTCAAAAAACAAGAAAAACGCAAAGAATTTCAACAGCTCGAGCATCGACGGCGGGCGAGTTCGACGCGGTGAGGTAGGGAGGGAGGAGGGGCTAAGGACGGAGGAGACTCACGGTCGGCGGAGATCTTGAACTGCTCGAGCGCGGCGACGCTGGCCGCCTTGGCCACCGCCTGCGCCTGGGCCTCCACGCCGGCGTCGCACCGCACCACGCCGGACCGCCTCCGCCCGCCGGCGGCCACCCTCTGGCACGCGCCCGCCGTCGCCGCCGACCCCGCCCGCGTCTTCGCGGCGGCGAACGCGCCCGCGGCGGCCGTCGCGGACGTCGTGCTCGCCATCATCAGATCAAGAAACGTCCCCCCTGTCCCCCGCACCCACACACCAGAACCAGATCAATGGCGGCCGCCCGGTCCCCCCAAGAACCGTGGACCAATCCAAACAAGAAACGGAGAGGAGAGGAGAAAATCTCGCGCGAGTTTTCTCGCTCCCCTCTCGCGCGCAAGCCGCGAGCTTGTGTGGATTGGCGTTCTTGGCCTCCTCGCCGTCGTCGGGGTTTGGTCCGCGGGAGGAGGAGGAGGAGGAGGAAAGGTTGGAGCTTTGGCAGGCAGAGGTTATGGGGGGAGCCAAGAGATAGGTCGTTGGCCCATGGCGTGTGGGGGCCACACCCCAGTAGGTTGCGTCGGCTTGGTCTACTGCCGGCTCTGAATTTTTCCATCGCCTTGGATTTCGTTTTGTATAAAGACCCCTGTTTTCTTGAGAATTCTCATACATGGCATCTGAAAGGTTTCAACTTGGACTCAAACTCTTTGTGAATATGTAACCTTGATTTTAAGCTGCGGCTGATAGATAGTTTAAATGGGTATGAATCAATCATCAAAAGTAATTTATAGATAAAATTTATATATCTATATTATTAACGGTTTAAAAACTAAGTTTTAAAAATTATATTTTGGTTGCGATTGATTAATTAACAAGTAGACAGTGATATATATTGTTTTTATTTCAAGTAGGTCTTAAATTTTTTCACCAAAAGATTGCTCTACATACACATACACATTTCCAAAAATCAGACCCTTATTCCTGAAGAGTAATAACATAAGTATAAATAGCACTACTCATTATTGGCGCACTTTCTTTGACCTTCAGATTTGGTACCAAATGAGCAAAAAAGAGTATCTACCATGAGCACTTCACAGTTCACACAAGAAAATGGACCTCCCCACAATTCCCAAGAACCCTAAGCCCTAGACCAAGCCACTGTCCAAAATTTTCCAAATTGTGCAATTTTTACTCATCAAAATCCATGGCCATGTTGGGGTTTGGTGGGGGTGGGGTTAGCCACCGGAAGGGATGAGAGGGTAGGGGGAGTGTGGTGGCCTCTGGCCTCTGATTGGCTGTGGCTGCCACACTCTATCCTCTACCCTTATCTCTGCTCCCTTTTTTTTTCTCATCTCTCTGAAACTCTGAACCTCCCTTTCAGCCGCAGCAAATTGCAGCCAGCCATCGAAATTTTGAGCATTCGAGGTGGGCACACGCAGCTCCCATGGCCTCCGCACGTCCACCTCCTGTGGCTGATGGCCGGAGCGTGTCGACGTGGTGGCCACACTCTCCTGACCCTGAGGGCCCACGTGGCAGTCGACGAGACTTTGTTTTTTTCGATTCAGAGCCTCATGTTATATTTTTTGAGTAAATTTTATGAAACGAAGACTTTGATAAAACTATCGCAAACTATAAATCTATACCTAATTGTCATAGAGTTAGATATTTGGGAATGAATTTATATTTAAACTATGTATTTTAGAAATTTTATCATGGTATAATAGGTGTAGAAATACCACATCTAAAATATGTAGTTTTTTGGAGAAAAAATGATACACATTTTTTTTGAGATATGATAACTTTTGTGAAAAAAATTATTTATAAATCTGTAGTTATGTGATAGTATGGTTTAAATATTTGTTTTGTGACGATTTTGTCAATGTATTAGTAGCTTTGGCAAATTTACTCTATTTTTCTGACATTTTGAGACAGCTTGAATCCGTTTTGATTTCTTCATCTTATTGAAGAGGAATACTTATCCATGGTAATGCAACGCGTATCTGAACGTTTTGGAAGGCACGACAAGCTGCAAATCACTCTAAACCTGGTCACCCAACAGAGAGCGGTTTTGCTTCAGCAAATGGTTTTGATGTTCGATGAGAGCCAAACACACACACATACACTCAATTGCATTTCTGCTACATTATTTTCTTAATTTCTTGCGCTGTTGCTGTTGGACTCGCATTTTGGAACTTGTACAAAACAGCGATATGTTCGTTTTGGCCTACTTCTACGACGCTAGTATTATTTTGGTACTTTGTCAATCCTAGATTATATGGGATTAGAACTATTCACCTGTAATTTTTAATCATTTATCTTATTCAAAAATTTAGTACAAATACAAAAATTTATAAGTAATACTTAAATTATTTTTAATAATAAACAATATAGTAAAAAATAAATAATATTTTTAAATTTTTTTGAATAAAACGAATAGTCAAACATTACAAATAGAAAATTAAAATCTCATATAATATGGGATATAGAGGGAGTACCAACTCTCGCCATAGCATGCGTGGAAACGGCGACGTCACGCCAAAGCTCCTGTCATTGCCGGCCATGGAAGAAGCATACTGCAAAAATTCAGTTTCCCTTTCGAAGTTAACATTGCAACATTACCCAGTTTCTTCATTATCACACATAATTGCGAGAATTGTTAGCTTGATGTGATTATGGACGCATACTTCAATAGTTTAACCATTTTTATATTGTGTATAAATATTAGGGCAAGACTATAAGCGATGGAGATGTGCTTACAAAATTACCACACATTATATGTTTGCTTAGTTTGAGAGGATGTAACAGGAGATTGAAATTACAAAATTATAAGCAGCTCTAGCATGGGCTTAAAGATGTTACATATTAATAATATATTTTATATTTATGTGGTATTAGACTGATTATAGTGATAAGTTAATTTCAGAGTTATAATTAGTTATAATATTAAACTTGCTCTTAATAACCAAGAATGTTTCAGCTCGGTATGACTGAGATTGCATGAACGGTAGAGGTTGACCATGAAAAATTCTCAAGAAGAATTGACGAGCATCAAAGGTGGCAGCTCAGTTTACACGCTGCAGATTATTAATACAAGAACGTGAGTTGAACCTTCCTAAAAACTTCTTTTTTTGGAGTTTGACATCGTGCTGGTACGGCCTGTTTTCCAGCACGTTTTATTAGTTGGACGCTTAATCGGTCAAATCTGGGATCTTCTGTGCACAACGACTCACTCTCTGTTACTTGATACGACCGTGTCAACTTTCAAGTGAAGAAAGGAGATCAAGAAGGCATAAACAGATCCTGCCGCAGAAGATCCCTACTCGTCTAAAGATGACTTTTCCGTGTGGCGAGTGCTGCGGAACAGATCTCTGCTCCCATACTACCGAGTTTCAAAAATACAAACAAAAAGGTCACAAAAAATGTGAAAATAAAATTCTAAGATGTGTCACATAAAAAGTCAGATGCAATATACACAGGGAGAGAGAAAAAAACAACAAATCCGTGCACCATAGTGTTCAAGAATATCTCTTTGCTATTGTGTCGGCGAAAAAAAATCACTTTACTATTTATCTAAGATTTATCTTTTCTTTTTCTACCTACACTGTATTTTGATTTGATTTTTTATGCTACGCGTTATAATGCTGCAAATCTCAGATTTTTCTTGTCACATTCTTTTGTGATTTTTTGGGTGTATTTTTATAGCTTGGTAGCACACAACTGTTCAGTAGCAATTGAGATTTTCTGGGCAGGTGAGGCTTGCCTTTGACTGCAATTTTGATATTTCTTTTTTCTTCGTTATTTTTCTTACCTGCACTCCTGCATATCTTTCACACGGAAAAACATCTCACGATTGATTCTTTGGAAAGAATATACTCGCTCCGTCCACAAATCCAAGAATTACACCCCTTTCATTTGACTGGAATGATCATATATATATATATTTATAGATGGAGGTAATATCTTGTTAATTACGTAATTTTCTTGCAACGGCAACAACCAGGCCAATGGATGTCCAACCGTTGAAGTATGTCATGGTGATGCATAGAACAACAAAAGTATTTCAAGAGTGTGGAGAGCACACTTATACATACTCCCACAATACCATATTATAAGATTTTTTAACTGTAACTAGATTTATCCATTAATCGATATATATATATGTGTTTAAATTTATTAGTATTTATATAAATCTAGATAAGACTAGAAAATTTTAAATTATGAAATGGATATAGTATTTGAGTACACCTAATAGCATGGACGATATGAACGAGTTGCATGTCTCTCATAGTACTACCTAAAAGTTCAGAATTTTTTGCTGTTGGAAGTAGCTTTTCCTCTGTCCTCACACCTGTGATATTTGATCGTCATGAAAAAGGTGGTTAGCACATGAAAAGCTTGACACTTTGGGAATTAGGATTACCTACTTCTTCAACTTCCTGTTCCTATGCAGCTGAACAATCCTGGTGGCTGGTGCATTTTGCTGACAAGTTGACTCCCTGAAATGGGGCAGTGATGAGGTTGACAAAAAAACAGCTTCTTTAGGTCGATCATGAGCTGTCCACTTATCCTTGAGAAATCTTTGTTTTTTTGTCGATTGTTTCTTTGCTGACCAATGTTTTAATGTGTTCTTAAAGCTCATATGAATAGAATATATGAGCTTCTAGATCTCAAGCCAAGGTGTGTTATACAAGAAAACATCTATATCATGTTCATGGAATGGATTGTTCGATGCCAGCTAGGTAAGAAGCTAATGTGCCTAGCATTACTACAAACTATTGCAGTGGATTTTCTACTATACCCTTCTACCTTCTTCATATAGCATGTGGAGAACAAATAAAAAAAGGGAATTATTGACGAACAGGGCAGCCAACTAATTACATGGCATTATCGAAATCACATTCTAGAGACTTGACAAAAGGAAACCGGCAGCTGTATAGTGTTGTAATTTACACGCCGGAAACATCATTCTGCAAGTGCCTGCCTCGAATTCTTGATGCCAGAAGTTATAACCGCTAGGATGCATTCAGTCTTGAACTCCTTCTGAAGCCTTCATGAATCATAGCCATCGGCTTCCATTTCTTCCTCATATTGTAATTGATTAGACATCTTAGCAGTGAGGATGCTGTCTTCACCATCGGTAGCTACCTCCTCTATTGCATCCGAGACGCTATCGCCACCCTGTTCTACGGGCACCTTCTTCTTTATGGTTCCAACCTTCACATACTTGCTGCTAAACTTGTACTCCCAGTCCTGAAGTGCTCCGAGTTCAAGTGGGCTAAGGCCAGATATATCATCGGTCAGATCCTGTGGCTCGAAGGACATCTTCGCCAACGCCCTACTCGCATCCTTACCAGCAAACAACGCATATGGTCCACCAGGTCCATAGAACATTCTGCACAGAGAAAATCATTTAGTACAATGTTATGTGCAGTAAACAGGATATACAATTATACAGAACATGTTATGTTCAGTAAGCACAATGTGAGATAAAAGAGAGGATGACCGAAACTTTGAACTTCGAAAGATAACAGGATGACCTCAAAGTGTGAATAACTGGATATGGATTTTGTAACCGTAAACAAGAAAAACCTAATATTGGAAGGAAACATAATAATATATAGGTTCATGATTTGGAGAAAACGTAAGCATATGCGTAAATCTCATACTACAAGCAAACCTCATGAGGAATCCGATGCAGCTTATAAATAGTACATTTTTTTATCATATGAATTGCTATACTCACAAATGTACAATACTTCCACATGCATGACTCCCACCTGAGTAGTTAAGTTTAGGGTTCTAGACTTCTACCGAGGCATTTGTTACTGCATGCTATAGCTCACAAAATCAGACAGGCGTATTGAACAGTGAATACTGATGACCTATAAGAACAAAAGCTACAGATTTTAGTCCAATGCAAGTTGTGGCAAGCTGAACAACGATTATCTAAACAAACAAAATCAGATAACAAGTGCACATTGATAACAGCATATGAAGTTATTAACAACGTATTTGTCATAGGAACATGCATTTTTTTAAGTAATCCTAATTGCTGTACATGTAGAAATTATCACACACCGCTATAAGAACAAACCAGCAAGTTCCCCACAAGCACAAACAAAAAACATGACAGCCCCAATTCACCCAACATACTTACTAAGATCTTATTTCCATGTCAAGGTCTGAAAGACACGAATATCAGACATCTGCCTGGATTAGCATTCAGTAATTGAACCCAATTTGATTCTACTAGCCAGTTAACCTTGTATCCAACAATACAAACATCATCATACTTGTCAAATAGATGAATTGCACTTCACTTTGATTATGTTTGAAAGAACATTTCGATAGTTGAATTCAGTCATTAGTGATAAATTTGAATAACCTATCACGATTCAGCTTTGGTTTAAAAAACTAAAAACCTAAAGCAGCAGAGTAGCCGAAAAGCTCTGGGGATGAGGTTTACAGAAATTATTAGGGGTTAACGAAAGCGACCTGCCCTGGGAGACATCGTAGATCTGCCCGTTGATCGCCATGAGCAGCGGCTTCTCGGGGTCAGACCCATCGTACTGCCGCAGCTCCTCCGCCGTGATCTCCCCCACCTGCACCGGCTCCGGAGCCGGCGGGACCACCTCCCCGGGCTCCTCCAGACGCCTCGCCGGCGGAGGCGGCGGCGCGAAGAGGCTGGACCCCACCTTGTACACCAACGCCGCGCCGGCCACGGCCGCGATCACCGCCACCGGCGACGCACTCTTCGCCGCCGCCCACAGCTCCGCCACTGCAAAAAAACCACACCGGACACCATCAGATTCCCAGCCAAAACTCCCACGCGTCGATCCTTAATCACGACAGGTTCCAGCACGCAACGAGAAGGGAACACCTCTCACCCTTCCTCGAGATCCCGCCGCTTACGGGCCCAGCGCTGCACCGCACGACGCCGCCGCCGCCGGGGCCACGCCGGCCAGGGAGGTGGACGGAGGACGCCGCGCGCCGCCGCCGCACGGCCGGCGCCGCGACGACGACAGCGACGGCTGGGCGAGCGCAAGGCGCAGCTAAGCAAGTCGCCATCGAGAGGAACGCACACTCAACCGAGCGAACTGACCACAAAACTGGAACCAAATCACTCGCAGTTGGTCAAACTAATCTTAAATCCGACCAAAATTTTAGCCCGATTTCTCAGTCAATCATCCAAATTGTATCCAAACTTTTAATAATTTAATTATAATTCCTCATTCAATCATCCAAAATAAAATTCAAACTCATAAAATTTAAGCTTAAGATTTGGTAGGGTGAGCCGAGCCGAGGCAGAAGTGCAAAGCTAGGGCGACGAGTGGGGCCCAGTAGCGATCTACTGTGGTGGGTCCAATATTAAACTGATAAGAGCAACCAAATAGCTCATCTAAGAGCATCCCCAATAGCTAATCTATTCCGTACTCTATTCTAAAAATAGAGGATAAAGACTATAAATTAAGCTCCAACAAAACGGCTATCCTATTACCTATTTTTAGATGTCATCCATATTAGAAGAGAGAACTTTCATATTTAGATTATCTCTCTTTATTCTCCAAAAAGATATAGAGGATGTCATATATGGATTGATATAATGGAGTACAAAGAGATATGAAGCATAAAACTAATTTAGATGATCATCCAAATGAAGATATGGATGACCAAATTTAGATGGGCTGTTGGGATGCTCTAAATTTGGTCATCCATATCCTAATATGAAGTTTCTCTCTTCTAAATTTTGATGACCGTTTTGTTAGAGCTCTCGGGATAGAGGATAAGATAAATGAACTGTCGGGAATGCTCTAATAACAAATACTACACTTGATCATAGCCAAAAGGCCATCTTAGCTAAAAGGCCGAGAAAAGTATGCTTTGCAAAAGCCGATCAGGTCACATTATGGGTTTGTTTGGGGGAGTTTTAGATTTTAAGAGCCAGCTGAAGTTATGAAGTTATGGGCCGTTTAGGATAGCTTTTGATAGAGTTAGATTTTAGAAAAGCAGTATGAAGAGCTCCCCAACAGATCCTATACGGCGCCTCGGCCTCCACTCGTCGGCGGCTGGGCGAGGTGATACTAAACAATTCTGTAGCATATTCCGTTCGGCCCAGAAAACACAAGCCAATATGCACTGTGCAGTTTTCGAAAGTATTTTCAGATTATGTTCTAAAAATTTTGCTCTTTCTAGATTACGATTACGATACTGACAGAAGAAAATTACAATCGATGGGAGAAAAATAGTGGAGTACTATATTTTATGGTGATCTCTAAATGGAGAACAGGTTCAAATTAATGCAAAATATGGGTCTCAACGCTTTTGAATTGACCGACAAAGAGGGGGTACTGCAGCCCGTTTGTTTAGAATTCAGCAGTACGGGATTCTAAATTCTACCATCGTGCATGGAACGTTGGCCAATAATTTGGAAGGCAACATCACACGTGTTTATGTGTTTGACAAAATACGGTATCAGCTTTCCACGTGATTAAGCCCCTGAACACGTGCCTGACATTTTGACTAAGCGAGACTCATCGTTTGGCTCACGACCAAATAATATTTTGGTGATAAAAATTTTATATATGTGTTATTTGTGCTTTAAAAGAACATGCCAGAAAGTAAACTATGTGTGGAAAAATCATAAAATCAACTTTAAACTTAAGTTTTATGGCTTATTCAGTTTATATTTTAAAATAATCTTTGGAGGAATCGAACTATTTCATATTAAAATCTTGTAAAAATCTTCTATTCCAAATGATGCCTTTTTAAATTCTTGTAGCAGCCTATATGCTGAAAGGAAAACGACGAGTAGTCAACCTTTGCAAGGCAGGCATCACATCAGTAGAAAGTAAAAACTGATTCAGTTATGTACTTATGTGATCATGCTTATGGGCTGTGTTGCCGCGCAAAGCATGATTCACCTGCAAATATGCGAAAGAGCAAAACTTTAAAAGGTTCTTTGAAAGGCAGCTATATTATTATTCACCCATAGTTACTAACAGAGACTTTAACAAAAGGGGCATAAAACCCCAGATGTCTAATACTCCACAGTAACGGCTAAAAGTGACTAACAGCAAGAACCAGCACCTCCATGTCCTATGGTGCTAGCACAGATTGCACATCCAATTACACAAATTATTGCTGCATTGAGTGTCACTGGAGTAGTGTTCTAGCTTTCTTTGGCGACTTCATCAGGAGCAGGAGCAGCAGCAGCAGCAACCTCCTCCTTTTCTTTTACCTCCTCGGAGCTCACCTCCCTTGGCTTCACTTCTGTTGCTGGAGCCTTATCTGGCTCGGCTGCAGCGGCGTTTTCAGTCGTTTCTGGTGAAGTGTTTGTGTTACCATCCTCAGCAGGGGCAGTTTTCTTGATGGTACCAACCTTCACGTACTTGCCCATGAACTTGTACTCCCAGTCCTGCAACGCGTCGAGTTCAAAGGGGCCAAGACCAGAGATGTCGCTCGTCAAATCCTGGGGCTCGAAGGACATCTTGGCGAGCGCTCTGCTCGCATCTTTGCCAGCGAATAGCGCATAAGGTCCACCAGGTCCATAGAACATTCTGCGTATGGCCGTAAAAATTGTGAGTGGAAATTAGAAACATAGTTACAAATTATTAAACATCCTCTTTTAAAACAGAATGTTATGTACTATGGGAGGCAGAATTGCGACAAATTACTAAAACAAATAAGCACGCATATCCTGAGTACTTCAACATGAATATATTAAGTAGACATCATGTAGAGCAACCCCTCACCTAAAAGACCACAGCTATGCATGTGTTTTGAATGGGAAACAGTGGAGCGAAGAAATAATTGTCATTGGGAAAGGACGAGCAATAATGCAAGTTAAAGCTTCCAATTGCAATAGATCCAAGATCTCGAAAATTAATATTATCATCTACCCACAAATATAGGTGCTCCACCAACAACTGCATATTGCATAGCAAAGGATAAAGAGAACCCATGTTGCATTATTGAACTTAAATATATATAAAAGAAAAGTAAGATCAGTAAACAACTATATAATTCTTTCAGACTTCTAATTGCAGAGTACCTGCTACCTGGCATTTCTAAAAGGGCATTCCTTTTCAACTCCCCATTTAGACAGATCATTAACATATTAACAGGAATGACTAACTATCAAGCATTTGTAAATGAGAAGTCATGAAGTAACACTATCAAACATTAGGCAATTAGTGTTAGGAGCTTGTGTTATGTTCAAAGACCTAAGCACAAAAAGTCATCACTTGCTGCTTGGTCCGAAATCTTGGCAAACCCAAAATAGCAATTAGGAGCCTGTGTTATGTTCAAAGACCTAGCACAAAAAGTCATCACTTGCTGCTTGGTCCGAAATCTTGGTGAACCCAAAATTCAATTCTAACTAGATTGCTTTCATCACCAAAGACGAATACTTCATGGCTTGACATTCTCTGCATGAGGTTTTGTCCTTCTATATATTTCTCCCAGTTTGTATTTAATTTCCGTCACCTCCTAACAGTACTGCCATTGATTTTTTAAGTTCTTCCAGATTATTAACAGTCAACCCCGCGAGTATCAAGAGGGCTTGGGCTAGATATCATTCCCCAAAATAATCTCTAGTTCTCAACTGAATCATCCCACCATTGTAAAAAATTCCGAACACACACCTAATCTGCCATCCAACAAGCCGCCCCAATCCAGCAGCTAAAATCCGCTGAATCGTAGAGAATACCAGCTAACTGATGCTAGCTATACACAACTAAGGAGAAAAATTACAGACATGATTAGAAACTACATGACTCACAAAAAACCCAAAATTTTATCATCCGGAGCACTGCAGAATCAAGAAGGGTAGGTAGGTACTATAGTTACATCTACCATAGTGTTTTTTCTTTTAAAAAAAAGGTAAAAAGTCATCTTTTGGGCAGAGTCGATTGCTCAATTACACAGTAGATCGTAAAGGAGAGGGGCGAAAGGGTTTCGTGGGCGCGAGGAACGGACCTGCTCTGCGTGACGTCATAGATCTGGCCCTTGATGGCCATGAGGAGGGGCTTCTTGGGATCGGACCCGTTGTACTGCCGGAGCTCCTCCTCGGAGACCTCCCCGAGCTGCACGGGCGGCGGGAGCGGCTCCGCCTCGGGCTCGTCCCGCGGCCGCGGCGGGGGCGGCGGCGGCGCCGCGAAGATCCCCGACACGACGTGGTACAGCGCCGCCGCCACCGCCACGGCGGTGAAGAACGCCGGCGGCGACAGCCCCGTGTACGCCACGATCGCCTGCTTCAGCGTCTCCCACATCTCTGCCACCGCCATCTCCGCCGCCGACGAACCTAAGCTCTCCTCCCGAGCCGAGCTGGGGCTTTGCGGATGAGGGGTACTCCGGTCTTTTCCGCCGGTCTCGAGCTCGAGGCGAGAGAAGAGGAGACGAGAGCGAGGCGAGAAAATATCTCCCGCTTTATATCTAGAACGCCGCGAGGCGCGGGGGAGCGGGAGGGGTGCCGACTGACTTGTGGGGCCCGGGCGCCCGGGGCCCGCATGTCAGTGAGGGCGGAAGTATCGAGGCAGCTGTTCGATTGGTCTACGAGTCCGGGGTCCACGTGTAATTGGGACTCAGGTGTGGTATTGTTGAGGGGTAGTGTTGTAAATATTTTTGGAATTGTTGGGCGATGAGATGTGCTTTTTCTAGTTTTCTTATCCTTGCCTGTATAATTGCTTGGAATTTGCTGTAATACGTGTATGGGATGTGTTCCCGACATGGACATTTACGATGCAATTGTTCGACGGTGTTTATAGAATTAAAATAATATGTCAAGTAAATGCATAAGATGTGATTTCTAGGCAAAATTGAATATATAATAAGAGATTAGTAATATTAAATTAAATATAAATTAGTAGTATTTGTGCTATATTAGTGGTGTTTAGTACTCATTTTTCTATGACAAAAATATGGAAATCACGACAATCTTGTATTATGATTGCCTTAGCTATTATTGCAGAGGACGATCGTTTGACTTTTTATGCATAAAAATAAAAGATGATGAAAAAATCTTAAAATTAACTTAAAAGGTATAGAAATATGTGTACTTAGCGATCTAAAAGATAAAAAAATATCAAAATTAACTTAAAACTTTACATGTTGACCTATAAAGATATTTAGAAGCAAAAAGACGAGTGTGACGGTGTTCTATATGTACTACTATCACGTATATTGCCGCGTATGTAAATTCTTTTTAGAATAATAGAAGTATTTACTTCCGGTCTCTAATTGGATACTCCAATTCCGTTGGTCGATATGTCTCTTATTTTCTCCCCAGCTGCAGTATTGGTTGTTTGGCGACTAAACAACAGCCATGTGTTTTGTGTTTTATCGAGTGCTATCAATAATATAGAATACTTTTTCCCCAGAGAGAGACAGAATCTTTTAAGAGATTGGCTAGCAACGTGCAGATAGACTTTTGCACATAATAGTGACTTGTTCCAAGAATCAAGACTAATATCATCTCAATTATGTATGCTATCACAGGGATAATCAATCATTTGTCCTAAATAAAGGCACAAACAACTCCGTTGACTCGCCAAAGACAATAAGTAAAAGCGAGAAGAGAGACATGCTGACTGCTAATGCAGATTCCGTGGAACAAAATAACACGAGGTGAAAAAAAAAAGAAAAAAAGAAACCGAAGACCCCGAAACAATTCAGTGCCAGTTTGCATCACCCCTCTTTCACGCAAATTATCTCAAAAGAAGATCACTCTGGATAGAAAAAATTTAAAAAAATCGGACAATCTGCCCAAAATATCAAACCCATCTCACAAAAGCAATATGATGAGTCGATGTCAAATACTACTCCACTGCGACATCATTTTTAAGCAGCAAAAGCATACGGTCCAGGATTTACATTCTAGTCATCATGGAGATGATAAGCGCCATTCTTCAAACAAGACAGAGACGAACTATTCATGCATTTACAACATCTAACCACACCACCACCATGCATGCACATTATTGTTACCATTATTATGATTATTACTCTAGGTTACAGCTTCTCGGTGCTTGCTATGATTTATGAAAATGTCTGGTCAAACAACTTCCTAATGAGGAGGTAGGCTTAATTTCCTGATCATTAACATCTAATCCACCGCTGTCAATGCCTCGCACTCTGCATCGAACAGCCTCCCATAGTCCTGCAGATCAAGTGAGCTCACCTCATCCCGGCGCCAAAACCAGTCCTCGTACCTGTACCACCGCATGATACCTTCGTCCACCATCATCCGCTGGCAGGCAAGGCATGATCTGCTCTGGCAGTGGTGGAACTCCCGCAAGCGGGAAGCTTTCTCAAGGGTTTTGTCATCCAGCTCATGGATCACTTGCCTCCGACCGGTGGTCACGATCTCAAACAGCAGGCAGTGCGAAATGTTCAGAACCTCAAGATTTGCCATGTTATCCAGTAACCATAGCAAGGCACTCATGGTCACTTTTGAGCAGCGCAGGCTTAAGACTTTCAGCTTTGGAAGGTGGGTGGCAATCGCCGATGCAAAGAGGTCGTCGAATGAGCCCATGACCTTGAGTTCTGCAAAGTTCTTGCAGCTCCTCGCTATCTCTTCCATGATGTACGGCGGATGGCCAATGGTAGGCATTGTCAGGGACTCCAGCTCTTCCCACCTTTGAATAGCCTGGCAAATTCCGAATCTGGTAATCCGGTTCCATGCTGGCATAACCAATCGTTTTAGGTGAGGAGATCTGTTAAGTAACCACACAGGAATTCAGAAACATTCACTAATCCTTCTTCAAATGCAAAATGAATGATATGCATCACAAAATGTGGAAAGATATAGTATTTAATCTAGCACAAAATTTTATAAAACTCTAAGGTTATGATCCAAGTTGCACGAAACCATTTGGATTTTGGCACGTATCACATGACCCTAGGTATTATGGTTTTAAAGTTTCACAAAACCACACTATTAACCAATTTGATTTACTACTGTATACTACCCTATGAAAATTTTAAAAATGTTTAACATGGATGGCTGCAACATTTAAATGATATATAAAAAAACTTATAAATTTGAGATGTGATTGCAGAACCCATAAGTATGGTAGATTGTCAAAATTGCCAACAGTGTGGTTTTGTGAAACTTCAAGTCCATTATACCTTGGGCTATGTGCCTCGTGCCAAAACCCCTATAGTTTTGTGCAACTTGGAGTATAGAATAATACATAGTGTTACGTGGAATTTATGGGGTCATCATTTTGCTTTTTCAAGGAAAAAGTCAAATAGCATATTTGCAAACAAAAAATAAATTTTGAATAAAACTACTATACGCGTTCTTAGTGATGTAAAAGCAAATGCGAAAAAATAAACTACGATGAAAAAACCCCAAAATCAACTCCAAATTTAGGGTCGAAAATTCAAATTGACTTATAAGCATAAACATAAACGAAAATATGAGAGTGTTACTCTTTAATCTATTTACCACTCTACAGCCCATCTAGCCTATGACTATGGTATCATTGTACAGGAAAAATGAGTTGTAAGTTAACTGACAACTGGAAATTAAATTATCCTAGTATAGGGTTCACATAGTATACATACATATGTAGGAATACAGTAACAGAACGCTCATAAAGCATGAGAAGAGAGGCTAGCCAAGTAATTACCTCTCTGAGATGTAATGTAGGTGTTCATCCTTCATGTACAGATTGTAATGAAATATCATGCAACTAACAGTTCCACAGCTTATTGACATAGCCACCCGTAATATTCTTGCAAGCCTCTTGTCAGACCTATCATCAACCCAAATATATGGAGATGCCCTTGTCTGAATATAATTGGATTTCAGCAAACCAAAGTCAAGAGTGCTCCAAATAAGTGGATCTGAACAGGCCAAACGCCACAAACGACAAACTTGAGATACGGGTGACAGCTCAACTAAGTTCAACTCCTTGAATATCTTCACAAGGACATCAGTGTCCATGTCCTCCCATCTTTTTCCCATTGATTTATTCTCCCCCATTATTTGCAAAGTCCTGAAAATTGAAGAGGTGAACATCAGCTATTGAAAGTCAACTTTCTAGAAAGATTGCTGCCATTCACAAGGTAGTAATGTCGACATAAATGTGTCCAGCTATTTGAATGCCCATTAACATATATAAACAAGACACAGTGAATGAGAGGATCTCATGATTGTTGATGCAATATGATAATTCACAAACACAAGCACAACAGTATGATAGGTCACACTATATCTTCAAGTCCTTTTAAAATCTACATTATAAGAATATAAAATGAACACAATTTTTCTGTGCAATAGTCCAAAAATATAAAAGTTAAAGAAAGATATACCAAATCAGGTACTTCCAAGAATCATCATCCTGAGTTTCTAATAGTGATGTTTAAGCATTTCTGTGAACCAAACGAATCCCCAGACTACTACCACAACCATGTCAGCAAGGCATGAAGCTACTAGCACAGCCAGTATATCAACAAAAACATTATAAAAAAAATTGGATACCTAGGAGCTAGATATTAATAGTATTAATAATAAGTGACATGTATCATTCCATCCCGTCACTTTAAACAGGGCTGAATGGTGAGTGCACCGAAACACGGACACCCCTGAGAACTGAACTATGCACAGTTGTCTCAACACAAGCATCATACTCGCAGCATAATCAAATCGATCAGATAACTGAAAAGATCAGCAACCAAGGCTCCAGCTAAGTTCTAAATAAGAAGGTCAATCTAAGAGATGGTATCAAGCACAGTTTTCCATTAAAGACAGGAACAATAACAGTAATAATACATAGTAAAGTTGTATTTTATGCTATCATGTGGGAAAAGGGAAATATTGTAGGTTGAACCTAACAACAATACAGTAATTCCAGATTATCCTCCAGTGTCATAAATAAAATGTCGAGATGTTTTGTTCATGGTCAGTGAAGCTTTCACTTAGATATAACATAATTTGATACAACTCTTGCATCTGCAGTTAGGCTTCTGTCCAAACTCATCCATCTATTTCATTAATTCCACACTAAAGTTGCCAGCATATATGAATCCAAAAGAAAATCAAGACTGATTCTCCATCCACCCAAACATATTAAACCAAAAATCTTGCCATGCACTAGAGCGACATGTCTTCCTAAATACTCAAACCATCCAAGTGCTAGTATGCTATCGATCTAAATGAAGTCATAACAAGTTGACTTCACAGAGAGCAGTCAACAAGAGAACCCAAGAGTTTAAACAAAGAAACAGGAAATGTGCAAGTAACTCAGGTTAGCAAACGACAGTCTGAGGATCCTTGATTGAATAACAATTGTGACAGTGCGAGATCAAGGTCGCGTGCAAAAATTTAAGGGTTCCCTACTAAACCAAGGGTATAGATGAAGATGATGCAGTCTAAGCAGGGAATTTTCTCATCGACTTATAACCTGATGGAACCACAGCAGGGAAAATACGCAGCAGTCCATCCACAGGAATAGGAGACAATTACTAGGTTAGAAGTAAATTATAATGAATCATCAGTGATCTACATAATCAGCAAACCAGGATAGCTTAAGGCTAGAACTAAATCGAACGAGAGCACAAAGGTTCAACAAATTCAGTCTCCTCGATAATCCCTCCCACAAAGGCAGGAAACAACATCACTAAATCCCTAGCCAATAATTCTCCCCGAGCAAAGCACGACCCAAGGAGAGATCCTACAACACGAACGGAGCACCGCCCACGAATCCCACGAGCGCCTGAGCCGAACCCACACGGCGAATCCCCAAGAGAAGCATGAATCTCGAACAATTCCGCCACCTCCCCCCCGAGTCCCAAGTCCCAACCACCCACCGACACGCACGCGCGCGCGCGGAACATCCACACGCCTAATCGCCTACGAACTTCCTCACGCGGCCGCGGGCGTCGAATTCGCGGCAAATCCAGCGGCACAACCAACCCCACCCAAAACAACCAAGGTCTCCACCCGAATTCCCCCCCCCCCCCCTCCCCTACCCCATCCCTACTCCGCCGCAGCAGCATGTCGAAGGGACGGAGGGGAGCATTACCCGGGGAGCGGATCTCCGCCACGAGGAAGGAGGGGAGCTAACCCTGCAGCCGCGGCTCCCAGACAGCTTCGGGACCTCCCCGTTGGCGGCCCCCGCTCGGACGCGGGCGACGAGGAGAGGAGACGGAGACGGCGGAGGAAGGAGGAGAGGGCGGGGTGCGGGGTATTGGACGGCGGGGGTTAGAAAAGGTGCGGTTTTTCGCGACTTTTTTTTTCCTTGAAATTGCTACGTACTATTCAACTGTCCGACTTGCCTATCATCGGCTGCAGCGACACTTATTTGATCTTCCCCGTTTAATCAATTGTCGCAGACGTATACAGAATAAATAATTTAATATTTTTATCTAATCAATGGTCGTAGTGTTTTAGTTATAGGCAGATAAAATAATTGGATCCTGATTGTTTCCTTTTTTTCTTTTTTTTCTTTTATTTTTTTCTCCGTCGCGGTGGAATTTTTCTTTGCGCAGCGGAGTGAGCGGGGAGATCTGGGCCGTTGGTTGGGGTGGTGAGGCGGCCGAGGGGACGAGATCGACGGTTTCGAGGAGGGTACTGTTGCTTGTGCGGTTGTGCCACTGTCGCTGTTCGTCATTAGTGGTTTGACATGGGTTTACTCAAGAATTTTTTTCGAATGCGCACGTGTGTATATAGTGTATAGGTCACATTTATATAGATGATAATGTGAAATATATATAAACTATATATCTATATATATATATATATTAAATATTAATGAATGAATCTGAGCTAGACTAAAAAAATATTCTGATACGAAACGGATAGAGTAATATATACTAAAGTTGTCTAATTTGTTTTTAGTTTTGGGTTGTTTCTATGTTATGGTTCAGTTTGTCACTGTGTGTTTCCTCCTATTCATGTCATGGTAAACCTATTCTTTGCCCAAGTCAACAGTTAAACATTAGTGAAGAGTTACTTATGTCTAGTGATTTTTTTCCCTAAAATTTGACCAACTCTAAATTGGTTTACCAGATTTCGAAAAGAAAAATCTTATGCACTGCCTTGAAACTTACTGCATCCGTTTAAGACTAAGGCCTTATTTAGTTCCCAAAAAGTTTCTCTAAAAACATTATATCGAATCTTTAGACATCTAAATAAAGCATTAAATATAGATGTACCAAAAAACTAATTGTACAGTTATGTAAGAAATTGCGACACGATTTTTTAAGACTAATTAATGCATGATTAGTCATAAGTGCTACAGTAACCAACATGTGCTAATGATAGATTAATTAGACCCAAAAGATTCGTCTCACGGTTTCTAGGCAGAATCTGAAATTTGTTTTGTAATTAAACTACGTTTAATACTTCGTCATATTTTCTCTATTCTACATTATAAAGTTTTCTATCCTTATCTCCTTTCTCTTCAGGGTTCCTATAGAAAGAATCTCAGACGGCTTTCATTAGATTATACTTTCTTGCCCGTGTGGAACATGTGTGAGCATGATTATTTCCCAACAAGTGATCCGACTGGAAGAAGTGTTATATGAGGACTTCGAGATCAAATAGATAAGATCCACACGTGTACTAATGAATCACATATACACAAAACATATATATGGATGAATTTGGACAAATAAAAAGTTATATAATATAAAGCCGAGGGAGTATTTTAGAACGGAGAGAATATCTGCAGTTAACAGATATTACGAGGACATAATAGAATTTCTTTTGTTCCGTTCCTAAGTTTACCCGTTCAAACATCAATGACAGCGACAACGACAAGAAACAAATTCTCTCTCGGCAACGATCAAACCTCGCACGTGTCCGTAAAGAGGACGAGAGCGTCACGCTCTTTTCCAGCCTAATGTATTCTCAGCCTCAGACGTGCAGAGGAGAGAAATTTCGTCAGAAACAAGGTGCCAACAACAGCAAAAGCAAACAAGGAAACGGAAAAAAATAACTTTAAACTACCTTACCTTAGGCCGCGTTCGGCCCCGCGACGAGTTAAGTCTCTCTCGTCTTTTACTTACACACTTTCGAACTACTAAACTGTATATTTTTTAAAAAAATTATAGAAAAAATTGCTTAAAAAATCATATTAGTCTATTTTATATTTTTAATAATTAATAATTAATTAATTATATACTAATCTATTACTACGTTTTCCGTATCGGTTAGGTTAACTTACCTCCTTTCTCCGCCAAAAGTCCGCCGAACGTGGCCTTAGTCCTAAAAACAACTTCATTTTTAACTTCCCTAATTTATTCTAAAAAGACTTTATTTTATAGACGATTATTATATGAAAGTAAAGTAAAATAAAGAAAATACATTGGATTTTAAAAAAGTAAAGCACAAATGTATTGAGATTTAAAAAATGTAAAGGGTATTTTAATCTATGTGATTTTGCATTGATTTGTATATGTCATGGGCTAAAAATAGTTTTCTTTAGAATAGAGGGATTGATATATTTAAAAAATAAAGGGTCTCATATTTTTGCTTATGTTTATATTTATGAGCTAAATTTAAATGTTTAATCTTAAATTTAGATTTGATTTTGAAATTTTCTCATTATAGTTTATTCTTGGCTTCTATTTTTATACACTAAGAATATATATAATTATTAATAAATTATTTTTTATTTATAAATATCTTTTTTCCTGAAAATCGAAATGTTAACGCTGAAAGAAGACAAACTTCCACTGGTGAATCCACTGATCCATTTTTTAAAAAAAGAAAAAGAAGAAAAATAAGATACTATCTCTCTGTCCCATAATAACTTTATTTTTCGTTTTACCGTGCCGAACGTTTGATCGTTCATCTTATTTGAAAAATTTGTAGAAAAACATAAAAAATTAGTCACGCATAGAGTTCTATTCATGTTTTATCATTGAGCAAAAATAAAAATGCTAATTGCAAAAAAAATTTAAATAAAATAAAAAGTTAAAACATTGTATTTAAAAACTGAAAATGATCTAATTAGTAATCCACTATTTTTTTTCTGGTGCTGAGCTGAGCGAGGCTGACCGCGAGTCAAATCCAGCACGTCTAAACTCTGAACTCGCAGCTGGGCGGAACGTGGGAGCTTCGCTGTTGCAGGCGCAGCTTCTGTCACTAGGGTGACGTCACTGGCTTCGTCCCACTAGGACGTCAGCGCCGTCGCCGTTGCCGTCACCACGGCGAGGTGTGCTTCTCGTCGGACCCGCCTCCCTCTGCCTGCCTGCCTGCTGGCCGCCGGGGCGAGCGGCTTTTGCGTGGTGATAGGTTAATTTGCGTGCGTATTTTTTTTCTCTTTTTCTTTTTTTTTGTGTGTGTGGCCTAGGGTGGATTAGGATTAGAGTTAGATTGGGATTAGGACTAGACCCGTGTTCTGTGTGGTGGTTGTTAACCGGCGCGAAAATCACGGTGATATCATTAATTATTAGCTATAAAATATTAGAAAAATAAATTAATTTAAAATTTTAAAACAATTTTTCTATAAAACTTTTTTTAAAAAAAATACTATGATTAGCCGTTTGCGAAAAAACGAGGGGAACCAACGGGGCCTAGGTGAGGTGAGGTGGGTGGGGCGTTATGTTCGCTGCAACCCTCATTGAAAACAGTGATGGGCAGGGAAGCAGGGTGATTTGGATGATTTGATACAACTATTCTTTTAAAAGTAAAATTGCACTTGGAGTCATATTTTATTAAAGTTTCATCTTGATATTTTTAGAGTGTACTTTTTAGGTCGGTCACATTATCTAAAGTGCAACGTTTTCTAATGATCCAAAGTAAAATTTTGGTAATGCAATTTATTTTATGTGTGTGTGGAGGATGAACTGGTGTAATAGTAGTAGTAGCAGGCCACTGCGATGACTTTGGTCAGGTCAATGGAAGTAGCTGAGGACAATTTGCTGCAGTAAAGGTAGTTCTGCCGGGTGGAAAGTAGTAGTCTTTGTGCTTAGGACAGATCAGAAGGCTCCATGAAAAAGAAACTAGGTGACTCGTGATTATCAATCGGGTTATCTGTGCCACGTTTTTTAAATTGTGATTTTTCTACATATTTTCTTCGAGATGTTTTTAGATTTATATAACTAATATCTATAAGCAATTATCTATAATCCGCTTTATCATCTATGAAGAACCGACCCATATATATATGCATTTGATTCAAGTTTAAAAGGAAAACCATGCAATTCAGTATGCAAATACGATATATTTTAACAGACGTTTTCTTTTTGGTAGATATTTAACCATTCATCTTATAAAAAACTTATGCAATTGTTATTTATGTTGATGTAATTGAATATAGTATTAAATGTACTTTAATTAAAACCTAGATTGTCATATATTTGTATTGATTTTTTAAAATAAAATAAATGGTTAAACATATGTTAAAAAGTTAGCTATGTTATCTGAATACGAAGGGAGTGCATACCATCACGTGCCATGCATGGATGTACGCATGATTGCATCCTCTTAAGACACGTTCAACAAAAGAAGTCCAGTAATAATGTAGTTTAGACTGGTCGTCCAGTAACAAATTCGTAAATAAACCTCACAGAATTGACGCTGATGAGCATCCGCTAAAGTCCACTAACCGGTCGGTCTTCGACGACAACACCTTGCAGCCCTGTTTAGTTCCTAATTTTTTTTTCAAAAACATCTCATCGAATCTTTAAATACCTAAATAAAGCATTAAATATACATAAACATTAAAACTAATTACACGGTTATATAGGAAATCATGAGATGAATATTTTGAGTATAATTAGTACATAATTAGTCATAAGTGTTACAGTAACCAACACGTGCTAATGATGGATTAATTAGACTAAAAAATTCATCTCACGATTTCCAGACGAAATCTAAAATTTATTTTGTAATTAGACTACATTTAATACTTTAAATGTGTGACCGTACACGTTGATAAGACCTCTCTCCCAAAATTTTTTTCTAACTAAACCCAGCGTCGCAGCCATAGTTTTGCCGGTGCGGTTCTGCCTTTTTGGAGAGATTCTTCAACAGCTGGACCAAATGATGTTGCGACATGACACCGCACCAGAAAAGCAGGAAGGAATGTTTGAACCTCTGATTGATCGCCTGTCCATCCATTGGAATTTCGAGACATGGGGATGGATGATTCGGCCAATGGACAGGAAAAAGGGAACGAGAATCTGTTGCCAGCTTGATGCTTCCTCTTTCTGTTCTGTTCCTTCCTTGGAACCAAAGCCTTTACAACTACAAATGTCCATGAGATCCCAGAAGAGATGGCTGCCACTGAATTAGTCCCCCTTTGAAACACGGGAACTGTAAAACATTAGCAGGGATGTATATGCAAAAATAGAGGGTTTACATGAATATTTGGATAGATTGCAGATTGGATGAGATAGAGTTTCAAAGAAAATTTTCAAGAGGTTTGACATAATCCACACGTATTAAGGCATCAGTAACGAATTTTATATGATTTGGGAAGTTTCCATCATTTGTTTAAACTGTTAAGGGCCAAATAAAAAATTTCCTATAGGTTTGGAATCCTACACTATTCCTTCACAAATTGTTTGTTTTGAATCAGGCCTCAGGATATTATCATCTCACAACTCACCGCAAATCAGAATTCTGCTCTCAGAATTCACATGGTATCCCCTTTCTTTTGAGAATTCTGCTCTCATTAATGAGATAACAGCACAGATAGAGACTCCAGGATTGCAGGAGCCAAGACAATAAAAAAAAATGTAAGAACCAGAGACAAGTGTCTTTAGCAGATCAAAACAATCTGGCAGCAATATATACATGGGAACATGTATATACATTCCTCTGTGCGTGCGCAACGTGGTGGATTCTGCTTATGAGTGCTCCTGGTCCTCTACAGCTTCCGCGACTTGCTCCGGTGACGCCTCTTCCTTGGATGCCTCCTCCGTCTCTGGATGTTCCTTTGCAGGCTCTAAGGCCTCGGATGCGCAGGTGTTCTTGGCGGAGGCCGGCTTCAGCAGGTTGTCGTAGCTACCAGTCTTCTTGAACAGCTGCCAGAAGTGGTTCTGGCAGTAGAGAATCCCGTTGTGCGCAGCGTAGGAGGCGTTGGTGAGGAGGCAGCCACCATGGGCGCACTTGAAGCAGGTCTTGTGGTAAGGCTCACCCTCCAAGGTCATCTGCAAGGGGAGTTGGAAACTTGGAATGATGGGGACTCACATAAAGCATCAGACACATTTGGAAAGAAAGACAAGAAGAACCTCCAAAAGAAATGCAGGAACAGATGCATAATTATCTTGTCAAAAGACTAATCATGAAATTTTGATCAAAGTTCGTCAACCAATGGAGGGAATAATAAGGACGGGGGCGGATAGCCGGATACTAGCAAATAGTTGAGAGAGGAGCATCCCACTCACTGTCCTACTTTACTGATAGGTAATTTCCGATTGCTTTTGTCACCAGACACATACAGTAAACAGAGATAGTATGATGGTTGGAAAAGGAAGTTTGTACCTTCTCCAATGGGTACACAGTCTTCTTGCAGGCAGTACACTTGTCCTGGGTTCCACAGAACAAAGAGGACAGCTTGTTGGGAACCTTAGGCTGTTTTGTCACACAAAAGCAAATCGTATGAGTTGCAATGCATGGCAAATTTAAACTGCATGACGTTGCTGATCGTCCTTCATGATAGGCGCCACGAGCCCATGATTCTTTTTAGAGGTACCAATGCCTTTTTTTTTCCCCTTTTTGCTTCATGATAAAAGTACGAATTCTGGTCCAATGGAAGTTTAAAGAACAATTAGAAAGATAATGAGATATGCGATACCTGTTCACTGTTTGCCTTTGCACCTGAACAACAGGACAAAGCAGTATAGCAATAAGATTCTTCTTGTGCTTTCATGAAAAGATAACAGGAAAAAGGGCGATGCAGATCAAACATTAAAACTTACCTGAGGGGAAGTTCTTGTTGAAGGTACCTGTAACCTTAAATAGTTGCTCAAAATGGGTCTTGCAATAAAGAACCCCATCCATGGACGAATAGTTGCACATCTGGAAATAGCACAATTCAACATCAACTCATGATCGCATGTAATTTTTTAACATCATGAAGAAGCATAAGAAACTGATGCTTCACATCATGGAGTGCAGACACAAAGAAGAGTGCATACCGAAAGTGTGCCTTTGCAGTGGCTGCATTTGAAGCAAGACTTGTGGTAGGGAATGCTGTCCGCTGTAAGGAGATCAATGAAATGAACGGTCTTGTCACAAGCATTGCACTTGTCCAGTGTACCAGAGAACGTCATCCTGGTATTCCCAGTGGGGGTGCCTAGCAATATGTCGCTTTGCTGCTAACAAGAATTGTCAGGCAAAACCGTTCTGATAGAATCAAAATAATGTCTTTGGCTCTCAATCTGCAACTGAATAGGTGCAGATGAAAGCCAAAGGGACGGTGTGCGGAAGAAGTTGATGGAAGACTTTAAAATGCAATTCCAGAAACCTGATTTGGAGAGGAAGCTGGGGGAGAAATAGATGAGGCTTCGGTCTAACTCCAACATCAAGCAAGGAAAGGTCACAGAGGTGAGTGCAATGCTAACTTTGGAGACTACTCGTCTCATGGTTACAATTTGTGGTTATTCTCCTATGTAAAGTGTTTGACTATATTTAGGGTGCCATAATAGCTAGTGACTAACAATAGCCCAGGACAGTGCAAACGAGGAAATTAAGTACCATTGTTATCTGTCGGTCATTTTTTTTTCTCTCTAGTCTCATTTGAGAAAGAAATTGACCAAACTAATCTTAGTACACCCAGAAGAACACAAACAACAAAAAATGTATAATCATTTGCACATATGATAAAATTAAATAGTATCCCCACCATTCCAAAATATAAGTATTTTTAGGTTGTTTAGCAAATACTAAAAGGTTAAGGGAAAATATTCTTTGGTCACCTCAGTGGTCAAAAAATTATGAATTTGGAATTGCTTAGATTCCCCTCCCAAGCACCTAATTAGCTGAAAATGTATGGATTCCTATGCATTGGAATCAGTGCCCTAGAATGCTTCTACTGTGGTACAAATTTTGAATTCCAGAAATGCTTATTTTGGAACAAAGGGAGTATATACTTCATCGCAAAATAGTAAATGTTAAGAACATGCCATTGGCCTTTTAGAGATGTGACCTTGCACAAACTTGTTCTTCACAAACAAAGATGGCAAATAAGCTTACATCAGAATAAAAGGCACAAGAACAAAAATAGCTCATGGTATGGTACTACCTGACAGTTTTCAAAGTAATTATTGTATATGACCTGGAATAACAGGGGGGAGATGTATGTTTCACCTGAAGAATCTTCCTTTTTGCCCAGGGCCACAGGCAAGACGCAAGCAAATTACTTTTGATCTGGCTTCAGCCCCAAAATACATTCTGAAAAAGACAGCAACCATATCAGTCTGCTTTTTCCTAAAAGAACAATAACATGTATGTGCAGGAAAATGCTAACAATGGAAATATACCAGCCTCAGTTTCTATCTTCCAACTGGGGATATAAATGCATAAGCTATTATTATCTTGCTCCATGTAAATTAAAAAAATGGGTAGTAATATCATATAATCCAATGTTTGTACATTCCACAATTGGGTGGCACTCTTCTAAACAACAATAGACTACAAGGTACAGACTGCCTGCAAAGGCAGAAACACGAAAATTGGAAAATACAACAATTTTTCAGTTGGTTAGTATCTGAATCAATATGCCTTTCAATTCTTCCAATTTCCAATCAGGTAGTTTCACTTTGTATCCCAATCATAAAGGGTTTCAGGGGCCAGCTTATGCTGCCGCAAGCAGCTATTTCAATCTGAACTATGCATCACTCTGGATGAAGTTAATTCTTGAGCAATCTCAATACATCACCAACAAGATGCAGGGAGCCAGTAACTAAGACCTGGTTAAAGTGTACAAATGCAAATGTATCAGCATCAATTTTGAAAGTAGCTGCTGCCTGCTGGAAACAAAAGGCAACAAAAGGCAACAGGGATAGTACAATTAAATTAACATAAAATAAACACATGCACGTAAATAGTTAATAGGTATTCCAGATCATGGAAAAGCAGAACCAAAGGGGAAAAAAACTGTCCATTCACTTGCAGTTGCGTGCACGTGAACACATCGAAAGGATGGAAGAATATAGGAGACAAGAATGGTGATGAAGTAAATGATCAATGGTGGTCACTACATAATTACATATATATGCACTAAGCTGACAATGAATTATATGATGTCACTGACTATGGTACAGTAGCTAGGTATGGTTGGATGATAATCTACGGTCATACATGATACAAATGATTTGGGAGAACAAAGCTGAAGGTATAGTAGAGTTTTCACCTGAAATGAAGTAGATTGGTTTTGTTGAGCAGTTTCCCTTAGCCACTTGATTGCCAATGGAAGAGATTCAAAAACTGAACTAGCTGTACTAGGGTTTGCACCATTCGAACCTGCAGTGTTCCAGTTTTTAAGTTCATATATGGTCCTCAACCCAATGAACTTACTTTGTTTCAATAAGAAAACACAAGCTGACAATAAAAGGACACTCATAATTATTGCAATTCAGTTTAGAGCAACCTTTATTGCTATGAAGAAGGCCTTCCCACACTCTTTGAAGTGATAGCTGCCATGACAGATCAATTTGCACACGCTCTGAAGGTGGGGATGCATGAGAACCAAGCTTGTTGTATTGAGATTGATTTGGCACAAATAAGGCATGATCAAACTGGAGTCCTGAGAAAATGATTGCAAGTCATTAGAGAAGAGCAAAAAAGCATTCATACAACTCACAATAGATATGTAATGATCTTGGATAGCGAGAAAAGGTTAACTGTGCTAGCAGTTCACCTACTCTCCTAAAATTACTGGCAGTTAAACCATGCAGGGGAAATAAATTTGATTATAATACCATTTTGAGCGCATGTAGCTAAAAGACATGGAAGCAATCTCTGAGGATCTCTTACAGACATGCAATTGAACAGGAGAATCTGCAAGGGTCACAGACAGAGTGCTGTAAGAAAGAAAGAAAGAAAGAAAGAAAGAAAGAAAGAACAATGATATGAACATAAAAAAACAGAGAGAAAAAGAAAGCCCTCACTAGCTCACTGCAAGGCATACCTTCCTAGAATTGCTGCCAAAATGTGGCTGGTCCAAAGAGCCTGGTTGTTCTCCGTCCTTTTTTGTAACACAGGAAAACCACCTCGCACAAATTTCCATACTTTCTGGGCTATGTGCTCCATCCAAATAGAAAATTAGGGAACTGCTGTCTTTCGAGAGCATTTCAGGATCTGGAACAATCTGTGCTCGGCCTTGTAAACAAGCACTTGACAGCCCTTTGATGAATTGATCTGGCAATGTGATCTGCATTACTTGTTAGGATGACTATTCAACCTAACTTTCTTTACATGCCAGTTTGGAGTAGAGTACTTACAGAATGTTTCGCATGTAATATGTTGAAATGCCCCTGCCTTTGAAGCCAGGTATTAACCAATGCAACTGCAAGACCCGCATTCATGTATTGGTGTTCACCATGTAGCCCAAGAGGTTGATCACCTAACTGATGTGGATCCAAAGGCTGGACTACTTGGAGGGGAACCTTTAAAGAATTTAAGTTGCTTATATCAATGGAAAAAAAACTTTTCATGGATACATTACAGAGTATAAGGCATGGTGGAAACCCCAAAAGAAACAATGAAGCACAGGATACATACACCCAATTCAGAAGCTCTGTGCTTCAGTACAGACATTGCCTCTTCTGGTTGTGGAACTGTATATGCTGGAACTCCTTTCTGCATTTAGAAAGGGACTCAGCAACAGACAAATTTAGCTGTGGAAGTAGTTAACTGAAGGAAATCAGAGCAAAAAAACATGTTACACTCTTATTTACTTAATAAACAGTGGAAAAGTAAATAGCACAAAACCTTTAATATTCCGGCCTTCTCCCCAGCAATTTCTCCGAGTGTATTTCCTGTTCATGGTCCAAAATGAACGCGTATAGCGTGAAGCGAGTTTTTATTGATGAGAGAGGTATTTCTTCCTTCAGTTTCATAACTAACCAAGAATCTCCATGTGATCATATCCAAGGGAAGATATTCCACAAACTACAGGTGCTTTGACCTGCAAAATGTGTCATACTCTTCAGGTTTTGTTCATGCTAAGATATTAACAGCAATCTCGGTGGGCCATAATGGAACAAAACAAACATGTGTTTGACACAAAATCCAAACAAATTTGCACGTTTTACAGCTAAATCTAGATGGCAAGATAAACACTCTATAGTACTAAATACGACGTATATGCTCTATCTCCCATTCAACTTTGCTGTGGACTCTGCAATTATCAGCATTCGCACTAAAAGGTCAATATGAGAAGACAATCTTTAGTTTTGGTTGGCAATTATGTCGTGTAAATACATGATACTACAATTCATTATTTGACTGTAAAACAATGAGAAAAGATGTCGTGTACCACGTTTGTTGCATCATATCTCCCTCCCAAACCAACCTCAAGGACAGCTACATCCACCTGCTTAAACCAGAAAACAAAAAAAATAGTTGCTAAATAAAATTCTAGTAAAGTTGTTGGTGCAATTGTCAAATTCAACAAGTGCAGAATGCTCGTGTACCTAAAGATGATAATGCTTGTCAATAAACTTATCAGACAAGCAATCATTTCACAGTCCAATTTACTAATCGTGTGAAGTGCAGATAGTTGAAGTGAAGGGTGGTGAAAATATCATAGAACTAGCAGCCATTTAGATTGAATAAAGATCTGGCATAATATGAGCATATGACTTTTCTTTGAGAAACAATTCAGTTCAGTTTAGGTTGGGACAATGTCCATGAATATCCATTCTTTTGATGGTTGGTGTTGATGAAATCTTCAAAACTCATATAACTAGATTTACTACAAGATCAAAAAAGCTAGACAGCAGAAAGTATTGAATGTTACCTTCTCATCAGAAAATATCTTGAACGCTAGCAGCGCAAGGAACCTAAAATAGGCTGGCATTGGAATATCACCACCAGTACTATCCTGTAAAGCACAACAGATTAACTACAGTGAGTGTTTCAAAACTTATATAAAGAAACAATGCAGATTCAACAGTATTCCATAGTCAGTACATGCAACAGAATATGATGAATCCTTACTTTCAGTTTGTTCCAGCACCACCAGAAATATCTTACAAACTTTTCTTCCGAAATGTCCAACCTATGAACTCACAAGAGAAGAAATTAAGTGAGCACAAGAGTGCATAGTCATAGCAATAATCAAATAAGTTATCAATAAAAGTATAAATCCCATACAATCTAATCATAAAAAGCTAAAGATACAAAAAAAAATGAACAAATAAAGATTGTAGTGTGGCAGATTGAAAGAATACCCATCAAGCCGAAATCTCTCACGAACATTCATCAAGTGTGGCGAAGTGAATAACCCAGTGCGGAAACCACAAGATCGAAGGATTGACTCAGCAAATGTGCAGGTTGAACCCTAAGCGATACCATGATAACAGATATTTCAGTGCTCTTAATGAAACTTTTCTTGAAACCTATTGAAATACAATTCTCTTTAGCACACTATGCAGTATCTATAAAATCCATCTAAAGGGTATCCTTAATATCCAATTGTTTACATCTATCAGGCATCATTACACTCAGTGACAATCAATACAAACAACTAGCAAACAAAAACACGTAAACCAAAATAGACAGCACTGAACTTAGTAATCAAGGAATCCTCATTTCCCAGGCAGGGAGAGCTCCATCAAGTATGCAAGTTTCTAGAGAAAAAGTGCAATCCAAGCTCATAATAATCCCACTTGATGCGCTGACGATTTGGAAATCCCTGGTGGGCTGGGCCTGAAAGACAAGTGTAGGCGGATTTCCACATCCTCGTCTTTATTTAAGACACAACCCTTCTCTTTCTCGGTCAAATGACTTGCGAAACCTAGTGCGCTTGTTTTGCTATAACTAATACTGTGCATGTTTGCCAATAAATATGTAATGTTACTGAAACTGCACAATGTAAATCAGTTGAAATCAGTCTAACACAACAATGTGAATCCATCCAGCGACGGTACTCACCTTCCCTTTTGTCCCCGCGACGTGAACCACCTTCAACTTCGCGATCGGCTCCTCCAGCTCCAATATCTAACAAGGCAATCAAATCCCAATCATAAACCACCATTAAACCAATAACCAACCGAAAACCCACCGCTCCCACACGAGCACGCGCGCACCTGCAGGTACTTGGCCATGAGCTCCCACTGGTCGCCACGGTTGCCGGTGTCCGCCCGCACCCTCTGCGTGATCAGCGACGAGAGGCACCCCAGCACCTCCTCGTACTCCGCCGACCCGGCCGCGACTCCTGCACCACACCTCCACACCCGAATCAATCCCCTCCTCCGCCTCCGCCTCCCCCTCCCCCACACCCATAACCCAGGTGCGTGGCAGAAGCTCGCGTCGCTGCGCTATTACGTACCTGGCTGCGCGACGCCGGCCATGGCGGCACGGGGGGTGAGGAGCTGGAACGGGTGGCGCGGCGGCGGCGGCGGCGGGCGGAGGGGAGGGTGGAGGCCGGGGCTGAGCGCGAGCGGGTGGGGAGGGGCTCCGCCACCGCCGCGGTGGTGGTGGTGGTGGTGGTGGTGGTGGTGCTGGAGGAGGATGCTGCCGCGGCGGAGGTGCGCGGCGAGGCGCCGGGGCAGCATGGCGACGTCGGCGAAGGAGGAGGAGGAGGGGGCGTGTCGTGGGCTCGCGCCGCCGCCCGCGCGCATCGTTTTCGTTTGCCGAATCGTGTGATCCGCGTGGTTCCGTTTATCGTGGGGTGGGCCGAAACCGCTCCAAGCTATTGTCGTTGATAATCGTGATAACTATGTGAACGTTATATGAATTTAAATTTAAAACTTTGAACAAAATCATAACGGTTTTGAAAGGAATATCGCACAGTAGGGCTAGATAATCACATGGTTTGTAGCAATTATCGTCCTAATTTCAGTAAAACCGATAATTGTGATATTTAAGACAACCGTGGTGGTTCTTTAATATCGGAAATCGTGGTTTTGTAACAAAACCATACTATCTATTGCGATTATCGTAATATACGTGATGATTATCGCGATATATCTCTATGATTTTTTTGGATTTTTATTCCAAAACATTTTCAAACCTTTTGAATTATCATAATATTTATTAATTCAAACCGATTTACCAATTCAAACTATGGTTTACCGTTATCGTGTCACCGTGATAAATCTAGTGATTATCGTGATGTCACAAATCTGACTGATCAGTGATCATTGATCCATTGCGTCTCCTCGCATTTATTTGTTTCGTTAAGATGGTGTGGTATACGGCGAGAAATTTAACAAAATGCCACTCCATACGAGTGACTTTAACAAGATGTCATCATCTACCGAGTACTTATAAAAATACCACTCTCCATCTCAGATTATTAACAAATTGACACTCTTAGGTATTCAAAGGGTATTCTTTTTTTTTCATCCAAAATGATTTGTGAAAGACCGAAATACCCCTGCTCAATATAAACCCATGCACCCCCTTTCCAGGCACCGATTTCTACTCTGTCCAGCCACGAGGTGACGAGAGCCACCACGCCCAGCAAAAAAAAAAAAAATCCTCTCCTTTGTCCGGTCTGTCCAGGATAGCAGCACCCAGCAAAAAATGTAATCTCATGCAGCAGCATGCATTGAACTGATTTGCAAACACTAAAACAAAATCCTAGGCAGCACTCATCATGTAATAAATCATATAATAAATATCAACTTCATCTCAACTAACAAATACATCACATAATATTGCCTGGAAAGGGGCTGCATGGGTTTATATTGAGCATGAGCATTTAGGTCTTTTTACAAATCATTTTGGATGAAAAAAAAAAGAATACCCTTCAAATACCCCAGAGTGGCATTTTGTTAACAATGTAAGATGAAGAGTGGTATTTTTATAAGTACTCGGTAGAGGGTGGTATTTTGTTAAAGCCACTCGTATGGAGTGTCATTTTGTTAAATTTTTCGGTATACGGCAAGGAGGGAGACTATAGATTGAATCCTTATAGGAGGGTTCGACCTCACTTCTACTTGATAGAAGAGGGGGACAGTGACTACTGAGTCAATATAGTACTTGTGATTAAATAATTAAATATGTTATACATATATGTATATGTATCAAACCACGGTTCAATCGTCCGATTCACGTCTAATCGTTCCTGGACACGCGTGGCAATTTTACAATTTGTCCCCTTGCCGTTCTTATAGGGCCAAACTACAAAATTGCCATCACGCCATCATCGCCCGTCCCCGGCTCCCTCCCCGCCGTCTATCACGTCATCTTTCTGCCCTTTAGGAGGACGGCGGGGATTAGATTTGTAAATTTTGAAAACGAAAATATAGTTTTATGAATTATTTATTAAATAAAATTAGAAATTTTTTTCAAAAAAATCCACCGCTGGCGGGGTTGTTGTTGGGCCTCTTCGCTTGCTTTCTGGGCTTTGTGGGCCACGAGGCAGCCTGGCCGGCCCGTTTCTGTCTCTTCAGCTTGTTGATTTGGTATCTGGCTTTCCTCTGGGCCTCTACCGGTGACGTTTAGTCCATAGGGCTACTTTGCAACTTAAAAGGTAGGAATATTAAAATTACTGCATTTTGATTGGAATGCAGTGTAAAACAAGAATTATCGTTTCAATAGACCGCAGGAAAACCACGATAATCAGATGAGAAAGATGTAGTCAAACGAACATTTTCGAGGAGTTGGAGCTCTCGCTAACTTCGCTCTAAAATATATACGCATTGTGCCATTCTCGGGAATTTTATAAGATTTACGAAAGTCCATTCATTTGTTTTAAAATGGAATATAGGAAGATAGCGTAAGAGAGCTTGCGCTGTAGTATTAGAATAGATGAGTCATTAATTTCTTTGTAAGATATATAGCATTAGCTTAGCGAAGACAGACAAGGAATGAAACATTCAAAGCGTATAGAATTCTATAATAACTTACATTTAGAAATTAACTGAAAATGCTAGCTAAAACAACTTGCATTCGAAACTGGGGAGAATAGAAACTACAGCTCTAACTCCATCAACTGTCCCACGTCAAGTTGGCACAACAGAGGTAGGATCCTTAGGGTTCTTATATACTATGGTTTGGTTAGAAACTACAGCTCTAACTCTGTTGTATAGAGTAGAACAACAGAGTGTATGGTTTGGTTAGAAAAATAACGGCAGTTCAGATGTCCTGTACAAATCATTTTCCCTTGAGATGCAACACGATTCAGTAACAGCAACCTGAAAGTCCTATCATCGATTACCCTGTTTCGCCGTCATATTTTCATTTGCGTTTATGCCTATAAGTCAAAATTTAAATTTGCAACCTTAAATTTAAAATTGATTTTATGATTTTTTATCATAGTTTATTTCTTAGTCTTGATTTTTAGATCAATAAGAACATGTATATAAAACTTCTATTATAAACTACTCTTTATTTATAATATATCATTTCGCTTATTTTTATAATAAGCCAAAAGATGGCCAAGTTCATGTTCCTCGTGCAGTAACCACTGTGGTTATTATCATGCGTGAAGTGCGTGTAGGCATTAGTTTAATCTTATGGACGTATGTGCCATTCTGTTTTTATCTTCTGAAAAAAAATATTATATGTTTTATTAATCAGGCCAATAACTGCTTGCCGAGCATCTATGAACACACTGCTCACTGAATCACTGTTCTGGGTAAGGAATCCAAGATGGCACTCCCTCAGAACCAAAAAAAACCATTATTTTTAATCAATCTTATGTATGTTCGTGCAAAAGTATAAAGACTGATGCATTTGTCTTGTATCTTTCAAATATCAAAGCATGTATTCTCTATTTTATCAAACACCAATGTAATAATTACTTAAAAAATATAGTCTTTATGGGATAAAAATGTTAGAAAAACGACACGAACAAAACAAGAGAAGCTAAAAATAATTTCTCTCTGGGAGGGAACAGATACGAGTACAATCATGCAGATATGACACTGCTGAAGCACAGGTTTTTAAAGATGCAGTGCGATTCTGCGGTGCAGCATGTATCTTCCTTTCGGTGACTGAGGAATGAAGACGACCATCTCATTCCAGTGCAAATGCAGGAGATAGCAGACAGCAGTTGGTGGCTCGGACTGTTCATGGAAAGAGCCAAACTAATTGCATAATTTGGTTCTACTGTGTTCTTTGCCTGGAAAGTACAAACAAATTAATAGACAAGTGCAGGTTAGTCCGTCTAAATCTTGTGTATGTTCCTGTGTGAATTGGTTGGAAAGGACCTGCAGATTACTACTACCACTTGTAGACTAGCAATGCAGTTTAGGGCCCGTCTAGTTCACAATTTTCTTTTTTCAAAAACAACAAATCGAATTTTTAGATACATAAATAGAATATTAAACATAGATAAAAGAATTAATTACACAATTAGGGGGGAAATCATGAGAAATATCTTTTAAGTCCACTTAGTCCATAACTAGGTACAAGTGTTGCAGTAACCCATATGTACTAATGATGGACTAATTAGGCTCAAAAGGTTCGTCTCGTGGTTTCCAGGCAAGACATGAAAGTCGTTTTTTCATTCGTGTCCAAAAACTCCCTCCGACATCCAGTCAAACATTCGACGTAACACCCAAAAATTTTATTTTCGCGAACTCCTTGTTGTCTGAAATTTAAGGGCCAGGCCATGGTGAGAACACAAAGAACCTACCTATACTGAACAGTCATCAGTCGCCAGGTCAAGTTTTCAAATGGAAAATGAAAATTAAAATGGTATGACCGGCTCAGGTCGTTATGTTTATGCTGGGTATCTAGCATCTCACTTACCACATGTAGCAGTCAAGCATGTTAACACCATTGTTATTTGCATCATCATCGCCATCGATTACTGCAACATGCCTGGATATTTTTAAGGACTTGGCCTCCTTTTGTGCTGACCTGAAGGAAGACTTGGACTGCGAAAAAAACTTGCTTGTCTAAATACAGGGGTCCAAGAAATTAGGAGACCTTGACGTATACACTACTATGACCTCACTTTTAAAACCTTTCAGAAAGTTCTTTTTTAAAAAAGAAAAAAATAACTTTTAAGTCAGTCAAGTGCTGCTTTCCACGAGGAAATTTCCACTGGTTTTGGAGAAGCAACATCATCCTCTTCCACGCGTTTTTCCACCCAAATCAACTGGTTTTCATAGCTCCTAAACAAACCACGGTTCAAAATTGCAATATTCAGATAATCAGGTCCTCTTGACAACCATGAATCCTATAGGTTTTTTTAAAAAAAATCTCTGGTTCTTGAGGATACGCCTTCATGTTGGTTTAGAATTTCTTTTTGGATGATAAAACCTCAGATTTGCTATTTGTCGATCGCTTGAAAATTTTTAATCTATCAATCAATTTTCGTGACTAACAGATTTGCTTCAAGATGTGTGATTGTCCACATGATACTTTGCTTGATTTTCTTGGTTACTGTTCGATTGCGATCCAATTTCTAACAAAATCGATTGGTGGATACAGTTTTTTCAAGTGATTGACCAATATGTGTCCCATGACCTGGTCTTTACTCTAACACAAACCACACAGCCAATTATTACATAGTTCGATGATATACATACATAATAGCTGCTTAAACCATGTGTTCGTCTGAAGAACAGAACAACTGAACAAGAACCGACGTGTTTCAGGTGAGCCGGTGATGAACCATACGAGCACTCAACACTGTCAGTCTCAGGCTCAGTCAGTCAGTCCTCTGCTTTCACAAGAGCAGCTATCGACCATCGCTTGCACAAAAACACTGTGATTTCGCCTTCTCACCGTGAGTTCAGACCTGACACCTTCTGGGCGACTCTCTCTCTCTCTCTCTCTCTCTCTCTCTCTCTCTCTCTCTCTCATTTCTCTGAAGATTTCGTGTGGTTTTGTTCAGGATGCCCGAGCGATTGGTTGATTCATTAATCGAGTGAGTAGTAGATAACTAATAAGTAGAGTAATTTGGTAGTGTGATTAAACTAGTGAGTTGGTGAGGTGTCAATCGGTGAGCTAGTGATGGCGAGTTGACGTCAGAAGGGGGTCGCCCACTCTGTGCCAGTGCAAAGCAAAGCATCTTTGCCTTTCTTTGCACATGTCTCTTTCGAAATCGTCCCACTTTAATCCCACGCTGCTGCAGTTGACACCATGGATTAAGCAGTGGAAGCTGGAGCTGGAAATGGCGCGAAATTACCAAGCCCCTTCTCCTGCAATTCTCAGGGAAAGCCAAAAAATTCAGACAAGAAACAAATCGATGTTTATTTCAGAGGAAGAAACAGTGCATAATTTGAACCGAAACATGTTGAGCTCGCCTAATTCTTGCTGGAAAACAATCACAGCCAAGACCCGACCACCTGGCGTGAAAAATTCAGTTTTGCAGGTTCAGACAAAATGTATTGAATGCAATTAATGGATTTAGCAGCTTGGCCGGGGGATCCATGGTGACCACGCAAATAACATGCTCCAATCTTCTTCAGATTCAGACAAGCAGAGGAAGGCCACAACCACCAACGCACTACGATATCACCAGCAGAGGCGCTACAGAATGTTTATCATGCTTTGTCATGGGCCTCATGGGGTCCTGACCTGAATTATGCAAGGATGGTTGTTAGGGTTCTTCTCATGGAGAGCCAAGCCTGATGAATGTTTCGCTGCAAGTTGCAACAGGAAATGGCAAATGCATGGGCTGACTCTTCTATCTTGCAGTTACAAAATTAGCTGAAGATTTTGTTTATGTGGCCACTTGCTCCGTGTTTCATATTTAGGAAGACGAAAGACTAGTCTTTCCGATTGAATACCAGTGAATTTCATATAACGGACTGTCTTGACTCTTGACCAAACTACCACGAACTACAATGTATTTTCAAGGAAATTTTGCATCTACTACGAGTATATACGTATGCACCATTTCTTAAATTTTTCAAAAACTAAAAAAAAAAAACTGCAATTGAACGTGCTGTTTCCTCCCATCTGCTAGTGATAATTAATAAAGCCACGATGCAGCGTAAACTCGCGGGAAAGAAGGGAAAAAAAATCCAAAAACCCGAAGCTTCGATCTGAGCCGTCCATCCGCAATCGAACGGCTCTCCCGGCGTGCTGTTTGAACCGGGGACGCGACCGCGCGAGACCAAGCGGCAAACAGTCTCACGCATGGAAAACGAAGAGGACGGCAAACCGGATGCATGCAGTGACCAGGACCAGCGAGGAAAGATGACGAGGAGGACATGCATGACGCTAGGCGCCACAGGATGAGCTGGTAGGAGTTAAGTCCTGTCCCCCTCCCTCCCTCCGGGGCCCGGTGTATCCATTCATTATTAACATCAAACTTTACATGGCTTAGGGGCATTTCTGCCTAGCGTAGCATTGACTTTTCTCTGTCCATTTCGGTAATTTTCTTTAATAAGCGTGGTAGATTCAGATATAATTTCTTCATTAATACAACAAAATGTATTTTCATTACCCATGCAATATTTTTTTAAAATTAAATGGTAAGGGTTGACTCTAAATCGTTACCATGCGTAACAATCACTTTTCTCTTTCTTTCATGTTATCATATTTTATCACGTGGCAATAAAGAGGGCGGCACAGCGGCAAGACGGCGGCCAGCAAACTTTGTCCAGAGTCTGGATCCCGGTCCCTCTCCCTTCCCGCTCTAGCCGGCGGCACACGCAGTGGGGGAGGCGGCTAGCGTGGGGTGGCGAGGCACCGATCCAGCGAGTAGGCGTAGGGCGGCTGGGCGGGGCGTAGGTTGACGAGCCGGCAGCGGGTGAGCGGGTCACCCAGTCGGGTCGAGTACGGGGATGGAATTTTACCCGTTTCTCTAATTAGGTCTTGGTTTGGGTATACTATTCGGGTGGCGGGTTCGGATCCGTTCCTGTCCAACCCGTCCCCGACCTGCCTCGTTGCTATCCCTAATTTTAGCCAGAGATATATCCCGGATGACTTGAGAAAGCACCCATAGGTCTTAACCCATTAACAAACTAGTGTTTACCTTTATATATACTTCCAAATTCTGACGCTATGGAGATAATTGTTAGCGGTATATCTACAAACAAAACAGAATAATACTTTTATATACGTGTTCTTATGAATATGAAAATAAAGACTGAAAATTAAACTATGTTAATAAATAAAAACAAAACTCTAAATTTAAGATTGAAAAATTCAAATTTTCATTTCTAAGCATGAGAGGAAGAGAAAAAAGAGGGTGCATCTTTTCGGACGCAAGACGATTTACCTACAAATTTAATGAGGCTTAAGAACATGCAGTGCTGCTAACATTTGTTCCTATCTCACACTAGCATGTTTTATGTAACCGATAAAAAAAAACTCATCGTTGGTGTGCATACTTATTGACTTGACCAGACGCAATTGTTCGCAACTTGCTTAGCAACTGCTCCCTGATCTCTACTTCTCCATAATTAACATTTTTTAAAAAAAATCCTCCATAATTAACTCATCTCACACACACTCACCGAGCTCAGCTTTGCCGCGCTCGCTCGTGTATATATACACCACACCAGTGTCATCTCCCTCTCACCACCTCGCCAAACTTAGCAGCAGCAGCGGCAGCAGCGAGCACACGTGCATTGCCATCGATCTCCTCGCCGGCGAGGCGGCGACGTGTCGTGGCTGATCGGATCGTGCAGATGGCGGGCTCGACGGCGGCGATGAAGTTCACGGTGAGGAGGAAGCCGGCGGAGCTGGTGGCACCGGCGAGGCCGACGCCGAGGGAGCTGAAGAAGCTGTCGGACATCGACGACCAGGACGGGCTGCGGTTCCACATCCCGGTGATACAGTTCTACCGGCGCAGCGCCGCCATGGGCGGGCGCGACCCGGCGGTGGTCGTCCGCGCCGCCGTCGCCAGGGCGCTCGTGCACTACTACCCGTTCGCCGGGAGGCTTCGGGAGCTCGAGGGGCGCAAGCTCGCCGTCGAGTGCACCGGCGAGGGCGTGCTGTTCGTCGAGGCGGACGCTGACGTGAGGCTCGACCACTTCGGCGACGCGCTGCAGCCGCCGTTCCCGTGCCTGGAGGAGCTCGTGTTCGACGTCCCCGGCTCGTCGGCGGTGCTCGGGTCGCCGCTGCTGCTCTTCCAGGTGACGCGGCTGGCGTGCGGCGGGTTCATCCTGGCCGTGAGGCTGCACCACACGATGGCGGACGCGCAGGGGCTCGTGCAGTTCCTCGGCGCGGTGGCCGAGCTGGCCCGCGGCGCGGCGGCGCCGTCGGTGCGGCCGGTGTGGGGCCGGGAGCTGCTCGAGGCGCGGAGCCCGCCGCGCCCCGGGTTCGCGCACCGGGAGTACGACGAGGTGCCGGACACGAAGGGCACCATCATCCCGCTCGACGACATGGCGCACCGCTCCTTCTTCTTCGGGCCCCGCGAGGTCGCCGCTGTGAGGTCACACCTCGCGCCGGGCATCCGGAAGCGCGCCACCACGTTCGAGGTGCTCACCGGCTGCCTGTGGAAGTGCCGCACGGTGGCACTGGCCCCCGACGCCGACGAGGTGATGCGGATGATCTGCATCGTCAACGCGCGCGGCGGCAAGAGCGGCGCCGGCATCCCCGAGGGCTACTACGGCAACGCGTTCGCGTTCCCGGTCGCCGTCGCCACCGCCGGCGACCTGTGCGCCAACCCCGTCAGCTACGCCGTCGAGCTGGTGAAGGCGGCCAAGGGCGAGGTGAACGTGGAGTACATGCGCTCGGTGGCCGACCTCATGGTGCAGCGCGGCCGGCCGCACTTCACCGTGGTGCGCGCCTACCTCGTCTCCGACGTGACCAAGGCCGGCTTCGGCGACCTCGACTTCGGGTGGGGGAAGCCCGCGTACGGCGGCCCGGCGAAGGGCGGCGTCGGCGCCATCCCCGGCGTGGCCAGCTTCCTCATCCCGTTCAAGAACGCCAAGGGGGAGGACGGCATCGTCGTGCCCATGTGCCTGCCTGGTCCCGCCATGGACAAGTTCGTGGAGGAGATGGACAAGCTGACGCGCCCCGCCGTCGACGTCGCAACCACCGCCCCCGCGCCGCGGCAGCACCCCGACATGTTCGCCATGATCAAGTCTGCGCTCTGAATCAGCTGCGCGCACTACGATCGGCAGAATTCACTCTCTGAGCATGTGTGGTGTTTGTGACGAGTTCTGTTCATTTTGTACCCCATGGCTTGTGCAACCAACAGCGTAAAAATATGTACTAGTACCTAAATAATCCGAAAATATTGTAATGTATAATACTACGTACTAGTTATTTTTCTTGGTTACACCAAAAAAGCTTATGCAGCGCCCCCCCCCCCCTCATTCCATGTTATAAAATAGAGTTTTTTTACCATTCTTAAAAAATAATTTAATATACCATATTTTTCAATGTAAAATTTAGTACCCTGATATATGATATACCTTAGAGCAATACTAATAATACAGTCAGCAAGTTGGCTATAAGAATACTTGTAGTTTTCTCTCAGTCCTGTTTATAATTAATACATGACTCATTTGTCTCTTTCATAGAGTTTTTTTGGTTCTGGTGCCAGAGTTGGCTATAAGCTTATAGCTCGTTTCTCCTCTCTCTCCTTCACCTTAACATTTAGCCAGCTTATAGCCTGCTATTATACTTGCTCTTTAAGTACCGAAATTTTGCATTAAAATGTTTAACACCTTAAGGTAATTCTCAAGAATGGTAAAAAAACCAATAAAATATTTTGGTTTTTCATATTTATTAATATTGATACGAATATAGAGAAAGCAAAAAATATCTTACAGAGGTAATATTGTTGACTTGCCATGTTGAAAGAAAAAGTTCAAAATTTACTGGGTAAATTTGATGAAGGGTGAGATGCACTAGCAGTAGCAGTATCTGACCATGGACAGCACAACACATATGCAGAAGAAGCAGTACGAGCAGAAATGCACATCTTTTTTTAACAATTTGATTGATTAATTTGCGTGCCACAAAATGCATGCGTGTGTATCTCTTTCATTAATTCGGGATTGATCTTGAATCATTCAGAGATGAATGCAAAAAATGATCTCAGATTCAAAACTGAAATCTTCTCTTGATTCCTCTCGTCTCACCTCGTTGTTGATACATAAGCACCTGGATTTTAAGAGGAGATTCGTGGCTTGGTCAAGCCGTTGACCCGGAGAGTGCGCGCCATGGCAGCGGCACGCGGCCTTCTCCTTCTTCCTCTCCTCGCCGCCGTCTCGTTCTGCGTGGCCGGAGACGCGGCCGCGCCGTCGCCGGGACGGCGGCTGCTGCAGGCGCCGGGCGGCGGGTGGACGCCTGTGCCGGACGCCGGCGACCCGCGCATCCAGGGGCTAGGGAACTGGGCGGTGAGCAAGCACGACCGGCTCACCGGCGACCGCCTGGTGTTCCAGCAGGTGTCCCGCGCCGAGACCCAGGACGTCGTCGGCGTGGACTACCGCCTCCACGTCAAGGCCGCCGGCGGCGACGCCGGCATCGGCACCGGCACGGCGTTCGTCGCCGTCGTCTGGGAGTCCGGCGACTCCGGCATGCGGAAGCTCATCTCCTTCGACGCGGAGTGAGGGATCGATGCGATTGACCCCCCCCCCCCCCCCCCCATCTCGCGCCGTAGCGCGCGCGCGCGCGCGAGCTGAGAAGAAATCGGCTTGGCGCGAAATAACATCATCTCGACTTTGTTTTTTGCATTGTCATATTTGAATTCGAAACAAAACAAAATTTTTGAAATGATTGATGCTTCTATGCTCAAAATCAGGCCCAACATATCTATCCGAGCATAAAGGTCCAAAATTTTCTACCCAGCCCAATCATAGATTCTAGTCTAGAGGAGAAATGCCAGTAGACGAGGCCTGATATATAAGAGAAAAGTCCACTGGGCTCTTTTTCGTTCATGTCCCCAAACTGAAAAAACGAGCGTAAATTGAGTTCCTCGATGGTTTGGGCGGTGATTTCATTTTAGTGGCATGTTGATCTTACCTTACAGGTCAAGCGGTCATCAATACCTCGCTTCTTTGCTACTACTATGCCTACCCCTGAGATTTGTATCGTCTGCCAATAGTCAGTAATGGCAAGGGATGAATAGTACGGTGCAATTGGATAAATATCAGTCATCCGATGTAAGATGAACAGGTTTGAATTGACTGCTACAGTCACTAGCTGCAGCAAAATAATAATTTTTAATGGGCACAGGAAAAAATGCTACCATAGTATACTATGTATCTACCGTTCTCTACCATTGCACCTTACCATGTACTGTTGTAGTCCTCTGTCATTGCTTACCAATAGCAGAGGATATGAATCCCTACCCTTGACCTTGTCTCGTAGGTCGAGGGCTTGTCCATCGTCCAAGCCTCACAAATAACATGGCCAATTCAAGGGCAAAACACTATAGTGGAGGAGGGCCCCTCCTAGACACTATACCTATATGTCGATATAGAGTGTGGATTAGCACAAATCATCATATAACTATTGTGTCATGCCTTCATCTCTTTGTACCCGCTCTCTCTGACAGCTTAGGAATGAGTTACAACCTACTAATACAAAGATTGTTGAGCCAAGTCGAGCACAAGCTTTCTATCACCATTTTTTATAGAGTCATCAAGCTCGCGCTCTCTTCCCAGATTTTGATAGAGACCAAAACAACACCACCGAACCAAGACGGCTACCTTTTATTATAATTATTGTTGTCTTATTGACATGCGGTTCTGCTATGTTTTTTATTTTTATTTTTCTAGTGTCACACCTTGGGACGAAGACCGTGTCACTACATGTCACATGGACATTACATATGATGAAACCACCACCGTTGAAGGACTCAATTTGCCATGTTTTAATAGTTGAGAGATCCTCTACGTACGCTCGGTAATGGATCTATCTTGTTACATATGAAATTTAAGGATCGAGTCTAAAATATGGTGGACTAAAATATTATAGATTTTTTAGCTGATTTTTTTAAGAATCGTCGTGAAAGATTGCGTGTCTTTGCTAATTACCACCCCTATATATATTTGGTCTTAGAATTGAGAGATCTGAATGAAGTTGGACATATTGCTAGATATTGCTAGAGAGACGTACTCTTTTCCACCTCGATGTTAGTCGGTATGTTTTTAAAACGTTTTATATGAAAATTTTATATACATGAGTTTATCTAAAACATTAAATAAATCTATTTTAACTTTTTAATATTTAATTCTAATCTACCATATCCTAACCATATTTTTTTGTTTTAGTAAGAGTAATGAGCGAATAAAAAGGCTAAAAAGAACGCAACCGTAGAGCGGATCTTTTTTTCCCCGACGTAATCTGAAAGTTGGACCAAACGATCAGAAAAAGCCACGAGTCAGCGAAAAAAAGGGTGGAGGAGCAAAGCGCACGCTGCGATCGAGCTGCGAGGGCCATATATATCTGGCCCGGAATCACAGCCGATTCGGTGCACGGATCGGATGGCTGCTGATGAAAAGCCAAAGCAGCCTCCAAAAATGTGCCGGGCCAGAAGGGGGTTTCGGGCAGGCAGGCAAGCAAAGCAAAGAGCGGCATCTGGTTCGCTCGCTCCCGCAGAGATGCCGTTGATGCTGCTGCGCCATCCGTAGATCGATCGTCTGCGGCTCGGCTCCGATTCTCCGCGTGCAGAGGGGCGGCTTTGCAGCATAAACTCGGCCCGGGTCAAGCTTTGCAGCTGCTGAATAAGACAGTTCTTAAAAAAACATCCCATCCAATTTTTGGACACAGTATTAAACATTGATAAAAATAAAAACTAATTGTATAGTTATAGAGAAAATCGTGAGACGAATACTTTTAGCCTAATTGGTGCATGATTAGCTATAAATGCTATAGTAACTCACATGTGTTAATGATGGATTAATTAGACTCAACAAATTTATCTCGTAGTTTTTTATCAGAATCTATAATTTGTTTTGTAACTAGACCACGTTTAATACTTTAAATGTGTGTCCGTATATTCGATGCGATGTTTTTTTTTTAAAAAAAATTTCAAACTGAATGGGGCCTAATTGACAAACGCAACCACTTGAAAACTAGACTTGAGCAAATAGTCCACCAGTATTTATTCAAGCTGAAAAATACTTGAATCTGTAGTCTTGTGTTTTTGAAAGGGTATACTCATTGACACCATGATAATTTTGTCCATATCAAAATACATTGCAAGGTGGTTTTATAAGAATAAGATACACATGTGTGTTTTTATGTAACTGTGCGCGTGTTTCGAGCGTTTCCATTTATACTATGTTACCATTTTTCTTCATTTTTTTTGCGATAGATAACCCTTAACGGATGATAGGTCTAACTTATATGTCTATATTTTATTAAAAGCTAACTTTACCCTAACCAATTTGCCAAAGGTATAATAGTCACGTAAAATGTGACCAACCCAAATTGTTGGACATAAGTATGATAAATTTTGAGTAAAAATGAGTCTATGTTATACGAGCCAATGAGTTAGAAAAATACAAACTCATCCTATTATGAATCAATGACACGTATGATCTTTCTAACTATAAATGTTTTTACTATAAATGTGACAAGAATCAAACACACGTATAAAACCTAACAAATTTGAATTATGGAATGGAAAGACAATTTGCGAGGATGAACGGCCCGGAATCCGCATATATGCTGCCCGGTCGGTCTCTCTCGGCTGGACCCACCTCCGCGCCTCCACCGGTAGGAGCCGCGTCCGTCTCCCCTCCACCGCGCACAGCTTACCCCCCTCGCCTCACCGCCCATCTCCTCCGCCCCCCCTACAGCCTCCCGCCGTCGCGCCAGCCGGCGGTGTCCTCACCGCGAGTGCCCGCACCGCGCGACCCTTCAAAAATCCCCCAGGACGCCGGGAGCTCCGAGCAACGCGCCACCGCCACCGTCGCCGACCGCGTCGTGCCCGCGCGCCATTGGTGGGGTTGGGAGGACCCAGCGCGAGCTCAGCTGATCTCCGCCCCGCGATGTGGCGTCACGCGGCTCGCCGGTCGTCGGCGCAGATCCAGCGGAGGGCCCTGTCGTCGTCCGCCCCCGCGGCCGCCGCGGGCGCCCCCGTGCCCGGCCCCTGCATCGTCCACAAGCGCGGCACCGACATCCTCCACGACCCATGGTTCAACAAGGTATAACGCCCACGCTCTTCTCCTCCTCCTCCTCCGCGATCGTGTGGTTCAATTTCGGCTCACGGGGGATCCGATTTCGGTTTCTGCCACCGCAGGACACGGCGTTCCCCATGACGGAGCGAGACCGCCTCGGCCTCCGCGGCCTCCTCCCGCCGCGGGTCATGTCGTTCGAGCAGCAGTACGACCGCTTCAGTGAGTGGCTGGCGCTACTCCCCTACGTGCGGCCGAATCCGGCGGCGAGATCACGCGGTCTGCCGCTTTGCTGATGCGATTGATGCGCGCGCTTGTTGTTGTGTTGCAGTAAACTCGTTCAGGTCGCTGGAGCACAACACCCGGGGAGAGCCCGACACCATCGTCGCCCTGGCCAAGTGGAGGATCCTGAACAGGCTGCACGACCGGAACGAGACGCTGTACTACAGAGTGAGCTCTCGCTGTTGCAATACGATGGGATGATTTATGAGCTCGAGGTGTTTTGAGTGTTCGACGTGATGATGTGATCTGTTTTTGCCAGGTCCTAATCGACAATATCAAGGATTTTGCGCCGATAATATACACTCCAACAGTTGGCTTGGTCTGTGAAAACTACAGCGGCTTGTTCAGACGGCCCCGTGGGATGTATTTCAGTGCCAAGGATAAGGGGGAGATGATGTCAATGATTTACAACTGGCCAGCTGAGAAGGTACACTTGATTGTTACAGAAAAACTTCTGTTGTCGCTAATGTTATTGTTAGAGTAGTAGAGGAAGAGATTGATCCAATTTGAGTATTGAGATGTGAAATTAAAACAATTCAACATTTGTTTGCCCGGCTGTAAAATCTTACCTCCATGATCAATGTTCTGCAACCACTAGTGGTTTTCGAGAGCTATACTGCATACTGGATTTATTTTCATACAATGCTAATAGGCAATTGCACAACATTGTATGCTTAAACCAATAGTCAGCATTCATCCGTGTTCTTTTACCACGTTATGCTTGATACTATGTAAACATTTCTACAAACTGTAGAAACTTTGTGCAATATGATTGGTTCTATCTCTGCTTGTGCTGAACTTCTTCATCTGATTGGCCGTGTTGCTTATTTCAGGTTGACATGATTGTTGTGACTGATGGGAGCCGTATTCTAGGTTTAGGTGATCTTGGAGTTCAGGGTATAGGTATACCTATTGGCAAACTTGATGTTTATGTCGCAGCTGCTGGTATCAACCCACAAAAGGTTTGTACTATGCTACTTACTCTCTGGCAGTAAAGGAAATAACTGCAAAGAAATATGTTTCCAAGCATTCTCCCAATAAGATATTAGCAGCCAGAAGCACATGACTATATATGTTATGTATCATTTTCTAACATTTTCACACCACTGGTATGCATCAACGCATCTAGGTTCTTCCAATAATGCTTGATGTGGGAACAAATAATGCAAAGCTTCTTGAAGACAAACTATGTGAGTAAGATAAAATACACAACTTCTGAAACTCTTTCACTGTTGTTGAGTAAATTCTTGTATCATAGCATAATTTACTGAGTACTTCCTTAGATTTAGGACTGAGGCAACCTAGGTTGGAAGGAGCGGAATACTTGTCCGTTGTAGATGAATTCATGGAAGCTGTTCATGCACGTTGGCCAAAAGCAGTTGTACAGGTTTGTGTGCTTCATGGTAATGTTTAAATACCTAACATCCAACCAAATGATGCACCATTACTGAAGTTGTAAAATTACAGTTTGAGGACTTCCAAATGAAGTGGGCCTTTGAAACTCTTCAGAGGTATCGAAACCGATTTTGCATGTTCAATGATGACGTGCAGGTATTTTGCTTGCCTGACTTCCTATTATGTTTATGTTTTTTTATTAGCATCGATTAGTATCCTTCCCAGCTCCATATTATTGTTTGTTGTGCTCGTGCTATTCAATAGGGGACAGCAGGAGTTGCTCTAGCTGGCCTACTTGGAGCTGTGAGAGCACAAGGTCGACCCCTCACGGATTTTCCTAAGCAGAAGATAGTCGTGGTGGGAGCTGGAAGGTATATGATATGCTTGATACACTTGCATAATTTACCAGTTTGTTTCATATAAGTTATTTCTTGTGAAAGTCTATTTCGTCCATTCTAATTCCTCTTTAGAATCCAGTGCTGGGATAGGTGTGCTTAACATGGCTAAGCAGGCGATGCTAAGGATGCCAGGGATAAATAGGAGCGGGGAAGGGCATAATCAGTTCTGGGTTCTGGACAAAGATGTAAGCTATTTTTGCAAGAAAAGAAAAAAGCTTTTCCAATATGTATCTTTTGCCTTACGTGACTTCAATTCAATTTTGGGGCAACTCTTAGAGTCATGTTTTCTATGTGAACAATTGGTTGGCTTCTTATTTGCCACTGTTATGCTGCACTCTGCAGGGCCTTATTACCAAATCTAGAAAGGACCTGGATCCTGCAGTTGCTCGCTTTGCCAGAGGTTTTGGTCCTGACGAGGTCCAAGATCTGCATGAGGGGGCTAGTCTTGTTGAAGTGGTATGAAAATAATTCTAGGATCATTTTTTTCTCAGCTGCTGGAGCCAAAATAGTTTATTAATTATTAGAATAGTAAGTTTTCCAGTGCTTCTGTGCTTGCGCCTGTACTAATTCAGCTTTATACTGATCACCAGGTCAAGAAAGTGAAGCCTCATGTGCTTTTAGGGCTTTCTGGAGTTGGGGGCATATTTAATGAGGAGGTAAGAATCAACAATCCCTAACATGTTAATCTCATTATTTTACAAAAGAGTTGAAGAATGCCCTTCCTTATATTAACCAACCATGTCTTAAGAATTCTCAGACCAGCGACCTTTTAATGCAGTATATAATCCATTTCAAAAAAATTGTGGCTGTCTTGACACCAAAACATGTAGAAGAATTTCACATACCGATAATCTTTATACATTCAATATAGCAACGCACCCTTGTAAGTCTGATACTAGTGGTTGGTAGCATCCTTGAGTCTCTGACCTTATAAAGGTTACATTTATGATTTATGGGCCATTCTGTGCTTTTTAGTTTGCTTCACCCTGATTCGTGGGCCATGGACACAGCACTACAGCAGCATCAAATTTGTCCTGTTAGGTTTCAAAATTTATCTCCTTTACAAATTTAATAATAGAGATGGCTTATTTCAAAGTGCTAAATTAGTATCTAAGTTGTCATATTCATATGCTATAGCATATTCATATGTTACTCTTATCAATTTCAACTGTGGAGTTTTAACTACAACTTTGTACCTCTGCAGGTTCTCAAGGCTATGAAAGAATCTGATTCCCCTCGTCCTGCAATTTTTGCGATGTCCAATCCAACAACTAAAGGTTCCTCACCTCCATCAACACCCCCCCCCCCTAATATTTTCATTAGTATACCCAAACATAAATGTCTGATATTTATCCGTTTCTGTATTACAGCTGAATGTACTCCTGAAGATGTATTCAAATATGTTGGAGAAAATGCAGTATTTGCCAGTGGAAGCCCTTTCAGTAATGTTATTTTAGGTGTGTCTGGTTTAATATTCTTTGTATCATTTTCGCTGGCACTTTTTCCGAATACCACTTATTTTAAAATGTGGTTTCCCAGGCAATGGTAGAAAAGGATACGCTAATCAAGCAAACAATATGTATCTGTTTCCTGGGTATGACAATCTTCTAGTTTGCCTTGACAAGCCCATTTGTTTTCTTTTTTGTGCGTTTTGCTAATGGAAATTTGTGTAAAATTCAGGATCGGTTTAGGAGCTCTTCTTTCAGGCGCTCGGCATATTTCAGATGGCATGCTCCAAGCAGCAGCTGAGTGGTAAGTTTCTGTTGTTTTATCATATCATATTTGTGCCTGTTGCCTGGTCTTAGCTCCTTTTTCTTAAGATCTCAACTGCATCAACAAGTGCTAATGAATAGCGTCCAACATTTTGGACAAGTGTCCTAAAAAGCCTGCACGCTTCAGCCAGAGCGTTTCACAAAGTGGCGTTTTTAGCACCTTAAATGACACGTTTTCTAAATGGCACATTTTCTGTTTTTAATGTATGTTGGATGTCTTTTGTGATTTGTTCCTCTGTCGGATAAAACCGAGCCATGCATCTAATCTAATGATTTCTGATGCAGCCTTGCGTCATACATCACAGACGATGAAATTCGGAAAGGAATCCTCTTTCCATCAGTGTCAAAGTTAGCCCTCCATCCAACCCGTGCAATTGCAGACTGATCGATACAACGATCCAACTATTCCACTGCTTCTAATCAACACACCACCATGTATTGCAGTATCAGGCATATCACCGCACGTGTCGGCGCAGCAGTCGTCCGTGCCGCCGTTTTCGAAGATCTGGCCGAGGGGCGCTGCGACGTAGATGCAGGGGACCTCAAGGACATGACTGAGGTACTATCGCATACAGAATTTCACATTCCTGTTTGATGTTCTAAAATGTGTGTTTTTTCAAACCTGTGTCGACAGTCGGATACAGTGGACTATGTGGCTCGGAAGATGTGGTATCCCATTTACAGCCCCCTTGTGAACGACAAGTGAAGTTCGGGGAAGTGAACAATCTCACGTTGCACGACGAAACAGACGTAACACCAGAATAACTCAAGTCACATATTTGTTGGGACTCTTTTTTGGCCGTTTTGATTTAGTTGCTCTACTGGACGGTAATTCAGCAGATATTGACGACCACTCTATGGCTATGTTATTACGCCATTTGTTGTTTTGACACGTTCCTTCATCAAACATTGCTCAATTTCAAGATTAGTTGAGCTATATAAATTTAAGGCTCATGATTTAGTACTTCCTAATAAATTTTTAGATATTGGCCTATCATTGAAATTTCCATTCATCCATTGTTAAACCCAATACGCTTCATTTATCTGAAGTGAGATGGCATTCTTTCTCATAAAATGTTCACAAGTTGATTGCGACAAAGAACATCACCATCATCCCACACCCAAAAAGAAAGCCCCTGCATTCCATTTCATCAACAAACTTGACTGAACAATGTCACTACAAGGGATAGCAAAGCTCAACTCTCTTGCTATGGCATTCGATGACTGACTGACTGCTTCCTCAGGCAATTATGCGTGCCATCTTGTAGGAACCTTGGAGTCGTTCTCTCCTGCGTTTCGGCGCGCACAGCACGCAACGAAGTAGACGAAGGACTATAGCCGCAAACAACAAATGAAAAGAATTGTGTCAAAGTAAATTTGGAGGAAAATTGTTTTTTTTTCTTTTTTAAATTTTTTTTGCCGGCCATCCTTTCTTTTTTAAAAAATCATTATATTCTGCAAGTTTAGATGCCATTGCTTGCTTACCAAGATGACGAACAAGATCACGTTGAAGATGGCGACCACCCTCCACTCTGCCTTCATGTACTGAGCAACCCCAGCTCTAGAATTCAAACAAATCCATATAAGCATTGGCTTTTTCAAAATGGCTTGATGTTTCCAAGCTAGGAAATCCGCACCCAAGGAGCTTAGGTGGTGTTTAGTTGCCAAATTTTTTTAGCAAAAACATTACATCGAACGTTTGACCGGATGTCGGAAGAGGTTTTCGAACACGAATGAAAAAACGAATTTCACGGCTAGCCTAGAAACCGCGAGACGAATCTTTTGAGCCTAATTAATCCGTCATTAGCACATGTTGGGTACTGTAGCACTTATGTCTAATCATGGACTAATTAGGCTCAAAAGATTCGTCTTAAGATTTCTTCCATAACTGTGTAATTAGTTTTTTTGGTTTATATATGTTTAATGCTTTATTTAGATGTCTAAAAATTCGATGTGATGTTTTTGGAAAATTTTTTTAGGAACTAAACGAGGCCTTACTTGCAAGAATCACAATCATAGCATAGAACAGAGCGCCCGTTTTTGTACAGTTTGCAGTCCACATTCGTGCTGACCGGATGGTAGCTCAAATCGAAGTAGGAAGCGTTTACAGCTGGGTACCCGCACCTGACAAATGTTTAGAGAAATTTGGTAAAATATGTCAAACTCCTGATGGTGATGAACAGTTGCAAGTTTGCAATAGATTGTGAAACGTTCTGCTACGTACTCTGCCGGTGGACGGCAGCAACCAGACTCCATGGGAGTAAGATCTGCAAGCTTGTATTGTTTCAGAGTCTGCAGGGAGTTGAAGAGTAAAGGTAAGATTACTACACCAGAAATCGATGGAAACGGAGAAATTTTCAACTAGTTGTTAAGTACATCGGATGTAAGAAGACATGAGGAGTTCTTTTCAGAAAGATGTGAGGAAGAGGATGAACCTTGTATCTTCTTGACAAACCATTGCAATCATCTGACTTCACAAGGCAACTTTTCAGTCGAGTCCATTTTTCGGTGTCATTGAGCTGGGTATCAAAAAGTAAGCAAAAGATTTATGTGCCATGAAACATAGAATGTAGCACTGCATGCTATATTTAAGTAACAAAATTTTCCAGAGACAAAAATAGGGCATGCCTGTTTGATAAACCAAGAGCTATAATCCTGCAAACGATACTCTTTATATCTGCATAGACATGAGAAATGAATAATGACTTGTCTGGTGACATAGTGTTTTTGACACTACCAACTTGCTTGCACTAAACAGTAGACAGGTAAGATTCTTGTGTCGTGCTAGTATTTTAAGTGCTATATTTATTTAAGACAGGATATTATTGTAAGTGCTACTAACAGTTACAAACAGGCTGGATTAGTATCCATTATGGCATTATCAAAAAAACAGTCACATACCTCACCCCAGGGACAGAATGGCCAGTTCCGGTATTTGTAATGATAAACCTGCAACAGTACATCCAAATGTCCTTTTTAGACAAAGAGTACATACCAATCTAGGATTATAAAAATGCAAGTACTAGAAGAAGCTACGAAGGCCGTTGATAATTAATCACTAAACGGTGCACTACAATTCAATTCTATCACCTAATTGATGTGCAAAAAAGCAAACTTTAAATTAAAAAATAAAAAGGTACTCCATGATTGCAACCAGGTCACCGAATGAAAAAGGCCTTGTGCCTCCAAGGAATGAACTGAACTTACGCAAGCACTGTGAACACCATGATTGCCACCAAAACCACGAACAGCATTATTAGATACTAAATACCCACATGTCAAGGTAACAACAACTAACTCCAAAAGTACCAAAAAAAAAGTCTCATGCCACAAAGGACTGAAGGATACTGTCCAAAGCAAGCAAGTAATTTTCTTCCAGGCACCAAGAAACCCCACGAGAGATCTGCAGCATCATTCAACACTGAACCGGGTTAAGGTGGCGCAAATCACCATGATTCACCAGATGAACACCATGGGAGCACACTTCGGTTCTTACATACATGAGGAAAATTACTCCTCCAAGGCCCATCACAGGCACCGTCAAGGTCCGTCTGCACTCGTCATTGTGGGTGCTCATCCAGAAGCCGAACCCCACCACCAGCAGCGCTAGTATCTGCCAACCAGGAGAGAATTTAAGATAGTCATAAAATGCATTGAGGTGGAAGAGACAATTTTTAATTCCTCATGGTCCGGCATTCAACTCTGTGGAGCCTGGATATGTATTAACATTAAACTGGAACTGAGAGTTATCTAAAAGAAGTGAAGAAGAAGAGCCAAGAAATTCAGAGCAAATGTGAATGCAAGAAAGCAATAAAAGAGGATGCAATGTAACACAAATTGTGCTGCATTACACTAAACATGCTGAATTTAGTGCCAAGAAAAGCTGAGTATTGGGCGGAATGGGTGAAACAATCAACCGAGTACTTAGCAAGCAGCCGCCACCACCAGCCCAGAGAGGGAAAGTATCAAGAAACCATGAAGCAGCTCAGAACAGCAAGCAGCTAGCGGAGGGGGGCATCGAGGGAAAAGCGGGAAAAGAACAAGGGAAGGGGGCGGGGGGAGAGACGAGAGGTGGTAAGACTGACCATGGTGAAGAAGTTGATCCACCTGATGACGAACGCGCTTGTGCTGCCCATCCTCCTCAACAATGGCAGCGCCGCCGCCGCGCACGCACGCGCTCACCGGATCCTGGACGGGACGAGCCGGAGCCGAGGCGAGATCTGCGCAGCGGGCCGGGCCAGCCACCGGAGTGCCACCTGCCTCGCGCGAGCGTGGTTGGCTTGGCGTCGAGTGTGGCTGGCTCGATTCGCGGAGAGAAGACGACGGGCGGCGGTGGCGGCCGCGGTTAAAAGCGGCGTTGCGGGGGCGCGTGGCTGAGGATGACGCGTGGGCTGGCTCGTGGTGCCGGCTCGTGGGCTGGCGGTGGCGGCGAGCGAGCGTGACTGCGTTGTGGTTTGAATGGTGGCCGCGGTTTCTGCGGTGGCGACTTGCCAATGTTGCCGAAATAACGAACAAACGACAGCCTAGACCATCCACGGTGTGTTCCGTTCGTTTGGATTGCTAAAAATTTTTACCAAAAGAGTCGGGTCGAAATTTTGATCGGATGTCAGAAGAGACTTTTGGACACGAATGAAAAAATAAATTTCAGATTCCGCTGAAAAATTACGAGGCGAATCTTTTGAACCAAATTAATCCGTCATTAGCACATATTAGTTACTGTAGCACTTATGGCTAATCATGTCATAATTAGGCTCAAAAGATTTGTCTCAAGATTTCTCCATAACTGTACAATTAGTTTTAATGTTTATGTATATTTAATGTTTCATTTAGATGTTCAAATATTTGACGTGATGTTTTCGAAAAAAGTTTTTGGTAACTAAACATGGCTGGATTATTCTTGTTATTTCCATATATGTTTTCTAAACTGCTACGTAGTGTATTTTTTATAAAATGTTTATATATATAAGTTTATCGTCTTATCTTTATATGATAGATTTTTTTAATTTTATAGTAGTTAATTTCATTGTTTAGGTATAAAAAAATCTGATGGTTTTTTATCCATCAAAATAACATGGGCCTAGTGTACAGCAATGTGATGAGTGGTTTCATTTATGCTACCATGTTGCATCCAAGCAGCTAAACAGTAGAACATTCGAGTGGTTTCATGGGGCTCTGTCATTGCCTACAGAAGAGCATGTTTGCGGTGTGCCTTGGCCAAAAAGTTGTTCCCAAGTGTGGGGAAACATGTCGGGAATGGCGTCGTGTTGGAAAAGGGTCTTCTACTACCAGCTTGATGGTGATGATGGAGAGACCGAGAGAGGACAACTGAGCTCCTAGCGGCGACGACGACGACGAAGAGATGTCGGCATGCTCCATCGGCCCACGTTGTCAATCTGCTTCCTCCTTTTTCGTAGGAACAAGCGGGATTCAACTCCACCATCCCCCAGATTTGGAGGAACATCGGTCGTCCTAGCCAGATCTGACGAGATCATTAGGGCGGCAACTGCGATGCGGGAGAGAAGGCAGATGCAGAGAAGGGATAGACGGTGACGGCGGAGGAGAGGGAACAGGAGGCGGTTGCGGGATCATCGAGACGACGCATCGTCACCTAGAGCATCCACCTTGATTTGTCTTGGAGCTCACCAGCCACGCCGCACCGTTCAGACCCGCTCATTGCAGGCCACATCGCCTAGAGCCACTGGTTTCAATCCTATAAAATCACCAAAAGTTTCGACAATTCCCTTCGAAAGTTCCAAAAGATCGTGGTCAAAGCTTATAAACATAAACTTAAAGATGGGGTTGTAAGGCTTTTCCACCTAGGGTTGCTGGGATGATGATTTTTTTTAATTTTTAAAACATTTTTAATAAATAATTTTATTACTAACCCTCTAATGCAAATTTTTCACTATCTGATTTTTTTTACCACGCAAGACACCCATTAACATTGTGACCCGACATGCCATCACCAATTGATATTGTAGGACGTGTCAACGTTATGCTATTACGTTGGCATGCCAGACAGAGTGACATGACCAAAAAGTTAAAATGTTAAAAATATTTACATAGAAGATTTATTAATAAATATATTTACTAAAAGAGGTTTAAAAACTAAAAAAATCGAGATGATTTGGCCCAGTTCACAGATAATCCATATCTTGTTCAACTAAATAAATTAACCTTTATTTTTAACATCACATTAATTCATAAACTCTAGCTAAAGTCAATCTCAAATTACCTCGGGCTAACCGTGCCTATCCATATTCTAACCTCAGGTTTGCTTCAAAAAGGAACCGGACTAGTTAAGCTCGGCATAGGGCAGACCCCAAAGACGAAATGACTAACAAAGGCACATGCTCTACTGGAGTAGAGCATTTCCATAATATAATCTTTTCTAGAATTTAAATATTATATTGAAATATAAATATTTTCATCACTATTCATAATATTACTTGTTCTATCAATCACTTCTTATGATACACTCCCTGATATTCATTCCTTATTTATTAAGGAGAACAATAGCTTTTCTTCTTCTCAACCTTAATCACTGCTAAACAATCTATAAATGAACATATTTTAAAACAGAGTTAGTAGCATTTTTCAGTCGGTAGTAAAGTTTACACACAGATTACATTGCAACTTTGTAAGCTTCTAATCGGTCAAACAGAGGTATGCAGAAACCATCACAATGCAGGACCGAGGCTATTCTGAATCGGGCGTAAAAAATAATTGAAGTAAACAGTCTAAACCAAGTATAATAGAAATGGATACTAGTGATTGAATGAAGTGCGGTAATACTTCTAATCCAAACATGAGAAAGAAAGAACAAAAAACAAAAATGAAGTAACCATAATGACAGTAACAACAGACTAAATCAGTAGTATCCTAATGTAACAAACCAAAACTGACGCTAGCAAATGAATACAAAGTGATTCTTGAGCGCAGTTAAGCGGATACATGGGGCAGAAAAGATCCGGTTCTGTTTGGCCGCAGCTCTGGGTCTTCCAGCAGCCAAAAATGCAAGTCCGCAGTTAAACATGATTAGTATCAGTGCCGGCAGAAAACACTTCCTCACTAATGGAATATAAGCTTAGATGTGTCATCAAGGCACCAAATAAACCCCATCAAGGCACCAAATAAACCCTGGGCATACAAAAGAGAACTTCAATTATTACCCGAAACAATATATCATGTCGTTTGAAGAGTGGCACCTAAGCATTTAACTGCCTATGAGGTGCTATGTACATCTGGTTGATCATTGACAATACACCGCCAGATCAATTTGTGAGGGTATCGGTTTTATTTCTGTCCCAAGTTCTTGCTCAATCCGATACCTACAAAGAATGATGAACAGGTCAGAATCTTGGTAGAGTAACCAACAGGCTTTACTCTCGGGCAGTGTCCTTACAAGTTGAAACGGTCCTCATAGGTGATCAAGTTCACTGCCAAACCAAGGTGTCCGAATCTCCCTGAACGACCAACCTGAGGAAGAAAAAATAATAAAGAGCTTTTAGAAGTAACAAAATATACAAAACTATCAGGCTGTCAAATAGTAAAGTAACGGAAGGGCACTGTATAGTGTTAATCAAGATCACCATACAAGTAAAACGATAATCATACATGCTTCCATGTTATATTACCTACAAGTACAAATGAAGATCCAATTTACTGTAACAAAAGCAAACTGCATAATGCTTAATCACCATCGCTCATGCAACTCTACATTTTGTGTTGCAGAGCTCATTTGCAAACAAGAAAGCAAAACAACCCATAAGGATAGCAAATCTGAATGAGTTGGCCTTTTAGCGTTCTACTTAGAATTATGAAGGTAAGAATATACATTGATAGATTTACGTAATTACAGATACTAGGAAATATTTCTTTTGGAACGGGAGGGTGCAACTTACCCTATGCAAATATGTTTCAGAGGTCTTGGGAAAGTCAAAATTAATGACAACATTGACAGCTTGGATGTCAATTCCTCTTGTAAACAGATCTGCAAAGACATGCCACAATAATTATTATGTAGTAGAGAAGTCATTCCTGGCAGCATTGCGAAAGGTACATTTACCAAGAATATCGGGAATCATAATTTCAACAATTACAGTACAACTAGATCCAAATATCATTTCAAGGGGGTCATCTTTTGGCATATTCAGGGAAAAAGCTAAATGGCATATTTGCAAACAAAAAGTAATTTATAAATAAAACTTTTACATACATGTTCTTAGCGATCTAAAAACAAAGGCTGAAATAAACTGCAATGAGAAAAATCCCAAAATCAACTCCAAACTTAAGGTTGAAAATTCAAATTTTAGCTTATAAGCATAAGCAGAAGAGAAAAGATGAGGCTGCAAGAGTACTAGGAAGAAAGTAGACATTGGGCAGTAGGTTTGTAGTTTTGGAAGCTCTTCTGATATGTGAACCAAATTCCTTCTTCTGGAAGCTACTGTTGTGAGCTCAGCATATTATGATGCAAGAGCATGCAAAGGCAGCACAAACCTCAGCGTAACTAATAAACTAGCCAAAGAATGATGACAATTATTAAGTCAAAGAAAAATCAGAAGTCAAATATCAAGGCTTCAGAACTCAGAAGTAAAAATATAACAATGATACAATATATTATTCAACAAGGGTGATAATGATATCAAAAGAGTCCAAAACAAGGTTTTGTACCACAACAACACTACAGAATACTACCTAAAATAGCAGAAAATATTCAAGGCAAAAGGTGGAGAACCTGTGCACACAAGGTTTCTGCAAGCACCATTGCGAAAATCATGGAACACTCGGTTTCGATGGTCTTGTAACATTTTTGCATGAATGTAGAAGCATGAATAGCCAAGCTCGGTGATTTTCTTGGCCAATAGCTCAACTCTATTAACAGAGTTACAGAATATAATGGACTGATTTATTTGAAGCTGACCAAAACAAAATAAGGGAAAATTCTGTCAATTTATGCTTAAACATGGACGACAGAAAAATTAAGATCTTTGGTACACTGTACCTTTGAGAAAAGTGTATTCAGACAATGAACTTTCTGTCGTTCTTCCACGAAAGCATAGTGTTGTGTAATTCCTTTTAGCGTTAGCTCATCCATAAGATTAATAACATAAGGCCTAGGTAGATATTTCTCCTTGAAATCCTTGACGGTTACTGGAAAAGTTGCAGAAAACATCAATAGTTGACGATTGGCTGGAAGGAAACGGATGAGTTGCTCTACAGAAGGCTGAAACTCTGGAGCTAACAGCTTGTCAGCCTGCAGATCATCCACAAAAATGATAAATTGCTATGATTTAATGTCAATTAAATGACAAGAATAAATGATAGAAACTGCAAGTAGTCTAGTCTAACAGAACTACAATACTTGTGATTAAATCAACAAGAGTAGGTTCCTAATTGAGTGATAATCATGATACCTCATCCATTATGAGCATTGAACAATCCTTCAGCACACAAATGCCCTTCCTTGTTAGATCCAGTATCCGACCAGGTGTCCCAACAAGCAAATGAACAGGTTGATACAAACGCATAATGTCATCCTTCAAGCTGGTCCCTCCAGTACTAACCATAACTTGAATATTCAGGTACTTTCCGAGCTCTTTACAAACTTGGGAAGTCTGCAGAGCTAGTTCCCGTGTTGGTACCAATATAACAACTGAAGAGAAAATCCAAAGATCCAATAGAGTTAAGTGTCATAAACAGTATGCATTGTTTGTAAACATGAAAGATAAAAGGTACCTCACCAAAAAAGGGATAAAGTAGGAAACAATAAATCCTTATATACTACTTAAAAAATATGGTGTTTCTGTCTTGATACATCATGGCCTCATGGGCTCAGCCCATATGTCAGCCCGCACCAGCCAACCTATCCAAGTCCAAGTAAAAGCCCAGCCCATCAGCCCGAGGTTAATTCTTTTTTACGTTTTCACTCGTCCACCTTCCTCCCTTCAATCCCCTTCCCTCTCCATGGGGCGGGCCAACAACCACACCTTGGACTACTGCATACTCTCCTCTCCTCTCGCTGTCACCGCTGGTGGCCGCACCTGCCGTTGCATCTCCTACAGGCGCTGGAACACTGGAGCCAGCAGCCACTAGATCCGGTCGCTAAGATGACGATGAGCAGCGCGGGCTGCCTCTCGCTGATCCTACCGTGGCGGCGGCATAACTGATAGATTGATCCGGTGGAGGTGGAGGCAGAGGAGCAGCTGCTGGACAGAGATGTGTACTTGGAGATTGACCCTGCTGCCCACGTCATCCGTGTACAATATCGTCTTTGATCCTGTCGTAGCTTGTTTCCATTTGATTAGTAGGATTTCTACTGCTTGGTGTGATGGTGCATCAAAAGGTTGCCTAATGTTTTTGACGCAATTTTTTTCAATGTAAGTGTTGCCTAATGCAATTCAAAATGGTGTATCTATTTTGGTAGTATGTTTTGTTTGGTCCCCTTATCGCTCGTTTGTTGATTGAATTTCTCAGCATATAAGTCAATGTTGCATCAATTTTGGTGATAGGTTCAGACTAGGGTACTTGAAACAATCCATCATTTATTTTACAATATATGTGTGTGTGTGTGTGTAGGCTGGATTTCACACACAGAGAGAGAAAATATTCTGCTGAAAATTCAACTTGAAAAGAAATAGTTAAATAGAGGATGTTTGACTCTTTTTCCCCTCAATGGTTGGGCATAATTTAGACTTTTATTTTTATACAATTTTGGATTTCTTATATAACTATTTACATATGCTTTTTAGTTGGTTTGGAGCACCCATTAGACATGCCAAACTACCATAGATTGCCATCTAGAGCAGATGAGCAAATTAGAAGGTTTGAAGTGAAGTAACAGGCAGTGAACATGGAACATATGATCCAACTAATATAAGCCAGCTGCCAAAGTAGGATATATGGGAACAATTCATTAATCTCTGTCGGGCATCTAGGCCAGTTGGACCATAACCAAGGATTATTTCAGGATTAGATGTTCTGGTAAACACCCGTGCTGGGATGTAAGCCATGCGCCAAAACATTATTGATATTTTTGTGATGTTCTATATGCTTTCTGTAGTGTAGCTGTATACATCCGTGATGGATTTATAGGCCAGGTTTTAAAAGAAAATGCTTTCAGTGTCATGGATTAATATATTGAACACACATATTATCAACCTCAACGGGCTCATGATTGTAAATACTAAGCTGTAAATGAACTTTTCTGCATCTTAATTTTCAGGTCGTGCTAGAGGCATGTGTTGGCCACCAATTATAATGTAATCTACTAAACAAGAGCACTCTGATAAGGTGTGGAAAATTTTGCAAATCCTGAGCCTATTACTATTGGTATCCTAAAGAGCTGATTTTTTGGAGGCATGAAGTGCTTCTTTCCAGCCCGAAGGTCTTGGTGAATTACTTGAGGCGATGAATGCAGAACTATGGAATGAAGCTAATGCATCCCCTTTTTGCCTCTTGGTTAAATAGTTTTCAGCTATTCTTTGATAGGTTGGGGACAAATGTGGTAAAGTTAAGTTCTCATTTTTTATGTTTTTCCTTTTCCTTTTCTGGATAACCACCTTAACCTGGCGCCATTTCCTGGTTTGATTTTTGGGTATTGCTTAAGTGTAAATTCTTTGATTTTTATTCTTGTCCAAGAAAGAAATATGGTGTTATATCTGTACAATTTCACCCGTTGCAACGGGCATTTTGCTAGTTAAATAAAAAGTGGACATTAAACCAGCACCACACAAAACCTGCCCCTTCAAAAGTTTCAGATAGCCAATTGAAATCTTATAATAATAGTTGAGGTAGCCAGCTTTACAAGGGAATCTCCAAGTGAAATCTAAGAATGAGAGTAGACACCCCTGAAATACTAGCATCCAATAAAAAGGCAAAAGAAGTGATCAGCTAAGTGAATGCTTGTTGCATTATTTAATATGTATCTGCAAATAGAGCAGATAATTCTAATTGCCAAAGGGCAAATAGCTTGCTCATACACAATACCAAGTCTTCATACATAAGACCATATGGCTATTTGTATACCAGTAATGCCCTGCGAGTATGATATGTAGGGGTGGCATTCAGTTTGTATGGTTAATTTGGTTTGGTTTCTTCGGTTCTTTATAATTTGACTTGCTGAAAATGCAAACTGAAATACTTGTGAGGAAAATACAAACCACCCCAAATAAACTGGATTTTTTTGGTTCGGTTTATGGTTTTACGGAACAAACAGAGTACGGACCTCACCACGAAATCCAAACAAATAAAACATTACGAAACATCATACATAGTGTGCTGTGTACAAGACGACAGATCACGATGGGGGTGGAAGTTTTCTGACCTCGCATATGCCAAGAGCCAAGGAGCTTGTAGGGATCAAGTAGCGCCAGAGTGGGCGCATGGGGCTACCAGCTGGTCAAGCGCAACAGAGCATGGAGTGACCAAGCATGATGGGAGTACCATGTGGGTTCATGCGGCAATGTTGTGGAACTACAAGCCAGCAATGCATGTGGGCAGAGTGCTGGGCACTGACGTGGGCTGTGGTGCATAGTGTCACTGGTGGGCGCATGTGTGTATTTGGGACATGGGATGAGCAGGTAGTTGATGGCCTTGAAGATGAACATGATAGCAGGCTTTGGGCTTTAGCTGAACTAATAACATGGGCCTAAACACAACAGGATGACTAACACACTTCAGTTACTCAGTTTCTTCAGTTCCTGGGAATAGGAAACTGCACAGAACACCAAACACCAAACAAAAAGAAATCTAAAACTTCAGGAAAAAACATGTACCAGACAAATCACTGCTTTGGTTCATTTCGGTTTCGGTTAACAAAATATCTTCCTAACGGTATGGACTTAGCATACACAAAACTAAGATACTGCTCATAATTAATGAATTTCAGAATATGAAATGCATCAACACGAAGGACAGAAACAATTACGCAGTTCAAAATGTTGGGATAGGCGATCAATAATGTAGTGTTAACACACCTGATAAATCAGAACACAAGAGTGAAGAGCTCACCTTGTATGGCATTTTTCTCCGGATCAATTTTTTCTAGGGCGGGAATGCAAAATGCAGCAGTCTTCCCAGTGCCGTTTTTAGCTCTCGCAAGAATATCACTACCAGTCAGAGCTATTGGAATGCTTTCTTCCTGGATAGGTGATGGCCTTTCAAATCCTTTCTCATAAATTCCCATTAGTAGTTCACGTTTCAAAAAGTAATCCTCAAACTCATTGCCTTTTGTTGCAGTGACATCCTGCATAAAACACATATCACAAAACAAAGCATCACCACCACATAAAGCTAGCAAATGGTTACCATTTAAATATTCTATCAAACATTTGCTCAAATCATCAAACTAATAAATAATAAATTATGGATGAATAGCAAGAATACTAATAGAACTTCACCTCGGTCTTATAACGCGTATCTGGAGCTGGCAAATTCAATTGTGACTTCCAATCTTCAGAACTGAAAGAGGGGAGGAAAATTTATTAAAGATGCCACAAGAACAACCTCAACGTAATATTTCCTATGTCAAACCCCATAACACAGATCATTTAGATGGTGCAGGGAAATATAGAACAACAGAATAAATGAATAATGCAACAAAATGGAAAGATGGTGTAGTCTCTACACAAAATGGGCACATGGGACCAGCCAGGAGTCCGTAAACACTGAAGCTAGTGAAATATTAATATCTACAGACATATAATCAAGCCTCGTATCACCAGTATGCACGCAATACCCACCCCCAAATTGCATCCCGTATGTCTTAATCTCACCATCCTATACTCCTGATGCACAGTACGCTCTGCTTTTCTAACAAGCGAGCACAAACCCTAGCAGTAGGCACTACCGCACCGTTGCCGAGAAATTGCGCAGAGCACGTACCTCGAGTCGACGACGGCATCCAGCTGCGCCGCTGTCCTCGCCGCGGCCTCCCCGGGCTCAGCCGCCGAGGCCTGGTTCCGCCGCAGCCACTGCTGCTGCTGGTGCTGCTGCTGCTGCTGCGTGTTGCTCCTCTGCGCATATTGCTGCTGCTGATGCGCCTGGTAGTGGTGATGTTGCGGCTGCGGCTGCGGGCCGCGGCCGTAGTAGTTGTGGTTTCCACCCCCGCCACCACCACCGCCACCTCTTCCTCCGAAGCCGCCACCCCCACCATTACCGCGGCCGCCGTCACCGCCGCCGCCGCCGCCGGAGCCGTAGCCGGGAGGATAGCGCGCCCTGGGGTGGTGCATGGCGGGGGGATCTAGGGTTTTGGGGGGCTTGGGGCGGCGAGGCGCGCGAGAGATCTAGGGTTCCGATGGTTTTTCCGTCTTTGGGTGCGGGGCGTGTGTTTTGGGGTGGATCAGGAGGAAAGTTGGAATCGCAGGGGATGATTGATATTTTTGAATTGGAGGATGGGGCTTGGTCGGCTTCACTCAGCACGTGTTATGGTTTCGTCATTATTACTTAGTAGCTATTATCTCCGTTTAAAAATATAAATAAATATTTATGTTATTTATTTTAGATTATAAATATTTATTATAATAGAAAGGAGAAGGGAGAATAAGGATTACTAACAAGGAGAGCGCGATGATGCGCGACAAAAACAACAGACCATACGGATGGATGTACGAATAAGTAAACATTTCTCTCATTATTTTCTTATAATAGTATAAATTTTTTAAAAGTATGATATAATAGTCTAAAATAAATCTAAAAATAACTTTTAAATTTTTACAATGGTATATGTATTTCAAGTCAAAAGACGACGTCGTTGTTCTGACATCACAGCTGTTTGAAAATGAGAGTACAAGAAAATAGATTTCATCATCGGCAATATCATTTATACATACTCATATGATAGGAACCGTAGGAGTATAATGGTTTTCATACTCATTCGTAGGAAACAGGAGTAGGAAACATGCGTTTCTCTTAGAGGTTAAACACTCTCTGTAGCCACCTTTACTTTTGGATGGATGAGATCACTCCAATATTTCTTAACAACAACACAAAACACCATACCCTCTGCACAATAAATGTTTCCTTTTTCACATAACAAAACTGCAATTAACAGTTGTCCTGTACATCAAATCAAATTAAATGAAACAAGCAACCACCACCAACACATAAGTAGGGTATATTGGATCTCCCAAACAGCTGCTACCTGAATACTCTTATACTCAAGACTGCAGAAGGACCAACAGACAGACAAACGGACAAAACAACCTGAAGATTCGTTCAGGAAAAAACGCTGGGCCGATGATCTCAGCCAAAGAGCAGCTTCCTGGGCGGCTCCCCCTTGGCGCGGTACTTGGCCGCGGCCTCCTCCGCCTTCACCACCTCTTCCCCTCGCCGCGCCTCCGCCGCCGCGCGCTTCTCCTCCGCCGCCCTCTGCACCGTCGCCATGTTGTTCCTCAGCTTCTCCACCTGCTCCGCCTTCTTCCTCTCCAGGTACTCCTGCACATATTCGTCGGCCAACAACAACGCACCAGAACAAAAATTATCGGGATCCTATATATATCATAACACATATAATATTCATGTTTCAATTAATAATATGATTAATATAGACTAAATATTAGAATTCTACCCGGGGTCATGTGACCCGGATAAGAACGCCCTGCCAGCCAACCAATCAACCAACTAACCAAAGTATAAATTATTTATCCGCTTTTACCCGTATGTTTTTCGAACTATTCTAGATTATTTTTCAAAAGAAATTATATACAAGTTAATCATATCATATTTCTAAATTAGATTTTTAATTTTGTTATATTTAATTCTATCATTCATAATGAAACGGTTGTAAAAAATTAGATAATCTTTTATATTCATCGAATGTAACTCAGTTAATCAATCATGCAGCTAAAAGAAATTTTATAATCTTTGATAAAGTTATACAGTAACCGGAGGTATTAAGTTTTTCGCTAGAATACGATGTTAAGAAAGTTCTGGAGATATCATTCACGTATTGTTCAGGTCGCATCCTGAAGTACCTGTTGTATGCTCTGCTCGTTTTGTGAACGGCAATGTCTGAACTTACCTGGTACTTCTTGAACTCGGTTTCGATCTCGGCGACCTTGGTGTTCTCCCACGCGGCGATGTCCGCCCGCTTCTTGGCCGCCCTGTGCGCGAAAGTTTCGGTTAACCGACGGCTTCCTCGGAACGGAACACAGGAATTTTAACGTGAAACGGTACTCTTAGGAAAATGAAACAAGAAACTCTCTTGTTGCAGAGGAGCTACCCCTGATGACTGTGCTATGCCTGATTGTTTTTTTGATGCTGTGGAGAGAGAAGAGAGAGAGCTGCTCACTTGTTGTCGGCCTTGGCCTTCTCGTTCTCTTCCCATGCCTTGATCAGCGACATCCTCTTCTCGGCCGCGACCTTCGCGAGGAGAGCGTCTGATGAACAAGAGGTTTAAACTAATGTTACTATTTTCAGATTGACAGGCCGTGTGCATACATGCAGTCGCTTCTTGATCCCAGACCGGACCGGAGATAGAGTGATAACCGTTCAATACGGTATATTTGCAAATAAAAATAATTTATAAATAAAATTAAAGATAATAATAAAAGAACCATAAAATCAACTTTAAAGTTAAAGTTAAAAATTTAAATTTTGATTTATAAACGTAGACAGAAGCGGAAAAATGAAGCTGGAGCAAGAAGAACCAATACCTCTCTCGTGTGAGCCCCCGGTAGCTGCACCCTTCTTAGCATCTGACAGAAAAGAAAGAAACATGGAAGATTCAGATGGTATGGCACCATTCAGAGAGGACAAAAAAATGGATGCAGAGGGATATCTGATTCAGAATATTATAGTAGTCTCTAATTAACTATTAGTTGCAGAATTTTTTTGTGTGGCTATTAATTTCTTGCTGTACTATGCACTCAGGTGCAATATGTGCATATCCTGTTGCCTCTGAAGAAACAAAAAGCTTTCACAGGTTACACCTGAATGTGTTGCTAGGACAGAAATCGTTCAAAGAAACAAGGGTGTGGCCTTACCCTCGACGACGGTCAGGGCCTTGGACTCCTCCGGCGCCGGCACGGCGGCCCTCTCCTCGGCGATGTCCTTGGTCGGCTCCGGCGCCGGCGGCGCCGCCACCTCTGCCATCTCCCAAGACTAGCTCAGCCAAGAAAACCAAGCCCAAAGCAGGAAAGCTCACTGACGTAGCAGCAGCCAGATGAATCCTAAAGGTGAGATGTGTATCAAGGAACAAGAAAGGGAGCAGCAAATGAACTTGTTTTAACAGGAGCTGGATGGATGGCGATTGATTAGTCCAGGTTGGTTGGGAGAAAGATGGCAGGAGAAGCAAGCAAGCAACCGTGCGAAACTGGATGGATCAGTGATGAGAAATCAAGAATTCTTTCTCTTCGCCCTTGTTTTTTTTTTTTACAGAATCTATGGTCAGTTTGGCGTGCCAACTGACAATTCTATCCATGCATCGCTTTCTCTATCTATGTATTTTTGGTGTATATGCGATCTAGTGATGTTTTTGTTTCTGAAGATTTAGCTCGTATGTATGTATGCTGCATGTTGGTGCAGATTCTGGCCAGAGAAACAGGATACCATACCTATGGCTGTGCACAGGGGTTGGTATATCCAGTGAACAATGGTGCAAATTGATGAGGATTCTTGGGGTGCCAATCCTACTACAAGATTTTCAGGAAAAATGAACTTTAAAACTTATGCAGTATGCAGAGTCTGTGTTCTTTTCTGAATGATGAGATAAATGGAGAAATAATCTTTGACACTGTGATCACAGCCCCATCTTTTGGGTTGGGGTTGGGGTTATAACCCAAATTTTGAATTTTCAACCTTAAATTTGAAGTTGATTTTGAGATTTTTTTAACCAAAGTTTATTTTCCAGCTTTGGCTTTTAGATCAATGCAAACACGTATACAAAAGTTCTGTTTGTAAATATTTTTCGTTTGTAAATATATCATTTGGTTTTTTTTTCCACCAATAGCTCTAAAGACGAGGGTATCAGTATTCTGGTCGAGTAGTCATGGCATTCACATCTCAAAAGTATGCTTGAATTCCAACTTCAAAATCTCATACACCATGTAGAAGTCCTCTTTCAAGAACGATTTATAAACTTCTAAAATCTGTGAAAAAAAGAAATGCAAATTTTCACATTGATCCTATCTATTTCGCCTGCTGTTTCACCATGCAAATGGGTGCCGTGCCGTGTGCACTTGAAATATGAATCACTGAAAGCTATTTCTCTTTAGACACAACCTTAGTCTCTGAAGCATCCATCTGCCATGGCCCAATCGCAGCCTCCACCTTCAGGATTACCAAATGGGGTTCACTTTGAGTATATTTTTTGTAACGAGCGCACGAGATCGATCGCTACGGTACTGATGAACAGTACATACTGTATATCATTTTTGCCGTTTTTACTGTAGCTATAGTGTTTAAAGTTAGAGTACTGTAGCGTAACACTCATGTTAGTGTGTTTTTTGTGACTTTTGTTTACCAAGTTAGAGAATCTGGATGGCAGGATTACATGTGGGGACTGCCCAAAACCCTCATTTTTCATCTCATTTTATCCCTTGCTACCGTACATGTTTTCAAGCACCAAATCACCACAAGAACAAGAACAAAAAAAAAATCCCCTTTTTGCCTCCCAAATTGACCGATCTTATCTGGGATTTGATCGAATGGCCTCATCCGTTAGAATTTATGGGGGTAATTTCTGGTAAAGAGAAAGATGGTTTGTGTGTGTCTTGTGAGTTAGAAGCTAGGTGTAGCTAAGGGTCCCAATGAAAACTTCAAGATCACGAAATGGCCTTTTGCACTTTTTTTGTCCATGAGATGGCTGGCTCACTGCGACGGCGACGTCGGACAGCGAGTTCGAGCTGGGAGGATGGTTTCCTCCGACCCGACGGGCTGAGCCGTCGCTTGCTTGTTCGGTTAGGTTCGATTTCCTCACTCTATGGATCTATATCTGATTAACATGTCAACATTCAACACCATCAATAACTAAGAATCTAACGATCTAACATCACTTAGGTTGTATTTGTTCTCAAGGAAAAAGAGAGAAAATCGTTTTACAGGAGCGCATCTAAAACCGCTAAACAATGTGTTTTTTATTAAATGTTTCTATTTAAAAGTTGCTTTAAAAATCATTTTTATCTGTTTCCAAACTTGCAATAGCTAATATTTACAATCCTATCGTTCCGACTTTTGCTTATGCTCATAAGTTAAAATTAAGTTTTTAACCTTAAATTTAGAGTTGATTTTAGGGTTTTCTCACCAAAGTTTATATTTTAGCCTTTGTTTTTCTATCGCTAAGGATACATATATAAAAAAAACATTTATATATTATTTCGTTTATAAATAAGTTATTTGATTTCCCTACCATGGCCAAACGATGACCCCTTAATTTATCATTTACTAATAAGATATCTTATTTTACATAATATTTTTTTCTTCTACTTCACTTGCCCTCAAACTCACCTTTAGGCCTTAGATAACAGACTAAAACCTAAAATGAATTCATTTCTGAAGCTATAATGTGGTTAAATGACACGATATGAGGTGACAGGGAAGCTTATTCTGTTCTTTCTGTCTCTCGTTGCCTGGTCGATATCCTACGGCAATGTTTGGCCCGTCAACAACGGGTCATCTGTTTCAAACTCTTTTGATGTATGCTGTATTTATTTTTAGTGTTAGGTGAGCCATCAGGGTGCTAATGTGCAATGGATGTATTGCCGCTGACCCAACTTGATTTTCATAGCCTGCAATTTAAATGTTAAAAGTTAATTTCGGTTTTCTAGTTGGTCTGTTAATCTGTGCTGTTGCTGTTGCATCATGATAATTTCGTTGGAGTTGTTGTGCAGTCGAGCTTGAAAAAAAAAAAATTCTTCTGGTGCACTGACCAAAAAGCAATTCACAATTGATACCAATCATCCAAAAAAATGCGTGGTGAATTAAGTGTCACGATTTGACAAACACACGACCATGAAATTAATGAATTCGACTCGTGAGCATGATAACTGGTTATCTATCACTGATCTTTCTGGTACTAGATGAATCAGTCTAGTATCTTTTTCTTCTGAAGATTCTGAGTGGAGCGGAGGAGACAAACTTCTAGCCTTTTCTGACTTTTGTTTCCACTGGTACGAAGTTGGAGCCGTCAAGAACGGCCATGTATTCACAAGTAGGCAGGCAGGTAGCCCATTGTTTAGATGACAAATCTGATAACGTGATATTTTATTTGTTGCTAAATTTTTTTATATTGCTACCCGTGAGTATGATATGTGAGATTTTATCTGAGCCAATTAAAATAGATCAGGATATCAAATAATCGAAACGGGGTGTAAAAAAAAACAAATCTCTCTTGTTAGCTATAGCTATAGGTGATTGCAAGTTTAGGCACCATTCGATACTGAGGGTTAAGTTGTGAACTTCCATTGTTTTTAATGAGCACAGTTACTGAATTGCTAAACGGTACTTTTTACATATATGTATACACACACCCACACCCATACACATAAATGTCACTTCAAAAACAATATTAACTATTTTTAAGTTTAAAATAGCTAATACTTAGTTAATAATTCACTAATAAGCCTTATTTATTCGTCATCTTATTTTCCCAAAATTTATGCTTATAACCCAAAATTTAAATTTTTAGCCCTAAATTTGAAGTTGATTTTAAGGTTTTTAAATCAAAATTTATTTTTCAGTTTTGTATAGATCACTATGAACACATATATAAAATTTTTATTTATAAATTATTTTAGCAAAATTTGCTACAGGGCATCGAAAAAACGTGTAATTAGCCGGTGGATACTGGAAGATCACGATTTTGCTGTAGGGCTCCACAAAAATGTGATAATTAACTGGTAGACATTCTGGCCATTATTTTATTAATTTCGGAGTTAAAAATTTTAAAAATAGCGAGATTGCCCTCATTGGTTGGTTCGCCGTCACCCTCGCCGCAGCTAGGTCGATGCTACCGCCGTCTGCTCAGTCACCCTGTAGGCTAGGGTCCAGTGTGGTGCGGCGCTGAGACCGACTGGGTCTGGTTCGACCGGACCTAGTTGGCATAACGGGTTGGTCACCGAGGACAATCTTGTCATTTTTACTCTGAAATTAATAAAATAATAGGCGGAGTGTCTACCAGCTAATTACCATATTTTGTGGTGCCCTGCAGTAAATTCGTGATCTTACAGTGTCCACTGGCTAATTACGCGTTTTTTCGATGTCCTGTAGCAAATTTTACCAATTATTTTCTATTTACGAGTGTGCCGTTTGATTCTTTTACAATCCAAAAAATGACCCGGTGTTAGCTGGGAGTGGATTGCTTTCCGAGTGATCCTATGACACTGTGGCCTATCTCCAATTCTGATTAGACCATCGAGATCCCACAATCTCTGATGGTGTGGTGCCATTCTCCTGTGCAAACCATGGAGCAATTCTGTGGCTGGCTGGCTGCATTTGAAGGGAGGATGGCCCAAAGCAGATTCAGGTGAGAATATAAATTAATTGATCATGGTCTGCTTCTGCTTAAGCCCAAACCGATGATAAACCGGCAAAGCCTCAGACGTTGGGCTGAACACAAAACCATCAAAGTGCGTCATCAGTATCTGCATGTGCTTAACCAAAAATCGCATGTGAAATCGTTGCGACAAACCGAGAGTCCAACGACAGAGTGAAGCATCGACTCGTTGGAGCCTTGGAGACTGAACAGTGATCACTGCTGTTCGATTATGTCATACGGGCTAGAATCAGCCAGTCAACTCAGACGTCCAAGGTCTTTTGTTTCTGATTATAAGCTAATTTAAATTTAAAATTTATTATAGTTTTTTCATCAAAATTTATTTTCATATCTTTTTCTTTTACATCGCTAAAAACATATATATATATATAATTTATATTTTTTTATTTATAGATATATTGTTTGTTTTCTTTTATAAAAAACCAAACAATGACTCCCTATTCTCTTAGAGATTCGATTCGTTGCTGCTAAGTAACCGTGGCGAATAATAAGCTTTGGTCACATGCAGCACAGCCACTTATTAGCCTAACAAAGGTTCTCAGACACCGGGTTTTAGGCAGGATTTCACACTGATTTTCTGGCGTTCTGCTGATGCTCCTCCTAGCGCGTTGCAACCCGCAGAAGCACACGGTTTTCTGGTGCCGAAATTCCCCATCGCAAACTTCGTCAAAATGGAAGGTTTTTCCATATGTTTTCGCTTATAATTATATTTATATATTAAAATTTGAATTTTCAAACTTAAATTTAAAGTTAATTTTGGAGTTTTTTACCATAGTTTATTTCCTGTAACTAGATTTTAAGATCGCTAAGAATATATATAATTTATTTATAAGTTATTTTTCATTTGTAAATACAGTGTTTGATTTTTTAAACAATCACCCGTTTTTTTACATCTTACCGTGGTACGAACGTTCGCTCTCAGTGTAACAGTTTCTGAAAATTTTACTTGGATATACAGAGTTCAAAATCTATTCTCTCTGCAGAGAACTTCGGGACAGTATGCACAGGTTCTGAAAATTTTACTCCGATATAGAGTGCCTATTTTTCTACTTCACGACAGTAGCAATAGTACAAGTTGTAATACCTATTGCAGCTACTGTGAAACAGAGCTTCAATTAAGCAGCTGAAGAGAAGGCCATATGACTGAGAGTAGCCCAACCCACGGAGTATGAGCGGTCCCTGAAAAAGTTAACTGCCCGCTGTTTAAGAACTTGCAAAACGTGCATCGGAAAATCTAAAATCCAAGTCAAAGAAGAACAGGGCTATAGAGAAAGTGAACAGGACTCTGAAACAGTGCTTCATCCATTTTTTATATAATGTCGTCGACTTTTAATTCTATTTTTTTACAAATATGTAAAATTATAGATTATGTCTAAAGTACATTTAATGATAAACAAAAAATAATAAAATAATTAACTGATAGGTAAGTTTTTCAATAAAAAATGATTAAACGTAAATTCAAAATTACACGGTATCAAACTTAAAATAAAAAGAGGCAGCGGTAGTTTCAGTACAAGACTGTACGTACTGACATATTGAGTGTGCGATAAGTCAAAAATAACTAGGACAAATGAAAGTAAAGCTTGATTGATCTAATTGTACAGAAAGTGTGCAGGTCAAAATAAAGTGTATATAGAGAGGAAAAAGATACAAATCCAACAGTAAAATAGTGATTCTACTGTTAATACTACAGTATTTCTCACGTAATTTTACTTGGAAGTAGACATTGCTTCAATATACAATTCTTGCTTTATTTATACAAATGCAATTGTAATTTTTACATAACTAGATTAATTAATATACATCGATATACTATGGATATATTGTAATATATAAATATTCACATATTTTCTCTTTTCAACAGATAGTTTTAACACCCCTGGTTCCCATTAGTTTTTTTCCGTCTATTATTATTAAGAATACACCATCTCTGAATTCAAATGTAATTCGTTCCAAAATTGTATAAAATAATCAAGGAAACCATACAAATGGGTTTGTTGTCATCCATTCACACTGGATTAATTACCCCCAACAGTTCCTATTTACTTACTCCCTCTTGCTAGATAATTTCTATTGTTTTAGATAACGATATGATTTTTTAGAATATATCTTTAAATATTATAATATATAAAATAAAATTGTATGAAATTTTATTAAGTACTTTTCAAGATTCATAGCGTTATAGTGCCTGCAGATTAAATATATACTCCATTTGTTTCAAAATGTAAGGCGCGGCCATTTTACTCCTATGTTCTTATATTTGTGCATTAATTACACTGCTGTATGCACCGGTAAAACAATAAATTAAAGCAAAAATAGATAGTTGATTAAATGTTTTTTGGTCTTTGTATATAAGTTATGCCTTATATTTTGGAACGGATGAAGTATAAAATATTTTAAATATTTGGCATCAAATCTACCAACAATGACATGAATTATGGAGCTGGAGGGCATGTTTGATCTATACTCACTTAAATTTCACAACTAACATTTTCTAAGTTGCCGTGTTCTGACAAAAGAAAACCACATGATCATATTTACTATTTGGATTGTAATAACATATTGTCATAATATATCATTTTTATATCTATAAATTTATTGCTGCAATATGAATGGTCAAACTTTGGGTATGAGTGGTGTCCGAGGTGAAGTAAATAGGAACAAAGGGGATATTTATTTGTGAAGTAAACATGGAAGATTAGCTATAAAAGTTCCGGTAAAAACTTTTAAAATTAACTACTACTCCCTCCGTTTCATAATGTAAGACGTTTTAGCTATGCTTAGATTTATCCATTAAAATACGTTAGAAAGTCTTACATTATGAAACGGAGGTACTAGAGTATAATTATAGTGTAATTAGTCGTACTGTAACTTTTGATTTCTAGACCGTTACATCACATCAAATTTGTGTATGAGAATGAAAGAAAAACTCATGTGTTTTTAAATACTTATGATAAGTTACGAAGTAGTCATGATATTATTATAGGACAGTGTAACTAATTATAGTTACATTCAAAAATTTTCTACACAGAAACAGAGACGGATTTTTGGATATTTTCATAAACAAATGACAACAAGCTTAAAAATGACTTCACATTTAAGAAATAATCGGGAAGATTAAAGTGAATTATACTTAATATCAATGAGAACGATGGATTAGATTTAAAGTGCGAACCGGATGGACCCATGGACAACACAAGTGACTAAATATACCACTCCCAAGTTGTAGCATATACTCACAGTATCAATGTAATCGATCCTTTTTAGAATTTTTCATAGCGGTTAAAAATTTCAAAAGTAAACCGGTGGCAACCGGTGCGGTCCCAACCAAGGACAAAACCCTTTGTTTCACCAAAATAACTCCCTCGAGCTTTTTCAATATGACGCGGTTGACGTTAAAACCTACGTTTACCTATTCATTTTATTTAAAAAATATGATTTAAAAATTTATTTTATTATTTACATGAAATTTTTAAACATGTTTTTACAAGTGAATGGAGTAAGCATAATAAACTGAACGGAATAACTTAGTGCCACATCTGCTCCAAATTATAAGACTTTTTGATCGTGTCTAGATTTAGGCCATGTTTAGTTCCTATTTTTTCTCCAAAAACATCACCTCGAATCCTTAGACATCTAAATAGAGCATTAAACATAGATTAAAAAGAAAACTAATTGCACAGTTAGGACGGAAATCGTGAGATGAATCTTTCGAGTCTAACTAATCCATGATTAGTCATAAGTGTTACAATAACCCAGATATGCTAATGACAGATTAATTAGGCTCAAAGATTCGTCTCGTGTTTTTAGACGAGCTATGAAATTTGTTTTTTCGTTCGTGTCTGAAAACCCGAACCGACATTCGGTCAAATAATAACAAAATTTTTTTCTTTTCGCGAACTAAACATAATCTTATTTATGTGCTAATAAATCTAAACATACATATAATGGACAATTTTATCATCTTTTATTAATTAACAAGATGTACTATATAAAAAAATATAAAAATCTTATAATGCGAAACTAGAGAAATATAGAAAATCTTATAATGCGAGACTAGAAGTACCTCATAGCTGTGGTGCAGAAACTGGCAGCCATGGCTCGCAGAATCCGAGACACGCTCGGCCGGCGCGATCGCCGTACGTGGTTTCGCCGGGTGGCCCGGCCAGAAACCGTGGCCGGTGCCCACTGGTTCGCCGCCTCCCCGCTCCCCCATAAATCCTCCCTCCTCCAAACCTTCCAAACCTACCACCAGCAAGCAGAGCTGACCTGTGGCCGACACGCGTCACCACCACCCCTCCACTCTTGCCTCCTCTCTTGGAGCAGCAGGTGCGCGGGCGCGGCTAGCTTGGTGCTGCGTGCTGCGACGCGGCTGTGACGGTGACGTCCGCCATTGCCGATGGACGTGTACATCTCGGAGGAGTACGTGGCGAAGCGGCGGGCCGAGAGAAGCGCGGCGAGGAGGGCGGCGATGGCCGGCGCCGGGGAGGAGGGCAAGGCGCGGGGGGGAGGAGGAGGAGGAGGGGAGAGCCGGCGGACGCGGTGGACGGCGGCGTGGGCGGACGGGTCGGAGAAGGGGAAGGGTGGCGGCGGCGATGTCGTCGTCGCCGCCGTGGCGGGGAGGGAGGATGACGTCATTCTTAGCTACTTCTCGGCGTAGAGATTTTTCCTTTTCTCTTTACTGCTAAAAAGAGAGAGAAAAGATTAACATGGCAATGGCACGTGCATACTGAAATTGGATTAATATTGGCAGATTTTGCTTGTAATTAGCTATGCCATTAGTGATTTAGTGTGATAGTTTCTGGTTGGGTAAAAGATTACATTTTCAAATTTTGTTCTTGTTTCTTGCTTCCCCGTAACATTAGCAGACACTATACAAAATTACAGAACTTCGCCACATTTCTCTGACTCAAAAATCTCATCTTTACTACTACTATTCTCTCTATCATCGGTAAACAACAGTAAAATCTTTGCATCTCACAGTATCACTGTGACTTGCATAATTGTACCTTACCACACTAAAAGAAAAATGACAGAACTTGGTTCCATTTCTCTGACTCAAAATCTCATCTTTGTATTATCCTCTCCTATCATCAGTAAACAACACCACAAAATTTGCATCTCGTAGTACCACTGGTCACTTATACATAATTTACACATCCATATGAGCAAGTTTACGATCTTCAAGTAGATAACAAGAGGTATCAAAATTTTAGTGTAAAATTCGGTAGCTCTTGGTATCTCCTGGTAACTTCTTAAGAACCGTAAAATTGCTCTATCCATATATCTCAACCACCTTTGCAGCAGGCAGCAGCTATTGGAGTAAAACAAGCTAGTATACAACACACAATCACAGTTGATGAAAGCTGGATCAATGGATCATCTGGTTCATGACTTGTGCACTGCTGAATAGCCATGCGTGTGCTCACCGTGCATCGGAGCAGTAACATACAGCACAACAGTTGAGCCCAGCAGTATGACCAGCAGGGCGGTGAAGTTCACGAGCATTGCTTCCGAGCTGTACCTGCCGAGCCCTCCGGCCTGAAGGAAGGTCAGCTTCTCCAGAAAACCCAGCTCCGCTGCGAGCAGCGCCAGTATGTAGACGAGAAGGCCGGAGCGGACATGCCATGGGAGCGTGGCGCGTCGAAGGGTCGGTGAAGCGCCGGGGAAGAAGAAGGTGATGAAGCCGAACACCCACTGGATTAGCGAAATGCGGTTAGGATGATCAGCTTTCAGGTAACCCTGAATATAGGCAAAGTGTTATACAAAAAGAATAACAATCGGACCATGAACAATCTCATAACAGTGGATTTTAAGAAAAACAGTGTTTACTTTTGTTCCTGCAGGTGATTTCATCTTGCCAGTTCTCATGGTAACACGTTCATCAAATCATCACCAAGACAACAATTCACAGCACACGGTATATGTAATATAGAAAGGGGCTGACATATACCTTGAGGACCTTAGTACTACACTAGGGAATGCTAAGGGACGAAATTAATTTCAAGAATACTGGATCCTATTTTCTTTAGTTCTCATAGTATGCTACATGCTCCTAAATTCCTCATGGGGTTGTGCCCTAAATGATGTCAAAATGCAACATGTTCTTGCTTTGATGCTTCAACAATCCTACAATCCTACAAACACTTTTCCTTTACAGACAAATGCAAACTAGCAGATTAGATGACTTTTTCTTTACCGCTGTCATCACAGGGGCCAGGCTACTACCAAGTGGCAATTTTAAATGTTGCAAGTAGCTTGCTTTTCTATGGACACAACAAATAGATTTTAGAAGATATAAAACAGTTCCAGTTTCCAAGCCTGTACAAAATCGGAAAGATAAAATGCTTTCGTTACCTGTACACCATACAAACAGATAGTTCCGAGTCCAACCCATGAATGCAAGCTATAGAGGTTAGCAATTCCACTTTCATTGTGAAACTTGAAAGCAGCATATATTCCAACTGAACCCAGAAAAAAAGTGCAATAGAATGAAGAAGCAAATGAACCATCTTGTTTGTGTCATGACCCCATGGCAATATTTTGTACCCCATTATGGCTGCAAACAGATCACAATTGATTGGTGAGAACATGGCAAAATGATAGCCCAGTGACAATTGTTCAAGTCTCATCATCATGGCAAAAGTGCAAAACCATCACCTCGATCTTTTCGATTATGCTTATACTTATAAGCTAAAATTTAAATTTTCAACCTTAAATTTGAAGTTAATTTCGAGGTTTTTTTCAACCGAGGTTTACTTTCCTGCATTAGCTTGTAGGTCGGTAAGAATACATATATAAAAGTTTTATTTATAAATTATTTTTCGTTTCGAAATATGCCGTTTGACTTTTTTCATGAAAACCCAAACAATCACCCAAACGAGAAAAGATATGAGTACTTTTCTCCTGACCTTCACTTCCTAGGATGATGAATCCGATCAGCATAAGCACAGGATGAACCTGCGTAGAAGGGATCAAACAACCATTTATTTTAACAGATGCCACCTGCAAAGATACTGAGCACAATCCCCTGTATTGAACAAGAAGGAAATCTAACCATTTAACGACCAAACTTCGAAAATAATTAGCCTTATAAATTATAATGTACTTGTGTTCCAGTCAGTATGCTCAAATTTTAAAGAGATTAACTCCCAAAATGACTTCAGCACAAATCCTTACAGAAAAAAAACTGAAGTTTTAGATGCAGGCAATCTTTCCATAATGCTAAATATGAGCACTGATTAACAACAAAACTAACCAACCAGTTTCCCATCAAACCAGACCCAAGATGGACATTTGCATTTCTTCAGGAACTACACATACACATCAAAAATCTATAATGCTAGAAACAATAGTGCAAACAGCAATCCATAAAGGCCTCTGGTACAGAGTCAGACACATAGGCATTGCCATGTTCATTCTTGGAGACAACAATACAAGGCAGCTCAAGATCCAGCCTCAGCCTAACCAGAATGCGGTGGGCAAAGCCCCAAAAAGGAGGATCGGATTCTTACGTTGAAGATGAGGCCTTTGTTGGTGGGGGAGCTGAGCGCGAGGCCGCCGCGGAAGTGCGCGCACCACAGAAGCACCATCCCCGCCGCGGCGGCCGCGAGCGCGCGCGCCGCCTTTTCCGGCGCCGGAATGGCCATCGATCCTCTCCTCCGGCGACGCCGCGGGCGGCGGAGCCGAGATGGGAATGGAATGGAAGGAATCCTTCTCCAGTTCGTCGCAACGTCAAACTTTGACCGCTCACGTGGAGAAGAAAGACTGCGAGGGCGGGTTGGGCCCATCAATTTGGGCCTTACCAACCCTATTCCCGCAAGTTGGGCCGGTTCCGGCCCATCCAGAAAAAACATTGGTTTCGGTGTCCCTGGGCCCACCCTACCCTGGCCCATGACCGCTTGCCAGGCCCACCAGAGCGACGCGATCAAAACGTGGGCCTTGTCCGGGAAGAAAATTAGGCCCAAATAGTTATATGGGCCTGGACAAAATCCAACACCCGCCACCAGTTGGGCCGTAAGCTAATATGGGCCTTTACAGCCCAGCCGAAGAAACAAAGAAAAGAAAAAAAGCAAAAAGGCTCCGGTAGTTCGGTGTCACTGACAGGTGGTCCCGCTCTCCTCCGTCTCCGACCACCCCCTCCGGCGACGGCGGCGGCGGCGGCCCATCCGCTGGCCGGATCAAGCTCACCGCGCCGCTTCCCCGAACTCCTCGAGCCATCGATCGTTTTTGTCCTCCTCCTGGATCTGGCGCCGCATGCATGCCCTCTCGCTGGCGGCATCGATCCGACGAAACCTGACGGCAGACGCCAGCGGCGCCGACGCGACGTCCAACCGGCATTGAATGGGGGCAGCGGCAGGGTCGGTCGATCCGTCCGTCGTCCAGCTGCATCTGCACCCGATCTTTTTTGGATGAACGATAGCAACGAGTGTGCATCACTGTATGGGTTGTCTTGTTCAGTTTTGGTACTATATTTCTCTTCAGACTCAAATGGCCCATTTTGGTCGCACCAAGATCGGGACAAGGAAGAACAGGTGATGTGGATAGGATGTTTGATGGTTCAGAGTTTCAGATGTTTCTGCAGAAAAAAAGAAAAAAAAAATGTGAATGTGTGATCTTGAGGATTCAGTTAGTTAGGCCATCCATCAAGGCTGATACAGTTTCAGTCCAAGAAGATCTCACATACCATTTCAGCTGTGCTGTGCCATAATCGATCAAATGCTTAAGACGAGAGAAAGATCTTGGATTCTTGGCCTTCTTGGAAGAACTGTACGTGCCAAGGCAATATTGCCTGCTCTTTTTCTCTCTTGTCATGGGTTCTAAGCTCAGTCTAATGCACAGAAGCCTGACCTCTCTCTTTATTAGCACCATGAACTATACTATACACTTCCAGAGGAAAACTGTGCACTATACATTGTGACTTTGTTGTGGGTGGTTCTACATTTCTATTCATACACAGTTTCTACTTTGATCACTTGCATTGAAAGCTATGCATATGAGCTTATGAAGCATTGCTTTATTCAGCACTTAACTTCATTCTGCAGATCTCCTTTTTATTAACCTTCTTGAGCTTACTTATTAACCTTTTAAGCCTGTCAAGAGGAGTTCCAGGTGCAGAAAATTTCTGCTCATCAGACTTCACCAACCAACTCACCTTTCCAACTGGAAGCATTGAAAACAGAACAATGGTTTCACCAATGGCAGCTTACTCCCCTACAGTTTTTCATTCTGCATTATTCTCTGACAGGATGAGCTGAAAAGTGAAAACCATGATAGTTAAACAAGTGCAGGTCACGCAGTACATCTGCATATCAGCATAGAAGTCCTCAACCTCCCTCTTTTTCTTTCTGCTTGGAACCATGCAAAGCTCCAACAGCAAGCTTCTCATGGATGCATGGCATGACAGCATGAGTGTTTTCCTACCTTGAAGGCAAGCTAGCTAACAGCTCTGTGTAAAGTAGAATATTTATATATATTAAAAAATGCCCTGCCAATTAATTTTGTTCTTTTTGTTGTTTTTTCAGAGCTAGCACAAGTGCACAACCAGAGCAATGCAGGCCAGGCCGGTGGTTCATACTTTGATACTTGCTACCAGCTTAATTAGCTTTGGCTAACCCTGATTTTAACATCTCACTGGTCAGTTATAGGTGCCACGTTATATTATCACAAAGTACATTCATGGCACTTTCCAACAAGAGGGAAAATTCAGAAAAAAAGTGTGTAGGAAGATAAAGGAGAGAAACCACCCTATCAAAGTATCACTGACCAACCAAATGCTGCTAGATCTCTGTATGAGATCATCAGCAATGAAAGCAACAATAACATGTCACCTTCTGAGGCCAAATAGAAAAAGAAGATGAAAGAAAGAAAGGGGACCAATTAATGTGTTTCACTGTCAGCTTTTGTGAAAGAACTGTGTGGGGAATCATGTACCTGCTTTACCTGAAAGAGATCATTATGCAGCGATAGGACAACCAATCTGTGCATAATAGTCTTCAGAGATTAAAAAAAGATCAGTTTTGATTGACAGTAATTACTGTTCCATTACTACAAACCCACAGCAGGACCATTGTGATCCTAAATCCTGATGATCTGTAGAGCAATTCATCTGGCCATTTGGATCCTGATAATGTGTAGAACAACAGTTACACAAAAATTTAGACTGAAAGCAATACTATTTGCATAAAAAATGCCAAAAGAAAATCAGTTATACAGAAATCCGATCACTAATGTGCTCGAATCCTAGCAGCAGGAGGGGTTGGATGGTCCTGACCCTGACAGGCAACCTCTGGGACAGTGTCTCTGCATCCTACTCCTCCGGACTCCTTCCGAACAAAATAATTTTACCGAATTTTCACAAGAAACAACTCATTTTTTCGAATTTTTCACAAATTCCTTCGAACCGCTTAGGCACTAAGGCCAGGCTCAAGAGTTACGCCAAATCTAACACAAATATTACCGATACATTCATTTAGATCGAAACCAAATATAAATACGGCTCCATCTATTCTATATTATAAAATTTTATGGATTTATCTAAATTTATCTATGTATCAATATGTATGTTTTTATACGTGTCGAGATTCATTAATATGCATATGAATCTAGTCAGCGTCAGGAAATCTTATAACGTGAAACGGAGGAAATATTTTACTAGTAGTCTAAATAGATCCATAAATTGTACACAGATGCAGCTTAGGGCAGTGGGAAGTGGGCACAGTTTAGTAAACTAAACCTGAAGTTGACTAGGTAATAAGTAAATTGAGAGTGCCGGCACGCCCGTGCAGGACGCATCATCGAGTCGAGGCATCCAGCTGCGTTGCGTTGAAATCGATCGCACTAGTGCACGCAGCTGGGGCGCGTTGAATGATCACGGGGTAGACTAGCTCGCTCGGTGCGATGCGATCTCTCCCCTCTTCTACACGGGCTGGCTTGTGGCGTGGCGATATTGCATTGCATGGGCAAGAGACGCAAGAAATCATGGCGCCGCTAGCTCCGTGCAGCTCGCATAGATTGCACCACATGGAGTTTTCCATGCACAGTCAATGCGCGCATCCGGGACGATCATCGTGCTGGTTTTCATAATATCGATAATCGTGTTTTGTATCAAAACCACCGTGATACGTCATATATGTTATTCATGATTTTTTTTTATTTTTCAACTTTTAATTCTCACGATATTTACCAAACCAAACCATAGCTCATCGCTATTGTGCCCTAATGGTATCACCAATTATCATAATATTGCAAAACCTGCTATGTTAATACGTGTTGGCTACGGACGAAAATGATAGGAAAGAATAAAAAAGTGTCTAAACCATTTTTTGCTTTATTGAAAAAGAAATCTAGATGGTAGAGTCGGAGATAATAAAGATATCAGTTTTATCAGAACATTTAAAAATATTGAAAATAGAATTGCTAAAATAAAGCCTCAGACAACAATGTATCACAAGACAAACAAGGGATAGTAATGTCTATGTGATAAATTAATGTCACAGACATATAGTATTAAGAATAAATCTATTATATGATAAAGCTCGGTTATATCATTACTATCAAGCAACTCGTTTTCTTCCTGGTATGCCACCACCGTTAGTCAACCATTAGTCAAACTCCGTTGAGGATGAGAAAATATCCATTTTGCCCCTAGGGTATCATGTGTACTCATGGGTTTCATTCATCTCTAATTTTCGTGTTGACATCAAATAGAATCGCTTTTTTATCGATCAAGATCATTTCATCAAACATGTGCAAAATCTCAATTTTATTGTAGGGTTGCTTAATCTATTGGCTGAGCTGGAATGAGCATCCTATTTGGTCACTGATTTTTCTGCTGGTTCATTTACTCTCTTTTTTTCTGGTTTGTTTAAGTTGATTTATTTGAACTCAAGGACATGGTTTACTGTCGATTTCCAGTGCCGTTTTGCTGTGCTGAGTGTTGAGTGCTCTGACTGACGAACACCGAATGAAACTTGTACCGGAGCTGGGACATGGAGGAGAACTAGCTAGTCCTAATACTGCACAAATTACAGTAGTAAAACTGAATGCAGCATGCTGCCTTTTTCTTCCGACCGTATTATGCAAACGGCCAAAAAGGCACCATTATATATTATATATGTCTCATGTCACATCAAATATTTAGACGTTTATTATAAATAGTAAACGTATACTGTTAATAAAACCCATCCATAATCTTGGACTAATTCACGAGACGATGAGCCTAATTAATCCATAATTAGCATATATGATGCTACAGTAAACATGCTCTAATTATGAATTAATTAGGCTTAAAAAATTCGTCTCACGGATTATCACTCATTTATGAAATTAGTTTTTTTATTAGTTTATATTTAATACTTCAAATTAGTTTAGCCTCATCTAAACAATCCATAGTTCCATCTTGTACTAGGATACTAGGATGAACGATGCAAGGCAGCACCTCGCCTAGAGACCAACACATTCGATTACCTCGATCAAATATAATCCTACTAGCCCAAATTAATAAATCTTATCAAGATCTTACGATTTTAAAAACCAGCCGATGAGAATCTATGGGTGGAAATATGAAAAAAAATTCTCTCTGTAACCGTAAATTCTTAGAATCTATAGATAATTTATGGAAGTCGAAGATTCTATAAAAAAACTCGGTCCGTTAGAATCTACTTACTCTGTAAAAAAAAACCCTCAAACCTATGGAAGGATGTGGCATCTTGTGCAATAAATTTGGATAAAACAGTGGTACATAAACTAACTTACAAACTTAAGGGAACATTGCAAGAATGTCATTATAATTTTACTAAATTAAAGATATGTTATCCTGACCCACGTATTATTGACTCATGCGTGTTTCACATATAAATTAGATACCAATAATACTTCTTCAACTTTACAAAATTACGATGACATGCTTGCTATCAGCTTCAATCTAAACCAACAGCAGTCATGTGTTATGTGTACTAGTAGCAGTGAAGACTAATAGTAGGTTTAGCTGTGCTCGGGCCAGCAAGGAAGGAAGGAATTCAGGTTACCTGAACCTGCAGTCGCTGCAGCTAAAAGCCAGCGGCCACATGGCCATGCCACAAGCAGGGTCCTACTCCTCCCTCCTTTGCACTGCAATGTACAGCTGATCACTCTCTTTTCAGAGAAGCTGAGGAGTAGTACTGAGAGGTTAATTAATGGCTAGAGGTGTGATCAGCTTAATTGGCATGCAGAGCTGGAGCCATTAAATTTGCTGAACAACTCAGCCAGTGTGTCGTCGTTTCAATGCGTCGCCAGTTAACGATGTCTAATTCGGTTGAGTCCTCTGTCCAAATTAAAGTGTAAGTATGTTCATAAGTGTATTAGTGTAGAACTGTATGTGTGCTAGTATTTTGTAAGGAGTACAACAGTTTCATTCAGAGGCATACCTTTTTTTTTGCTTCTAAACAATATTATTTTTGCAAAAAAAATTGATGTATGAATTTTGTATTGTTGTTTTAAATCCATTTCCAACTTTATAATAATTTGTTCATTCATTTATAACCTTAAATAATGATTAAAAATTATTTTTTTTAAAAAAAGCATGACCAAGACTTGCATGGTTTTATGCCTCCATTGGAAATCAAACACAATATTTTGAACATCCTATAAAATTTTATTTGTTCCCAAGGAACTCTTGGTATGAATAACTTCCAAAGGTTTTGCCAATATATATCAACAATGGATTATTCTAATTTGATCATTCTTCACTTCAACAGACCACTTCTTAATTAGCTTCTCATGACACCAGCAAATTAAAGTATCAAGTCTTTTGCACTGTATGGCACTGATCATGCAGGCATAACATAAGATGCCCTACAGAGGGGCCTACAAAAGCAACAATATAAAAGGATGGATCAGCAAACTCCACCATCATAGACAAAAACAAACCCTAACAATCTGTCTCCAACATCCATTTCCCAGTCCTGATGCTATTTTGTACGCACACATTTTCCATATCCCATACCTACACCTACCCTTTCAACGGCACATATGCATCATAAATTGTCAAATGGGAGGAAATTGATTTCTTGTAGCTGAGACATCCTTTTCTCAATACAATCATTAAATACTAGAACACGTTATAAAATCACATAAAAATGAAAAGAAAAAAAAGATAGTATTAAAAAATGGTGGGTCCCACATCCTGTCTGTTGGAAAAGTGACCGTTGTTGGGCTGGCAAGAACTACCTTCTGCTCTGCTCCGAAGTACGGCACACCATACAATGATTCCAAAAATCTAAACCCACTTCTTTGACTTTACTTCTTTTTTTTTGTCCTTTTTTTTGGTTGTGAAAATATGAGTCATGTGCACTGAGGAAAGGTCTAGGATTTGCTAATCTTTTTGTACTTGCATTGTTGTGATTATTATGATACTTTGTTAGAGTACATTCACAAAAAAAGGACAATTTTTTCTAAGGAGGAAACATGGATGAAGCAAAGGGTAGCAAAGTCTCTAAAGACAAAAGTGGAGCAGAACAATGATCTTTATTAAGAAGTGTGCATCACCCAATAACAGTAATAAAGCTATGGATCCAATGAACTAAAGCTATGGAGTACACAGTGGCTGTGGAGAAGACAAGGCAATGTGTGTGATGCTCCCTAGATGTCATACATACACTAATGAATGAGTTTAGGGCATGGTAATGTTAAAAGCCTTGGTAAGATAGCAGATTAAACATAATACTAATATCATTCTATTCACACATTTAATTACTTTCCATCTCTACCCTACAAATTTAATGTGCCAGCACTTTGTAAAGTTTTATAACTTCCAAATTTTGGTAGGACATCAAACCAAACTAATCAAATAGTTAATTTCCTCCGTTTATAAATTTCATTATTCATGTATTATCATTTTGAAATGAATTTCAGTGTTCATTTCAAAATTCAAGAATTACAAGATATGTGTTTACTTTAAAATTTCCATGAAATCCATTTATAACACGTATACAGGAATTGATCTGTATTTATGTTGATCTATCCCATGCATGCATGTCAGCGACTATCATTGATGAGTTTGTACTCCATTCCATTAATTTGCGGTTAGATCAACACCTCTGTACGTGATGACCGTACTGACTAAACTACGAGTATGTGGTACACTATACGTACGGTTAATTAAAAAAATAATGCGGTACGATATTTGGAAAGTGTGAAATGCCGTATGAATAATTATACCTAGTAACTGTAGGCTCTAGGTTTTTGATAGGTATTACATCCATTATATCGTTTCGTCTTATTAGAAAAATATTATGATCGGTACTTTATTGTTGTTTTTATTGTTGTTAGATAAAAACATGAATAATATTGTATATGTAACTATTTTTAATAAATATTTTAAATAAAATAAATAGATAAAAGTTAGAGAAATTTATAAATACAGTTATATTTGAGCCGACGGAATATTATTAAATTGGATGATGGACAAAAACAGTGGTAGTTCAATCCTCGATCGGTGTGTCGGGATGCCTTGATTCTTCATCAAGTAACCAAGACCACTGTGCATTTTTTTATAGGATCAATTCTGTTATTGTTAAGAGCAAGGCTAATAATATAGCCAACAAACCGATTATAAAATTTTTTATAGTCTTTTTATAGCCCACTCATATAATGATTAGCCCTTTATCTTTAATACATGATCCACATGTCTCTCTCACACATGGTGTCTTGGTTCTTATGCCTGAGCTGGCTATAAGCTTCTCTCTCCTCCTTTCTCTCTTCCACATCAGCATTTAGCTGGCTTATAGCCAGCTATTATACTTGCTCTAAGTGCACTATTCTTGCATTCTGCTCCTTTCGAGTAAAAAAATAAGAATCAAATTCTAGTATCTGGATAAGTACTACGGAGTATATCTAAATTTATCCCTAAAGAATATTTTTTTCTAGAACAAAGAGAGTAAGCTAGACATGCCAACTTGTACAAACCGAAGTTTCGCGTAGTTCATTTCAATTTGTCAAGTAATTATTTGATTATCTAATTGATGTATCTCCTTTTGTTGGGTTGGTGTGGTTTAAGGTTGTCCTCTCATCATTCTTTCTTAAGTACGCATTGGAGTAAACACCGGATTATCCATTATAGAAAATTTGATTACCCAACTTATATTTATGTAAGATTTAGATTGTTTCAAAATATTTATGCACTAATTTGTTATGTAACCACGAAAACAATGATACGAATCAATCTTTTCGCTCTAATTACGTGCTCCTGCCATTCCAAATGAGTGTATACCCTTCATCTAATAATCAAGAATCAATTTCTAAGGACAAATCTACATAACTGGACATGTCCAAGTTCCCCTGAAATTGTTTTCTTTTTTCATGTACTGAGGGAGTAAATATTTGTGGTCATGTACATAAAACGGCAAAAGAACTACACATATACAAACTCAAAGTTTAGGTGCACTCTGAATCTAATTAACCAATCCCAATAGATTCACACTGTATCTTTTCACTTCTGCTTACTCTTATAAACCATAATTTAAATTTTTAACTTTAAATTCAAAATTGATTTTAAGAATTTTTACCGAAGTTTATTTTCCTGTATTGGCTTTTAGATCGTTAAGAATATATACATAAAAATTTTATTTATAAATTATTTTTTATGCTTGACTTTTTTTCATGAAAACTAGAATAATCACCCCCTCAATTCGCTGCCAATTTAACGCTTCGGCAAACGAAATGCAGGTACGAGAAACCATTGCCTCTTAATTTAGTCTGTATTATATACTCGTGTCAGACTCTGGAGCAACAAAACCAGAGAGGTTAACGTCTAAACCGACAGAGAAACCAGTGTCGGCCGAGGCATCATGAGCAGAGGATCCAATATCCAACCCATCCATCCACCCATGTACTGAAGCTGGACCCTTGCTTTTAAAAAAGCGTCCCAGCTGCTAAATTTAATTAACTAAAAGCATTTTGCTCTTGCTAATCAGCAGGACCATCCATTGCATCCATACATATCCAATTATCCATTTGCAGTACACCGGCCAGCATCTACGTCACCACATGTTCTCTTAATTTTAAGGTTTTTCATCTGAGTTTATTTTACCTTTTTTACTTTTAGATCGCTAAAAACATTGTATAAAAAATCTGACCTATACATTACTATTTAATTATCAATAAACCGATTCAATTATTCTTAATACCAGCCATAAGATGAGGATGTTAGCTGAATGCAGCCTGCATGCATGCATGTAGATGTGTAGTGTGACTGGTACGGTGGTTACCTTAGTTAGGGTGCACGTGACTGTGAGATTACTGGGCTAAATGTGGGGTTTTAGGACCAGCAGATGCCGTCGCTTTTCCACCGCAGCGTACCGTGCGAACAGCTAATTAATCGATCTGTGTACCACCTTGGCTCAGACGCAATGTAATAATAATAACTGTTTTGTTTTCGGATCGATGCTGCTGCAGCAGCACAGCGATCTTGACCAGACCAGCGGTGAAACTTTTGGAATTTTACCCTCCGAGACCGAGATAGATTATCATTTGATTGTTCAATGCTCTTCTCTCTATCTTATTTATAGGTTTTTTTTATTGTTTTTCACGCACACTTTAAAAACCGCTAAATAATTTTTTTAAAATAAAATGTTTCTATAAAGAAGTTATTTATCTTATATTTCTATAGTATTTTTTAAATTTATGGTACTTAATTTTATTATTTATACAGTACTTCCTCCGTTTCACAGACTTTCTAGTCTTGCCTAGATTCATATTAATGCTAATGAATTTAGAAATATATAAATTATATATGTTTATTAATTAATGAATTTAGACAAGGCTAGAATATAAATTAAAGATAGCAATAGCTAACGAAAAATCGGAGTACTTAATGACAATCAGATGCTGCAGCACCGTTATAGCACTAGCTAGACGCAATGGAGCCAGGAATTTTACGCTACCACGGAATAGGTAATCATAGCTAGACTAGACCGGAAAAAATGGTTTTCGTAAGCAGTCGGTAGTTTACCATTGCTTCATGTTTGGTTAGTTTCATTTCTACAATTTTTTTCTGGTTAATTAATTTATACTCCGGGTGATAGTAGTAAAAGAGCTATAGGGTCAACTAGTCCGGTTGATTAAACCGTCGTTGATGTTTAATATTGATGAAATTGTGTTAACGATTTGTTCCTGTATGGTAAAATCACCTAAGTAGTCTGTTGATAAAAATATTGTTTTATACATCGGCACGGTCTCTAAATAAAACATTGACGCACTGATTTCTACTATTAAAATACATTTATAAGACACCCTTAGAATTTTGCTATACCTCCATCCCAGGATATAAGGGTTTCTGACTACTCCCTACTCACTTATAACTTTTAACCATTCATCTTATTCAAAAATTTAGTGCAAATATAAAAACTTATAAGTAATAATTAAACTACCTTTAATAATAAAGAAAATAATAAATAAAATAAATAATATTTTCAAAATTTTTGAGTAAGACGAGTGGTTAAACATTACAAACAAAAAGTCAAAACCCTTACCGTGTGACGGAGGGAGTATAAAGCAATTTACAACATGTGCAACAGTGTTTTACCAGAAGGAACATAAGTATGCAACCAGTATTTTTCCCAATGGAAAACATTAATCAACGGTGATGATAAATGCAGCTATTTTATTGACCCTAGCTTAATTAAATCAAGAAAGTGCTGGGCCCACTTACGAGTCAGAGACACATATTTATTTTTTTTAAAAAAAATACTAACTCTCTAGATGCTACAGGATTTCCCAGTCGAGTCGTGCCTATTGGTCTTTCCCTTTCACAATTATTATTATTATTTATCTTGTCACGCTAACCAAAATCGGATTAGGTCCCATACATATGGTTGGTTTGCCTAGCCCAAATCAATCAATCGCTTTGAGTTGGTTTCAGTACTGCTCCATCTCACAATAAGTAAATGATTAAGCAACCTTTCAGAAAGAAAAAAAATGTTTAGGTTATATATGCATCTCCAAACAGCTGGCATTAACCAAATTCTTGTACTGCTTAAACCTACAAACAATGTACTACTATCCTAAAAAAAAAATACTCCTATCAAGACACAAATCTACAGTGATGATTTTTATATGTTTATGTGACTGTGTACACACCTAGTAGAATATCACTTGTTTGTGGATGAAGCAAGTACAGAGTGACTGTGTGTTGTATAGTAGTCAAAGGTGAGTAGTTAATTAGTTTGCCTAATTAAGCTAAGTGTACATGAAGAAAGCAAACAGGCCAGCCACCGACAGTTCCACAGTAACTAGATATCATGGTTTTTTTTTATATCAGAAAATACAGAGGGCCCATAATCTTAGATCAGGGAAAGGATTGTTGAATTTTTCTCAGAGCTAAGCTCAAAAGTCAGAATAAAGTGATGGCTCTTATAAAAGAAGGGGAAAAAAGGAAAATAAAACAGAGCACAAAAAGACAATACACAATAGATGGTTGGAGATGAGCTTGCATGATGATGCACCATTTGATCACCGACTAAATAGAAAACAAGTACTAGCACATAGACATTATTACTCAATGTATGTATATGTTTTTTTTAGGGAGAAGCACTCCTTTTATTAATCAGTTATTACACATTATGCTGCAACAACTATCTGCCCTTTTAGTTTCTGCTAGATGGTATAAAATATTTAAAATCTACCAGTACACTGGCAATATGTTTGTTTTGGGTTCTAGCAATACGTACATTAACAATAAGTTACTTTACTTCATGTAGAGCATGTCCGTGCACAACTCTTTTTTATGTCTAAATTAAATGTTCAATTGATTTTATAGTTTATTTTATAACATTTTGCTTTCTGATAGCTAGGAACTTATATATAATTTTTTATTTACAAGCTATTTTTTTATTCAGATGCTACAATGGTCCGTGCCATCGTGAAGGTCTCCGAAACAATGGCCGACGGAGCATGGTTATTTGCACAATTAGTGTGATTTCTTGTATCGAAAATCATGGCTCACGGTTTTCACCGCTGACTGACGTATCGTCGATTTTGGAAACCCTGAATAATACCTACCTGTTGGCTGTTGGGATGGAGGCACAGCACGCTCCATGTGCATGTGTAATTTCCCTTTTCGGCTACCGTGCTGTTAGCCGTGTTAGTCGGAAGCGGATCATCGCATCCGTTTGATTCGGGGACGGACGAAGAAACCGGCCGAGGTTAGGGTGGTTTGGCCGCTCGGATCGCGTGGTGAGAAGGGGATCGATGGGTGGATTGGATTGGATTGGATCGAGCAGCAGCAGCAGCAACCTCCACATGCTTCGCCACGCTGGGCTGCCGCGCGGGGCCCACCTGTCAGCGACCCTTTCCCCGGCCGGAAGATGCCCGCCCCGCGTGCATGCGGCTGGTCGAGGTGAGGTCAGCTCGGACCCGATGGCTGCGGCGTGTGGAGGACAAAACAAAGCAGCACAGCTAGGCGCACCTGAGAACCTACCCCCTCATCTCATCCCATCCATTGCCATCGTCGTCTCTCACCCGATTTATGTTTATATTATAAATTAAGATGTAAAATTTTAATCTTAAATTAGAAGTTAATTTTAGGAGAATTTTACTGAATTTTATTTTTTGGCTTTTAGATCGTTAGGAACATGTATATATGATTCTTATTTATAAATTATTTTTTGTTTATAAATATATCGTCTGATTTTTGCCGTGAAACACCAGACATTCACCTCTTATATTGCTCTTGACGAGTTGTCTTGGTGTTCTGCTCTGTCTGCTTCCCATGGCTGCTGCTGGATCATGGGTGGATGGAATGCTGGTGGATCCATGCCCTCCAGGCTTTAACTTGGAGCATGCACAGTTGGGGATGGTCACTGGTGTTATGTGTGGGGATTTGTCTATGCAAAATAATTAATACCAACTTGTTCGTTGATATTTCTCGTATGTGGTTGGGCCGCAATTAAATGTAAAGCTGTATTTTTTCCTGGTTATTCTCATATTTTTTCTGTCTGTTGTACACATGTTTTTCGAAGCACTACACCATTACACGATGTAATTTTTGCAAATTCTATATGGAACTTCACCATCTTACATGTCTAAATATATTTTAAACTTTATAGCAACTAATTCTATCGTTTGCACCATTATATAACTATCATAAAAATTATATAATCTTAGACATTTTTAACTTTGTAGCAACTAATGCTATCGTTTGCACCATTATATAACTATCATAAAAATTATATAATCTTTTATCTTGTATTTTTAACCGGAAAAGAACACGGCCGTAGTCTGTTTGTTATCTTTGGTTACCTGAGTGATTAGTTCAGGAAACAACAGTCCGGTTAATTAATGTATACGTGCTAGCAATCGACCGTGTGGGCATCACCAAAAAGAGAATAATGAGATGTTGTATTGCATGGTAATTGGTGTAGTTTTCTTGAATTGTCATTTAACGTATACAAAATGTTTATCTTGAGTTTTGATATATTAACGTGTCATTTAGTTCTAAACCAGACATATAAATAGCATTAAAAGATTATGTTTTAAACTTGACCTTTTCGATCTTATCAACTTACTCCTCTATCAAAAAAGATGACAAATACGGTTATCCCTGCTAGAGCTACAGTACACTCTAATAATGACATCATATGGTAAAACCTCAAGATAGGCCTTACGTTACACTTCCCTATTAATACCCCCATTGAATTTCTTTCCTCCCTCACAACAAAACTACAGTAATCTCCAACCCATTTTCAACATATTCCCAGTTCTTCCACCCAAATCCTATAAAACTGCAACCACCAAACCCCCACTAATCTATCTCAATGACAGCAAGATCACACCATTGCAATTTCACATCAACAATGACAACACCATGGGTAAGAAGACGTTTGAGTAGCTCAAAAGATTCATCTCGTGGTTTCCAGACGAGTTGTAAAATTCGTTTTTTCATTCATATTCGAAAACTTTTTTTAATATCTGATCAAACATTTGACGTGACTGTTTTTATAAAAAAATTTTGACAACTAAACAATGCCTGACTCTTGCAAGAGGAGAGGCAGCTTAGGTCTCAAGCAAGTAAATACACACCAGCGCACATGTCCATGAATCCATGGATCCAAAGTTCCAAACACACCACCCAACAGCATCAGAGTATCAGAGCAACCGTTGCCGTCTGACGAGACGACCGCTGCCTCCTGCCGCCGCTGAAGCTGTGATACCCACGCAACGGCTGCAGTTGGTAGCAGTGAGCAGAGTAGTACTAGCAGTAGCAGTAGCAGGCTCGATTTCTGAAGGAAAAAAGATTGATTTTTTTTTTCTCTTCAGTTCCCCCAGACCCCCATCGATCGCCATCTCTCCAATCACACTCTCCAGCTCTAATTGCCAGAAGAATTGACCACCATTTTATAGCATCGGAGCCTTCTCTTTCTTGCTCATCTTCTTCACCCCCCCCTCTCTCTCTCTGGCCCCTAAACCCCCCAAATAACAGAGGGAGAGGGAGAGCAAAAGCAGAGGTGAATGGGAGAGAAAGTGCAGCTGAGCTGAGGCTGAGCTCTCTTTGTTTCTCTCACTAGATCTGTGTGTGTGCTTTGCCTTTGCACAAAGGTGGCTGCTTGGCTTGCCTTGCCTGCTTGCTTGCCGAGTTGCCGTTGCTGGCTGTGTCAGACTCAGCTCACACCCACTCTCACATCAGTTTGCCCAGCGCGTCTCTACGCTTGCTCTGCCTCTGCCTCCATGTGGTGGTCGTCTTCCTCCTCGAGCTGTAGCTAGCTGCGGCATCGCACCGCAATGCCACGCTGCCGCCGCGGGGGGCGTCGCGCGAGGCATTGCAATGCGGCCGCCGGTGGAGGAGGCGTGAGTGGAGCCTACTAGACCGGCGAGCGAGCTGTGCGCGCGCGTGTGTGTGTGTGAGAGAGAAGTGTGTTTCTTTTTTTCTTGCTGGAGTGATTTGTCGGTCTCGGTCTCGCCGCCGACATGTTCAAGTCGGCGCGGTGGCGCGGCGGCGGGAAGGCGAAGGCCGTGTTCAAGCTGCACTTCCACGCCACGCAGGCACGGCTCTGACTGAGCGTCCCCAATTGCTCCGCGATGGCCAAGAATTTCGTTGGTTTTTTATTTTTTTTGATGATGTGAGGTGTGCTGTTCTTGATTCATTCAGGTGCCGGAGACGGGATGGGAGGCGATGATGGTGGTGGTGACGCCGCGGGACTTGGGGCGGCCGACGGCGCGGACGGAGAGCGCGGAGGTGGCCGACGGTGCGTGCCAGTGGGCCGCCCCGGTGTTCGAGGCCGCCAAGCTTCCCTCCTCCGGCAAGGAGAAGATCTACCAGTTCCTCGTCTACGAGACGGTGCGCCACCGCCCACCGACACGCCATTACTCATGCGCGCCTCGTGCTCGATCATTTGACTCACCCCCGTCTCCCGTCCCAATGCCGTCGTCGTCGTGCCGGCGATGCAGGGTTCGAGCCAGGCGGCGCTTCTCGGGGAGGCGACGGTGAACCTGGCCGAGTACGCGGAGGCGTTCAAGCCGTGGGTGGTGACGCTGCCGCTCAAGGGCAGCCCCGGCGCGCAGCTGCACGTGAGCACCACCCCATCTCTCTTCTCCTCCTCTCTCCACCGCCCTTAAAAAAGATCGGCGTTTTTTCCTGTGACCTGTGACGGCGACGCGCTCGCGCGCGGCGGTGGTTCTTGGGGTTGATGTCGCTTGCTGCTGTTACATGTGACAGGTGACCATCCAGCGGGTGGTGGGTGGCGGCGGCGGTGGGTGCGGCGACGACGCGAGGTGGGTGTTGCCGTGTTGGGGGTGGTGGTTGTTACTCTAGACATCTCTGCTGCTGCTGCTGCTGCGTTGTGGTTTCAGCTTTAAGGATCATCTCATCTCAATCTCGCCAAGATTTAGCCATCGCCTTGCTGCTGCATTGTGGTTTGAGCTTGGAGGATTGCGTGAGCTCAACCCAAGATTTAGGCATTGGTGCTCTGCATTGTGGCTGTCTGCTTGGGGTGAGGTGTCGATTTGGTGGTGGTGACTGATTGTTCTTGCTCTTTGGGTGGTGGTGGCAGTGAGAACGGCGGCGACGTGTCGCCGGTGGTGGCGAGGACACCGCCGCGGAAGACGCTGCAGAGCCAGCTGAGCCGTTGCGAGGACGAGGAAGCCGAGAAGTCGAGGGCGGCGGCGGCGGATGCCATGAGCCCTATGCAAGTAAGGATTGGGGGAGTTCTTGAGAGCTTTTCCTTTTCAGTGCATCATCATTGCGTTGCTTTGTTTCATTTTGTGATGGATAAAAAAGAGAGCTTTTGGCATACAAAGAAGATTGCAAAAGAAAAAAGGTAGGAAAGGGAACCTGCATTTATGTGATTGATCATTGGGTTAGTCGTCATTGCTGTGTGACATTTTTCTGTTTGAGATCAGAATTTTTCACGCTGAACTATTTGAGATCAGAATTTCTCTTGCTGAACTTGAAGCATATTGTTTGCTTCATTTTTTTGCTTGGGAAGGGTGAGATTTTGGAATTGAACAATGCATGTAGGATCTGATCTTCCTCTCTGTTTCCATGATATATTTGGTGCTCCCTTTTGTAGGACGGATTGGTGATAAATAAACCTCCAGGGATGAGGTTTACATCAAGAAGAAACATGCGCGCGCCTGCTGATCCAATTAGTCACCTTCACAATTCCAACAGCTTCGATGCCATCTCGATGTCGGGTTCAGATGGGAGCTCTGGGAGATTTACCCCCAAAAATAATGCTAGTATGCACAGTACATTTCTTCAGGAGGGCACCAATGCACTCTCACCCCTGAGGAACACATTGACCAGCTCCGGTGACTGGTCGGGAAGCTCAGCTCCTGATGCTAGCACTGATGGATCAACCAGCAATTCGGGTGAAGCAGGGATAAGGGAGGCAGAGGATGATGTGGAGAAGCTAAGAAGTGAGATAGCCACTCTGACGCGGAAATTGGATGTCTCGGATATGGAGTTGCAAACACTGAGAAAGCAAATTGTGAAGGAGAGTAGGCGAGGGCAAGATCTTTCCAAGGAAGTGGGTAGCTTGAGGGAGGAGAGGGATGCTCTCAGAAGAGAATGTGAAGGGCTCAGAGGGACAAAGAAAACGATCCATGATGCGAACGGATCTGGTAAAAGACTCTCGAATGCGGAAGATCCATGGTCACAGATTGAAGAGCTAAAGCAAGAACTGGGGCATGAGAAGAATCTAAATGTAGATTTGCATGTACAATTGCAGAAAATGCAGGAATCCAATTCTGAGCTGCTTTTGGCTGTGAAGGATCTTGATGAGATGCTGGAGCAAAAGAACAGAGAGATATCACTTTTGCATGAAGAAACAGTAGAGGATCCCCAGGAGGCTGAATATGAGCTTGCATTGTCAAATGTGCATAATGCTGGACACAAAATAGACATATCTGAAACAAGTTCGGTTCAAGAGAAAGAAGATGAGTTGATGCTGGATGCATTGGTGAAGACGACTGATGGTGTTGCTACGTCTGAACTTCAAAATAAAATTGTTGAGCTGAGCAATGAAATTGAGCTGTACAAGAAGGACCGTGAAGATCTTGAGATGCAGATGGAGCAACTTGCACTTGACTATGAGATTCTGAAGCAAGAGAACCATGACATCTCTTCTAGGCTGGAGCAAACACAGTTGAGGGAGCAGCTAAGGATGCAGTATGAGTGTTCAGCTCATTTGTCCATAATAAGTGATCTTGAAGCCAATGTGGATAGCCTGGAGAATGAGCTCCAAGAACAGTCTAAAAGATTAGAAGCTGATATAGCAGAGGTAATGCGTGCAAAGGTTGAACAAGAGCAAAGGGCCATAAAGGCTGAGGAGTCCCTGAGAAAGGCAAGATGGAACAATGCCACTACTGCTGAACGACTTCAGGAGGAATTCAAGATGTTGTCTTCACAAGTTTCCTCTGCTTTCAGTGCAAATGAACAGTTGCTCGTGCAAGCAAGAAAAGAGGCTGCAGAGCTACAGTTACAAAAGGGCCAGCTGGAAGAATTGCTACAGAAGGCACAAGAAGAGCTCGGATCAGCCCAAGAACAACACCGAGTGAAGGTTCAACAGTTACTGACCTTAGTGGATTTCAAGTCAAAGGAGACAGACAGGCTTGTGATGGAGCTTAAAAGCAAGAGTGAGGAGTTCCAGAACCAGAAGAGAGGTGATGAAGCAAAGTTAAGCGCTCTATCAGAAGAAATAGACCGACTCAAAGCCAAGATTGAGAATCTGTCAATTGAACGAGACAATCTCTTCGAAAATAATGAGCAGAAAGACAAGGAATTAACCGCAAATGGTGAGAAGGACACGCTCTTGCAGGACAGAGCCTCTGAGATAGCTTCGCTCAACAAAGAGCTTGCATTGATCAAGGACCAAGTGCAGACATATTTAGAGGAGATAAACACTTTAAAAGGTTCAAAGAATGAAAAGGAGGAGACAATCGAGAAGCTGCAGTCAGAGATTAGATCGTCGAAATTCCAGTATGAAAATTTGAAGATTTTACTGTCCACAAACGAGTCTGAGAAACACAACCTTGCTTCCCAAGTACTGAAGCTGCGAAGAGCCCTTGAAACCAGGGAGGACGTGAAACAAAATAGTGTCAAACCAGATTTGGAGGTAAACCTTGCAAAAACAAACATTTCTATATCACAAATAGTTCTCTATCTCTCTTTTTTAAGTTTCTCTATTGAAATTCCTTTATGCATTTCTCCAGCATATCTATAAAGAAATCAAGACAACTGAATTGCTCCAAACACAACTAACAGAAAACTCGATATAAAAAGTGATAATATTATTCCCTAAGACCACACAATTGAACTAGTAGGTGTAACTTCCCTTTCGTATTAAAGTCAGCGTGCTGAGCATGCTCTTAAAAACTCATGTAGTTGTGAGCTATGACCACAGATAAGTACGCCTGTTTTCTATGAGGATTTTTTTCCACGTCATTTACATCCTTTTGCACATGGGGAGACAATTTTGGTTCCATTCACCGTTCTGTTGTACAGATCCCTTCTGATAGGAACGGGATATCTTTATGAATAGAGGTCCCCGCTAACAAGGATGTGATGTTCATGTTATACATTGTTTAGCTGCTTGTCCTTTACAAGGAATTCTTAGATTGTAATCATACGCTTTGGTACCTAAAAAGTTACACAATATGTCGTGTTTTTTTCAGGACAACTACCATGCTAATTCGAAGCGCATCAAGCATGAGAATGGAACCACCGGTCACAGACAAAATGCAAATGGTGACTGCAATGGGCATGGCATGAGGTTATAATCTGCACTCATTGCACAATTTGCCTTTCTAATTGAGTGCTTTATGGCCTCATTGCTGACAGACTTTTCTGCTGCAAATGATTCATCAATGTAGGGATGCTGCAGCTCATGCCGATGCTGATCAGCCAATGAAGGAGCTGGAAGTCCTGAAAGAGAGGAACATGGCACTGGAGGAAGAGCTGAAAGAACTGCACGGTCGGTACTCGGAGATAAGCCTGAAGTTCGCGGAGGTCGAAGGCGAGAGGCAGCAGCTGGTGATGACGGTGCGCTCCCTGAAGAACTCCCTGAGGTGATCCTCTTCCTCCTCACACACGTTGTAGCTACAATGGATTAGATGGATACCCGGAGGGTTTTGTATAGGCAGGAAACTGGACGAGTTGTATGAAAATGAGAACAGTATCCAGGTGCTTGCAGAGGCCAGGTATACCCAGGTTAGGCAAGGGTATGGTCAGTCACAATACACAGCATTGTAGATCTCCCCCCACAATAATATTTCTTTCTTTCTTTCTTCCTCCTCTTCCATTGGTGTGTGTAACTGTAACATGAATTAGCTTCATCTAGAGTGTGTTGTCTTGTATAATTCCTGATGCTTGGCTTATGTTGTGAAGAAAGAAAAAGTGAGAAGGAAAAAATGGTGTGACAGTTCCATACATTATATCTTTGGAGGAAAAAATAAGGGTAAAAAAATGTCCATATCTGTTGCATTTTCCGGTTGGTGATTGTTTCTTGTTCCCGCAGAGTTACTGATTATTGGCAGGATTTTTGCCACATATTATCCACTTCTTTGTAATGATACATAGAATATCTTGAGGAATAAACTTAACAAATAGTTTAGAACAAGTGATCTAAGCAATGCAAACAGAAGTTACTTGAGAAAACATATTTTTACACATGTGGAGCGAGTAATTTGTGGCAATAACCCAACGAAGTAAGGGCGTGTTTAGTTAAAAAAAATTAGAGTGTTACGTCGGACATTTGATCAGATGTCGGAAGGGGTTTTCGGACATGAATGTAAAAATGAATTTCATAGGTTGTCTGAAAACCGCAAGACGAATCTTTTGAGCCTAATTAATCTGCTATTAGCACATATGGGTTACTGACCGCTTATAACTAATCATAGACTAATTAGGCTCAAAAGATTCATCTCCCGAATTTTCTCTAACTGTGTAATTAATTCTTTTACTATGTTTAATGCTCCATTTAGATGTCTAAATATTCGATTTGATATTTTTGAAAAAAAAATTAGGAACTAAACGGACACTTACCGAAAAGAGCTTGGCCTACTGGGTGGTTGGTGCCAAAGCTTTGCACGGTTAAAACACCAGAATATTTTCCCAGTTCGTGCAGGAATTAATAGCAATATTCTATGAGATCTCTGCAGTCAGAAGGTACGTTGTACTGGGCCGTTCATAGCGTCTAAAGCCGTAGCGTACAAATGAATGAAGATCAATTAAGCGATCAGATTGGCCCAAAGCCCAGCTAAGGCCTCGTTTAGTTTCTAATTTTTTTTTTCCAATATCACCATATCAAATTTTTGGATATTTAAATGGAACATTAAATATAGATAAAACAAAAAAACTAATTACACAGTTATGGCAGAAATCTTGAGACTAATCTTTTAAGCCTAATTAGTTCATGATTAGTCATAAGTGCTATATTAACCAACATGTGCTAATGATGGCTTAATTAGGCTCAAAAAATTCGTCTCGCGGTTTCTAGCTGAGCTGTGAAATTCGTTTTTTATTTGTGTCTAAAAACTTCTTTCGATATCGAGTCAAACGTCCGATGTAACCTATCTCTAAAAATTTTTGAGAACTAAACTGCGCCTAAGTTTGCACCAATCCACGTGACCATACTCCCTTCGTTTTCATTTACTCCCTCAGGTCTTAAATTCTTGTCACTGGACACTGAGATTTTGATGTTTTGACCTTCTGTTTTCTAAGAAAAAATTAAAAAGACTATTAGGATGTTTTTGGTCAAAGTAAGAACAGTGGCGGTCAACAGCCATGATACACATTTCCTAAAACATTTTTATGTCACATTTCTTGATATTACACTTCCCATTTTATGGCTCCTTTAGAACGGATGAATTTTAGAGAAAATTTGAATTATTGATTCCTAAAAAATAATTCTTATATGGTTCTTTGGAACAAGGGAAGACTATCAAGTCCCTTTCAAATTCTTCAGGGTTAGCTCAAATAATATGAATTTTGGACGATTTTCAAACGTGACTTTAAATCTGTTGGAAAAATTATTATAATATCAATGTTTCTCTTTTGATTCCTGCGTTTTTCATACGTTCCATCCAAATTGTCATTCATGTGTTTTTCCATCCACAGAATTTCAGACAACAAGATACTCGAATCATACGCTTTTTCTCAATTCTCATGTTTTAGAAATCCTGCGTTGGACAAAGACCTTACACTTAAACAATCCATGATAAATATGAATTCTAGGTTTCGACACTCAGATCTGCGGACGAGAATATTTGCTGAGAGTTTCTCTCAACAGCAAACTCCATCGTTACATGTACTTTGGTAATTAACAGATTTGTTATATCGATACGGGTGCCGTGAGTGTGCACTCCTATCTTTTCAATTTTATTTTCAATTGATTTTTTCACCAAAGTCTATTTTTCTCTCTTGGTTTTTAAATTGCTATAAGTACATATATCAAAAGTTATATTTATAAATTATTTTTTATTTATACATATACCGATTAGTTTTTTTCCGCCAAACCATCACCCCCCCTTGATTAACACCTAAAACAAAAAATGGATAGAGTACAAAATACCATTGAAAACGGTTTTACTTATTTCCTTTCTACTGTACCCAGCACTAGAATTTGATGACGGGGTTGGCTGCTGCCATGCCAATTGTGCCGTGCCGTTTCGGACATGACAACAGCTTTCCTGGTCCCTGTCCGAACGTTGGACGGAAACAGCAGATGTACTAGCAAATAAATTCGGGCAGATGAGGTTATTAAATAGGGCTCATCAATCCTCTGGCTAATCTGTTTGGTCTTGAATGGCACTCTGAATGCTTTACAGAAAAGAACAGTACTCTCCCAAATAAACGCAATGGGTTTGGACAGAATCGGAGTACTGATATAACTTAGCTGGAGAGTGTTATTTTGATACGATGGACGTCATATTTTGATTTCCGAAAGAAATAAGCTAGAAAAATATTTGTAAACGAAAAATATTTTATGAATAAAAATTTTATATACATATTCCTATTGATTTAAAAGCCAAAGCTAAAATAAAATGTGATAAAAGACGAGGTGTTAGCTGCTCAAGCTAAAGCTGCAAATGTGTCGTTGTCTGCGCGTTGTTTGCCATGTTTCGTCGTGGTCAAAATATTGGTTCGAATCATCACATATTCATGTATCTAGGACCCTGTTCCTAGTTCCTACAGCTCATCCTGGCATGTGATTGTTGGCATTTCTAGCTCTAACTTTAAATGTTTCTTTGATTTTGAGTTTTTTATAAAAAAGAGGAATTTAATTTTTTCATGTGAAAATGTTGTAAAACTTGTGTGTTCTGAAGAAGCATTAAGATTTTTTAGAGTTGATCATGTGTATTAAAAGAGTAAGTTAAAATGGAGGAATATTGTAATTGATTAAGAGAATCAACTAGGTAGAGAAATTTTATATTTGAAACATTTTTATTGGTTGAGAAAAGAATGTAGGTAAAAGGGTTACTATATTTTAAAACAAAATTTGAATGCTAGAAGTTAGTATATTTTGTGAAGAAGGGAGAAATATTCTTTTTCTTGTAATGGTGTTGTTTCCTTATAGTTTGTAATACAAATTTGGTAAGAGTTGAACCAATCTTGTGAGTTTGAAGTACCGTACATGTCAAATTTATGCATTCCAAATGAGACCCAGCTTAACTCCATGTTAACACATGTTTAGTGGTATTTATTATTGTAGTACCTCTCTGTTTTAATGTGTGACGTTTTGCCATTTCGACTCGACGTTCGATCATTTGTCTGGTTAGAAAAGTAAGTGCAAATATTCAACAATATATTGTGCTTAAATAACTTTTAGATATAAAATAAATCACAACAAAATAAATATATTTTTTAAGAAAATAAGATGAATAACTTCGTAACAACAAAAATCAAAGCAAGGATTGAGTCCGTACGATTTTATAGACAATATTTAAGCTTAGTTCCCGAGAACTTCACCCCTATGTTATCTTTCCAAACCAAGGTTTTAAGTGTTAATGATTTGTTGATACGAGAACATCTGTTACAAATTTTTTAGAGTTTTCACTCAATCTCTTTTATATTCATAGTCCATTCGTTCAAAATAAGTGTCTACTTTGATCAAATTGAAAAATGATACTCATTTAAATAACCTCTATGCTCCTGTTTATTATCTTTTTGGTGATCGAAAGATGTGCTAACTTAACTTCTAACAAGCATAGTAATTATGGATCGATGCTCCTAATTACTATGGTTTTTTTTCATTAAGTTCTTAAATAGTAACTTATTTGAACAATTTTTTTAAAACAAAATAGTAACCCATTTCGGGACCGAAAGAGTATGTTTGCTCGATTTATCTTCCGTAACATGTTTTCAAACTCGGAACTTACACTTTCATACCGAAAGGACACCAATTGGATCGGTCAAACACGCGCGAAATCAATCGATAAACATTATTAATTTGATTCAAATATATAGCACACATCCAAATTTATTCAAGCGCACGTACACCGTTATATATACCGAGCATGCACACACAGAGAGCAAGTCCACCGCGTCGCGCCATCGTCGTCTCCGGCGCCGGCGCCGGCGAGGCCGGCCCAGCTGCCTAGCAGCGCGGGATGGCGATGCCGCAGGAGGAGAGCGTCTTGCGCGCGTTGCCGCTGTTGATGTAGGAGGCGTACGCCGGGTTGCGCGCGTACTGGCAGAAGCAACCCCTCTGCGCCCGCAGGTTGGAGCAGCACGACGCCGACGGCGCCGACCCGCCGATGATCGCGCCCGCGCACACCGCCAGCTGCCCCGCGTTGCACTGCGCCGCCGCCGGCGCCGGCGCTGCCATCGCCGCCGCCACCAGCAGCAGCACCGTCACCGCCGCCCACTTCGCCATGGCCAGTGCACGATCGAGTGCTTGATGCGAACGATCGATGCAGTTGGATTAGTACTTTGGCGAGTGTGATGGTGCACTGGAAGAAGGCATGAACGTGCCGGGTATATATAGGCGGGAAGCCGTAGGCAGTGGCAGCCTATGTAATTCGCACCTCTTTGCCACTCTCTAATAATTGGCTATAGCTTTCTAATTTCCACTAAATAATAACGATGCAAATATGTGTGTTTATAGTGGGTACGTCGTAATTTTATGAGCACTTTCGAAGACCGACTTTGGTTATACGAAAACTTAGAAATTCGTAGTGAATGTTTCGTTTATCAACAGGTCCATCGACTATCGATGAAAGAATAGTTAACGGTAAATATAAGTATCCGTATAAAATCTAGAATTTAAATACAATAGATATGTTCTATCATACTAATAATGTAATCAATTGAGATACGCTTATTCCATTGATTATACCTTATTTGAACAGAAATACTTTAGAACGAATGTCTGTTTGAACGGAAGAAGCCACACACTCCGCCGCCGCCGCTCTCCCCTGTATTTGCGCCACCTACGCTGTCTCCCCTATGTGCCTGCGCCGTGCTTCTCCCTCCATGCTGTCCTCGTCACGTGGTATCGACGATATCAGTTAGTATTATATAATATCAAATGTTTATAAGTATCATATCTAAACAGAATTTCGTGAAGCGGTCATTCTGTTATTTGAAATAAAGCTTTGAATGAATTTTATTATCAATGTAAAAATTTATCCTCCACCTCAATCACTCGTGCCAAGAATTAATCAGGGTTCTCTCCTTAAAAGTGAGAGAAAGAAAAGAAAACTGATGGCAGCAACTGTTGTCTCGAACTGGAATGACAGTTCATTAATGTGAATGACACGTACCTGAAATTTTCCCTACCGACAACGTCCGAAGTTAATGTCTGAAATCGGTGCATCTCGATCTCATTCATCACAAATCATCAAAACCAACCAACAGTCCGGTGTGGTTAGTTTTGCCGGTTTTCACTGCCAAAGTTTCGCATGAATTTAAGCAGAACGGAGACAAAGATAAATTTCAGATTATTTTCAGAACGGAGATGCAATCTTGGCGAGTGGAATGGATTGCATCTGAGAATCGAAGCACGCAAGCAACCATTAGCAGCAGATGCACGCAACGCTCGATCGATTACCATCGTGACAATTTAGAGCATCCAAGGCCAGCTGAACACGAAAACAAGACGAGCATATATGGTCCCCAATGCTGATTACTGTATGGGATTATTCTTGGGTCCGTATAGCACAGTGATCAAATGTTTAAAAATTTTAATTTCATCAATTAAATGTGGTTATGGTTGTTGAATGATAATATAAAGACGTGCACGTAAGTCAAAAATCTCATGCGTACACGCCCTCCCTCCAAGCCCCCATGAATTGCACGTTTGTTTGACAGATAAATAAAAAATCAAACGTTTGGTCAATAGCAAAAGTGTTATTTATTTATTCTCGCTGGGTGCCTAAGTCTACGCAACGAGCTGTCATTAATTTAGACACGGCCAGAAATTATCAGGTCTCTAAAAGGTGGCTAAAATTGATCGTTACATTTGAATTTTGAGAATTATGCTGGAAAACATATCTCCAACAAGTTTCTTAGTTCATTTATAAAATTTATGTATGCTTAAAATCATCTCTCTCGTATCATATACTTAGGGCAGATATATGCATGGGTTTCCAATATAAGTTATTCAATTTTAGACTTCTTTCTAAGGAGAGTGTATTTTTTATACCTAATAATTTTTTTATGGCCCCAATAACTTTGGTACTGCAGATATATGCGTTCACAATACAAGTTATTCAACTTTGGACTTCTATGTGAGAAGATCAGTGTAATCTTGATGTCTAATATTTTTTTAGATGAACACAATATGAAATTTTATGAGTAAAATATTAGCATTATCTTGTAAATGCACCTAGTAATTTTCTTAAGAAGAGTCAAGGGAGCTGCACCACCTGAACACTTTCACTCATAATTAAGTGGAGAAGAAACCGGTACAGTTGAGCATATATTGGGGAAGCAGTTTTTTAGCACACGGGTGTACATACACCCGTTGCTTACATGTCATTTAAATAGTCATTAAAAATATAAAAAATTTTTGACAAGATAGATTAATATGAGCTATATCAGTCCACCAACATGCAAGACCAGTGTAATCTTGATGTCTAATATTTTTTTAGATGAACGCAATATGAAATTTTATGAGTAAAATATTAGCATTATCTTGTAAATGCACCTAGTAATTTTCTTACGAAGAGTCAAGGGAGCTGCACCACCTGAACACTTTCACTCATAATTAAGTGGAGAAGAAACCGGTACAATTGAGCATATATTGGGGAAGCAGTTTTTTAGCACACGGGTGTACATACACCCGTTGCTTACATGCCATTTAAATAGTCATCAAAAATATGAAAAAAATTTGACAAGATAGATCAATATGAGCTATATCAGTCCACCAACATGCAAATTTAAATTCAACTTCTATAAGTTGTAGCAAAAATAACGAAAATAATTATGGATATGCGTACACTTAGTTTCAGTTTTGTTTGTTTTTTTGCTACAACTTGTAGAAGTTGAATTTAAACTTGCATGTTTGTGGAGTGATATAACTCATATTAATCTATCTTATCAATTTTTTCATATTTTTAATGACTATTTAAATGACATGTAAGCATAAGGATGTACATATGCCCCTGTGTTAAAAACTGTTTCCATATATTGGGGGTAGAAGGGCAATGTTTTCATCTCAAGACTGCACGTCTCTCTCTGTGTTATTCATTCTTTCTATCCAGAGGTAGCATTGTGTCCTTGACACACATGCTCTCGAGTTCCACCGGAATGGAAGGGCCGGGGGATTCCCATTTTATTGAAGATCGACCACGTCGTGCCTATGGTTCTATCTAGCGTAAACAAAACAACTTATTAACAACTAAAAATTAATTTATAATAGGTTTTTTATACACTTGTGCTAGCAATCTAGAAGTAAGTACCAAAAATAAACTATGGTAAAAAACTCTAAAATCAATTTTAAATTTTAAGTTTTAATATTTAAATTTGGGTCTCTGCCGTTAAAAACATGTTACTTCATGGGAACGTGAAGCGCGTGATTTCATGTTAGGCATCCAACAAGAACGTACACATGCGACTATCTGGCCCTACGAGCTCGCTCGAGCGTGCTTTTGACTGCATGATCTCCTTAATTAGCCAAACAAATTAAGACGAAAATGAATGAATGAATGAACGAACTAACGAACGGAGAAGAAAGAGATATGGATGCTCAAGTGCGTGCATGTCGTCGTATGGGTCTCTTTGACTAGGAGCAGTGGATCGATATGTATGGACTTCCTCCGTTTCCGTGGGGCGATTGGAAAAAACCAAATAAAGTATTTATAAATAAAAAAAATATTTATGAATAATTTTTTTATATACTTTTTTTCTTAGCAATCTAAAAGTTAAGACTGAAAAATAAATTTTAGTGAAAAACTTTAAACTTAGCGCCAAATTTAAGGTTGAAAAGATGGAGTGAATTCTTGTCATTTTAGATAAGAAAGAAGATGGTGATCAAATTTTTAAAATTGTATTAATAACTTTTAAAATATTTACTTTGAAAACAATAGAATAACATGTATAGATGATTTTGAAGAGTATTTAATAAAAGTAAATAATTATTTGTTCTTTTATATATCTATAAAAAGCATAATCAAACATATTTTTTAGGAAAACCGTATGTTGTTCGAAATAATAAGAATTATCAAACCGTAAGAGCATACGCACGTGCGGGCAGCGGTGGTCTATCTCTGCCAAATTAATTGGATCACAACAAGAACAGCATCAATCAAGATCGACGTGGCTCCTGCACCAAATAAGCAACACCCGTCCAAGCAGTTAAGTTAGGCATCCATGAGAGCTCCGTTATTGTTTCTTTCTGTATTGGAAATCAGTATCCGGCCGTCTCGATTATGGATGAGTTCCTGAGGAGTGAAGTACTACATCCGTATTACAATGGATGACATCATATCATTGACCTTTTTACCCATGTTACTATTCATCTAATTCAAAAAAATTTTATGTAGTTATTTTTTTTATGGTTAGATTTATTGTCAAATGTATTTTAATTATAATTTTTTACAAATATGCAAAAAAAATAAGACAAATAATCAAATATATAACAAAAATTCAACATTAAAATGTGGAGGGAGTAATTTATTGCAAACTCATGTATAATTGTTGCATGCAAAAAAAAAAGACACACACCCTTGTATTTTCCTTTTTTGTGTATATATGTTTTATGATTATTTTAAATATTCAAACTTAAATTTGGAGCTAATTTTGAGGTTATTTCATTGTAATTTATTCTTCAGCCTTATCTTTTAGATCACAGAGAACACTCATGTAATAAATTTATTTACAATTTACTCTGTGTTTGCAAATATGTCGTTAACCCAAACAATCACCTATAGACTCTCCATACTTGGGCGCATATATGTTTGGTTTGGCTGTATACCTTTTTACACATGTTTACTATGTCGTTTGGTACGGATTTAATACTCACTCTATTTTATATTATAATATATTTTAAAATTTTTATGTTTTTCTATAAAGTTAAATTTAAGAAAAAGATAAGTGAGAAAAATATATCTTGTGATATGAAGTGGAAAAATATCATTGTGTTCCCATGCTTTCTGGCACTGTCATGATTACATATATAAAAGCCCGGTGGCTACTATGCTATAGTACTTAATTTGGATCCAATTAACAGTGTTAGCAAATCTCGTGCATTATTCCCTTTGGCACTGTAAGGACATGTACAAAGTACTTTCATTACCGTCTTTATTGATGCATACTCACTGACGTGGAAGAGAGAGGATAGAAGAGAGAAAAGTGGTTGTTTTGCATGAAGTCAGCAAAACATCGACTCTCGTTGCATAAAACGAGGAGACAACCAGAAAATTTGCTTTGTACGTGTGCTAACTCTAATAAGAGGCACTGATAATTAAGATGAAACATGAACGGAAAATTAATTAGCATGTAATTATGAAGAATCAATTTAAAAGACTGATTTGTATGAGGTGTTTTTTCTGCTGACGTGGCTTGAGATCGAATATGCCCTAAGTTGATTAGCTGTTGCCAGTTGGGATTATAATGCCAAACCGCAATCATGGTCTCTAAATTTTGAATAGTTCGTGTTTGTCCTTTCAGGGGCAGAATGAATACAATCAAGTTCGGTTTTGTTTATTACTCCATATATTCCAAAATTTTATTACCATTTTCAACCTTTCTATATTTTGGATTTGTCAAAATTTGGTAAATAAACAAACTAAATATACCATTGACAATACATCCCTATCTACTTTTGGTAATTCCTAACTTTCTACCCTCAAAACTTTTACCAAAATTTGGTAAGATATTAAGCCAAACACCACATAATTTTTCCATACCATTTCAAATAGCGGTAGTGCCAAACTTTGGAAAGGTCTTTTGGCAATGAAAACAAACAGGCCCGAAGAAAATTCATGAGGATTTATGTTTCTGTGAAATTTCTGGTAGCGAAGGGGAGTCAACAAAAAAAAGAGAAATCAAATTTTTCGATTTTGCGATAGAGAAAAAGAGAAAGAGTAGGCCGGCCCAGAGAATTTGGGCCGGGTGGGCTTCGGTGATCCAGGAGCGCGGTGGGCCACGTCGGCCCATCTGCATCAAATCACATCACAGGTGAGATATCGGCCCACCAGATGCAGGGCCCAGTTGGGACCGTACGGCGCACAGAAGGCCCAATATCACTGTACCACGCGGATGCAGATTCATTCAGGTCATGGGCCCAAACACAGTTACATAAACCCCCAAAATGAAGAAACTTAACACACGCATCTTTTTCTTAAGAAAACATGAATCTCTCTTATCTTACACCACTAAACTACTATTAACATTTACGGTTATAAAATATTCTATTTTTCCTAAATTTATATAAATATAATAAATAGACATATATATATAATAATACTTGACCCATGCATTAATCTATAGAAAATCAAAATATCTTATTATCTGAAATGGGCCAAATAAAACAGTTCAAGTTGTACATGCGTCCAAATATTTTCATCCTCGGTTTATTTCCTAAAACAGAAAACTTTATTTCTCAAAAAAGGAAAAAAAGTCCAACACATACACTTTCCTTTTCTTGCGAAAGCAGCGACCAAAGAGGCTAAAAAATGGGCGCGTCCAAGATCGCGCTGCCACATGACGCCGACGGGCTCCGATGAATTTTTTTTAATCAAATTCCGATCAAATCATTCCTCGCCGGCGTCCAACCCGGATAGGTGGACACCTTCGAGTCGCTTCTCCTCTCCGGCGATCCGGCCCAACCCAACCATCGCCACGCGTCCCTCCCCTCCTCGCCGCCCACCTCCCACGTGTGCGTCGACGTGGCACCCACCCCTCCCCCCTTCTCCCGCCTATATCCTCCTCGCCTCGCCATTGCCACCCCTCATCAGCTCCATCTCCTCGTCGTCGTCGTCTTCCACCTCGCGCGCTAATTCCATTCGTTTCAGTAGTAAGTGACTAGCTTGCGGCGACGATGGACGCGCCGGCCATGGTCATGAACAGGCACGTTCCCGAGGACGTCGGCCTCCGCAACGTCGGTGAGTGTTTGTGGTCGGTCGATTGATCGACGATGCTGTCTCTGCAACGCCGTCGAGTCGTCGTCGGCGGCGAGGTTACTGATCGTCTGATTGGTTGTGGTGGGTGTTTGTTGCTGCAGCGGCGGCGGAGGAGGAGGGGGGACAGGGGCAGATGCGCCGGGGAGAGGAGAAGCAGCACAAGCCGGTGCTCAAGAAGGTGAAGGAGAAGGTCAAGAAGATCAAGAACACCATCGCCGGCGGCCACGGCGGGAACAACGGCGGTGGGGAGCAGGGCGACGAGCGCTCTGGAGGAGGAAGCAGCAGCAGCGAGGAGGGCGAGGACGATGTGGCGGCGCAGAGGATGGGTGCGGTGGAACAGGGCGGGTACCAGGAGGACGTCGAGGACAAGCCCGTCGCCATGGAGTCGGACCCCGAGGTCCATGGCGCGCCGAGTAAGCTACTGCTCCGTTGATCTCCCCACGTCCACGTGTGTCGTCGTCGTCGTCTGCTCAGATCGGCAAAGGTCTGAAACTTGTTTGGTTGGTTGCAGTGTACGATTCGGCGAGGATCCCGGCGGTGCAGGAGGTGGAAGGCGACGACGCGCCGAGGGTGCGGCTAGGCGACCTCGGCGGCCCCGTCGTCGAGGACCCGGCGGCGCCACACTCCACGACGCGGGCGCCGCGGGAAGGGGAGGACATCGGCACGACGCCCGTCGTGCGCGCCTTCGAGTCGATGAGCATCTCCGACGACCACCCGAAGCACGTCGGCGCCGGGAAGCCAGACGATGACGTGGCGAAGGAGCCAATGCCGGTGTCGGACGTCACCGCCGGCGGTGAGGAGTGGAAGGACGCGAACGCGACACCGACCGACGGCGGTCACGGCGCCGCTGCTCCCGGCGCGACGCCCACCGACGGAGCCGCGTCCGGCGCGACCTACACCGACAAGATCAAGTCGGCGGCGGCGGGCACCACGGAGTACGGCAAGAAGCTGGCCACCACGGTGTACGAGAAGGTCGCCGGCGTCGGCACGGTCGTGGTCGGCAAGGTGCAGCAGGTGACGCAGTCTGCCGGCAGCCCACGGTCCCAGGCCACCGCACAGGACTCCACCACCACCGCCGCCGCCGGCGGCGAGCCGGCGAGCGGGCAGCCGCAGCAGGACAAGGGCGTAACGGTCACCGGCTACATCGCCGACAAGCTCCGTCCGGGCGACGAGGACCGCGAGCTCAGCCAGGCGATCTCCGGCGCGGTGCAGCGGCGCAAGGACGACGTCGGGAGCGCGGTGCCGGCGCCGAGCACCGCGATGGCCAAGGCCCGGGAGGCCCCCGCCCAGGTGCTCACCAAGGCGCGCGAGACCGTCACCTCGCTCACCGGCGGGAGCCGCGTCTCCGATTCAGCTCAGCCCACCACAGGTACTCCATTCACGCCGGCACGCCGCCGCGCACCACCTCACCACGACCTGACAAAGCCGTTTTCTTTTTGCAATTCTTCACATTTTCGTTTTTGCTTATGCTCATGTACCAAAATTTAAATTTTCAACATTAAATTTAAAGTTTTATGTTTTTATTGTAATTGATTGATAAAAACATGTTCTTAAACATTTTATTTATAAATTATTATTATTATTTTTTTTGCAGATGCGAGCGTGACGGATGGCGCGCGGGTGGAGGGGCCGGTGGTGCGCGGGGAAGAGATCGGAGACCCGCAGCCCAAGCCGAACGTAAGCATGACGTGAACGCGAGGCCCAAGCCGGCTGCACGAAATGGATCATCCTTTTTGTGTTTATGTATGTAATGCGTGATTAATGTTGCCTGTGTCGTGTGCTTGGAATAAACCCGTGTATACGGTTTTGTTGTGTTGATGTGCAGTTTTTTTTTGTTTGGTGTCTCATGTGTATCTGTGAATCTAAAGCACTCCATTTTTATTTTGAAAATGACGAAGTTCAGACGATGGGTGTAATGATTTGTTGTACGCACTGTTGTTTGTTTGTATCATTGTATGAGGAGCTCATTCCACAAGTGTTATATGAAACGGATCACAAGTTTGAGCAACTCCAGTGCAAGAGTTCCTTAAGAGAACAAACAAGGGGTGATGGTTAAGGCTTTTCTATAGAAAAAAAAGTTAGAAACGAAAATAATTTATAAATAATTTTTTTATATATGTATTCTTATAATTTAAAATTTTAAATTTGGGCTTTAGGCTTATAAGCATAAGCGGCCCGTGCAAACTGGAAAAATTCCAACCTAATGCAGCAATTAACCCGGCTAAGTTGCAAGAAGTTCATTCACCCGCTTTTTTGCGTGGAAACAACCTTCATCTCTTGCGAAAGTGAATTTGTGAACCTGCGAATCTAATCAAAGTGCCTGTCGAAGTTGCCAATGTAACAGATGGCTTACAAGTTACAAGTGCCATATGTGCCAAAACATTTGGAGTTGTGACAATGAAGTGGTGTTAGATGTGGTCAGACAATTGGCCATGGCCAGGTCATAAGCTTCCAAACATTTCTGGCTATTCTTGCTGATGCGTAACCTGAATCACAGAGTTAATCCCTCAATGTAAGTGTATTTTTAGCCGCCTATAAACAAATTAGTAAAAGAATTAATTACTTAACTGTTCTTTATTAAATAATAAGATTATGTGAGTGAGAAGTAAGAAGACAGATTTAAATTTCAGAAACGCTTTAAAAATAATATAATGAAACGTTATACTGAAAGTAGTTATATTTTCACTAAGATAACTGACCAAGGTAAGCTATATATTGGTACTGGGCAATGAGACTGTCAGGAAGAGGCGTTGATTGTGCCTGTGTGGGAGTCTGGGAGATAGCTGATCGAGTGAGTGGTTGACTGACCCCCCAACAATTATCTGGAAACAACCTTCTCATAACTAAATTTTATCTACTGGAAACATCTGTTAATGTAAAAAGTTTTCAAAGATTTTGTACACAAAGTGTTTTTTTTCTTTTCTAAAAGGGCTAAAATTGTGAAAATTACCCAAACATGGGCCTCTAGCCCAACACGGCATACAAATTCGGCCCAAAAATAAATCCCATTCTAACAACGGCCCAAGTACGCTGCGCTTGGCAGCCACCACCTCTCGGCAAACTCCTCTTCGCGCCGCCGCCGCCCGCCATCGCCGCTCCCCCCCGCTCGCCATTGCCGCCGCCCTACCGTTCCAAAGCTTCCCGGCCACCTCCCCGCCCCGCCTTCGCTCTCGCGCGAGATGCGTCCACGCGAGCCTCTGAGCTGCCCGTCGGCGGCATGAACCCGGTCGCTCGCCCACCCGCGTTGCGGACGCTCTCCGCCCTCCTCTGCCCGCGCAGGCGGCTATGCGGAGTCCACGCGGGGAGCGGGGGCGAGGGGAATGGCTCTGGGAGGAGCGATGGTGGCGGCGTCCGCGTGGGAGGGGAGGGGGAGGAGGAGGGGGAGGTAGGCTTGGATGCTGACCGCGTCCCGGAGGAGGTGCTGCTCCGGCTGCCGACGCCCGGCCGGGCTGAGACCGACGACGATGATGGCGAAAATTTGTCCCCTGGCGTGGGGTCCGGTTCCAGGAGGAGGCTCTCCGAGGAGTTGAGGCTGGAGGCTGATAGGATTGTTAAGATCCTTCTCCAGGACGGCCCGGGGTTCAACACCCGCCAGGCGCTCGACGAAATGCGGCCGAGGGTGTCCAACGCGCTTGTCAGGAAAGTTCTGCTCAAGATTGTTTTCTCGATTGACAGTGTGAGCCATGCAAGGTACCCGAGTCTGGCTTACAAGTTTTTCTTGTGGGCGGAGCAGCAGGAGGGATACCGGCACGGCACGAGCATGTACAACCTCATCTTGAAGATCTTTGCTGAGTGTGGCGAGCTCAAGGCGATGTGGCGGCTGCTTGAGGATATGACGGAGAAAGGGCTGCCTGTGTCTTCCCGGACGTTCCACCTCTTGGTATGCACGTCTGGGCAGGCTGGGTTGAGGCGGAGGCTGGTGGAGAGGTTCATCAAGTCAAGTAACTTCAATTATCGCCCGTTTAGGAACTCATTCAATGCGATATTGCACACTCTCCTGACAATAGGACAGTACTCGTTGATTGAGTGGGTTCACCAGAAAATGATCGATGAGGGCCACTCACCTGATGTATTGACATACAACGTGGTTATGCGTGCCAAGTATATGCTCGGGAAGTTGGATCAATTCCATAAGTTGCTTGATGAGATGGGGAAAAATGGGCTTGCACCTGACCTGTACACGTACAATCTTTTGCTTCATGTGCTTGGTAAAGGAGACAAACCACTTGCTGCTCTCAATTTACTGAACTATATGAGTGATGCTGGCTGTGTACCGAATGTGCTCCATTTCACAAACTTGATAGATGGTCTCAGCCGTGCTGGCAACCTAGAAGCTTGCAAGTATTTCTTCGATGAGATGGTCAAGAAAGCGTGTCAGCCAGATGTGGTTTGCTACACTGTTATGATCACGGGTTATGTGGCAGCTGGGGATTTCGATGAAGCCCAGAAGTTCTTCGATGATATGCTGCTGAGAGGGCAACTTCCGAATGTGTACACTTACAATTCCATGATATGTGGGCTTTGCGTAGTAGGAAAATTTGATAAAGCCTGCTCTCTGCTGAAGGACATGGACTTGCGTGGATGCACTCCAAACTTTAAAGTGTATAGTACTCTAGTGAGTAGGTTGCGAAATGCTGGGAAGGATTCTGAGGCTAACAATATCATTCAGTATATGACAAATAAGGGTCATTATCTTCATTTATTGTCAAGGTTCAGGGGATATAGAAGATGCTGAGATGTGAGGCCCCATAGACAGTTGCAGAGTGTAATTTTGTTGTATTTTCCAATTTGGGAAGATGGATCATAAGGGAGTATTCTGTGAGGTAAACCATTCACCCTTGAACTGTCACTGTGGCACATGCCATGTAAGGGTTTCTTATCTGTTGATTCAGTACAGAAATGCAACACTGTATACTTAATTGTTTTATGCACTAATGAAATGGGATAGGGTGGGGCTCCCTAGTGTGTCATAAATCCTAATCATAGCTCTTGATCAAGGAATTCAACCCTGATTCACTAGTCCTAAATAGGAAACCAACCTTTGTTCTGTTGCACTGTAGTACACAGTATTTTTGATTTACTTCCACGCCTAGTCTCATTTCTGCCAACTCTAGATAGGCTTAGCTTAGTGGATTATATGTCATAGATCAGATAACATCCATATAAACATTGTGCATTATCTTGCAGCACTAAGATTGTTTTCCTGAAAAGACTATGCAAATCTTGCCCCTTAATGATGCTCTTTTAGGTTATTAGCATATTATCTCGTCACTGATTGTTTTGCTATTCTGCATTTTATGCAATGTATGATTAAAAATTTTCAGTAACTTAAATAGCTAGACATAAAGCAAGACACTGTTAAGACTACCTCCAGTCACAAATTTGGGCAGCGACAAAGTTTCCAAACACAGCCACGACGTGTAATATCTACTGTACATTTTAACATGTTCATTCTAAGTATTCATAGAGATAGCGATTGTTAAAGCTCATAATGCTTGGTTGCATGTACCCTGAAACAGCACTAATTTTTACTGGAGGGGATGTTAAATATTGTTCAAGTCAATTTCAACCTTGGCATCTCTAGTCATCCATTACCTTTTGTTGAACAAGTACTTAATATGATAGGTAAATGTCTGCATAGATTCAGCAAAGTAGCAATGTTCTCTAAGTTCTTTGAGTTACCAAATTGACTTTGGCCTCATAAAGTATTAAAATCGATCATATTGCCATATGTGAAGACAAATTGTCAATGCACAGTGTGTCGATGTTGATGAAGCATGTCACGCCCAGAAATTCCTCACACGAATTTCTGAACTTAATTGTGTATTAAATCCCTGTCCAGGACCAGCCAGGGTACACAAAAAGACAATGTTGATTACATAACCATCGTTCTTAGAAACAACTGAAAATTACACTTATTCTAGCGGAAATGCAGCGGAAAGAAAAACAAAGGGGGTAGACTAGCTCCAGCGGGTACGGCTCCAGTCCACAGGCAACACTTCGACGGCGGAACAGCTCACTCCTGAGAGGCACCTCCATCGGACTCTGCTTCTAGCTCTGGGTTGGGAAAGTTAAGCAAGGCTGAGTACAAACCACCGTACTCAACAAGTAACACGGACAAGGGGAAAACAAATGATGCATAGGGATTAACAAGGACAGGCTAGGGTTAGTTGCGATAAAGCAGCAATTTAAATAAATAACAGAGCTTAAAGAATAAAGGTAATTAAATACAGTAAAGCATAAATAGGTAAACAGTTGTAAAATTCCACAACACTGTCCAACGTTACACCACGTTGCGACAGGCCCAACCACTACTCAACGTTACACCACGTTGCAGTAGTCCCAAGTGATACCAGATTTTACTCAAGTTATTAGGGTTCACTAATCACAGTGAAGCTGGGAGTTCGCCCGTAACCGTGGGCACGGCTATTCGAATAGTTTATACTCTGATCAGAGGTGTACTACTGTACCCACAAGACACGACTCCACTACACTTGAACGTGCGCCGACATACCACCACGGCATACCGGAAAGGAGACCGTGATAGGACCCGTTACACAACCCTCCCTATTTAATCGTACCACACTTCAGGTTTCACCCCCTCCTTTACACCAAGTCGGGCGGTCCCCTCTTGTGCCTCAGTAGATCCGGAAGCAGGAGAAGCTTTCGTTACACCACGATTGCCCGTCCATACTCCATCACGGCTACCCTTGCCTGGGTACGTCAAATAGTTCGAAGTCATGCTTCAAATCCCACCTTACCCATTTCGGCATGTGGTTAGCACTTATTTACTTCCAGGGTTTCCCGTGAACCGGTCCTTAATTACCATGGGTGCGACTCTCGAAACCATGCACCCACATCCCACCATTATCAATATTTTAGTTGACATTAACCCGAACCGGGTAGTGAATCATTATTTCGGCTATCCAGAATTAAGCATAATTATATGTGATCCCATGAGCTATTTGTTCTAAGCATGGCTAAGCATTAACCTAGGCCTGACTCTAATCAAGTTACCCCTGGTCCAGCAACGAACAAAGTTGGATAAACAACGGCATAACAACAAGGTTCACCCGAAAATAGCATAAAGTAAGTATTTTAATTAAAACAATGCATATTTGAAATAATAAAGCGGGGAATTTGCAATAATGGGTTCAATATGTTCAAGGATGAGTGTCACTTGCCTTGCTCTGGCCCTTGGGGAACTTCGGCGACGATCTCGAAGTAAACCGGCTCTTCGGCGGGGTCCGAATCTAAGCGACAAAGCACAAAAATAAATAAAACAGGCACAAACTCTACTGAAACAGCAAAAGAAACTATTTTTAATGGATTCTTGATAATTTTATGAATTTAATGAAATTTGAATGGACCTAAACGGAGACTAGATGAATTACTTATGAATTTTAGAAGTTTTCTGGGTTTTTAACTAAACAGAAAAGTCCTAAATCAATTATTGCGCAATTAATGGGGCTGCTGACGTCAGCGAGGAGAGAGGGTACTGACGGCTGACAGGTGGGGACCACCTGTCGGTGAGAGAGAGAGGGAAACAGAGACTGACACGCGGGACCCACGGGAGGAGAGAGGAGGCGGGCGCGAGGAGCGACTGACGGGTGGGACCCACTCGTCAGCGAGAGGGAACAGAGAGCTGGGGACCGAACGCGCGGCTCGGCGGACGGCGGCGACCGGCGGGAGCGGCGGGCGACGCGGCGGCGGCGGCGCACGGCGACGGCGACGCGACGGCGACGACCGGCGAGCGGCGACGGCGCGACGGCGACGGCGACCGGGGCGGCGACGCACGGGCGCAACCCGGCAGAACAGCGGCGACGGCGACTGGCGAGCGGCGGCAGCGCGGCACACGTGGGCGCAAGAGACGGCGGCCAGACGTCGGCGACGCGGAGGCGACGACGACCACTGTGGCCGACGGGAGCGGCGGGCTTCGGCCTCGTCCGGCGACGGCACGCGACTCGGCGGCGGTGACCGGAAAGGGGGAAGAAAGAGGGGAGGTGGGTGCGGAGGCTCACCGGCGGCGGCGAGGGCGCGGACGGGTCGGCGAGACCGAGGCGAAGGTGGCGACGCGGGCGGGTGCGGGAGATCGGTGGTGGCGGTGGAGATCGATCGGCGGCAGCAACGGGCGAGACGCGGCGGCGGCCGGGCGACGAGGGAACGCGCGGCGCCGAGGAGGCTCCCTGGTGACGGCGAGGGTGGCAACAAGCCGGCGACAGAGGGACGGAGGTGGTGACGCGGCTAGGCGGCGACGACCGGTGACTGGTGGCGAGATTGCGCGGCGGCGGCGAACGGCGGCAGCGCGGCGGCGACTTGAGCGACGATGGTAAGCGAGCGACGGCGCGCGGCGACTCGGGATTTATAGGGTGGCGGCGACCGGCTAGGGCGGGCGGAGGTTGGAGACCGAGTCGGCGACGACGCGGTCCCGGCGGCGGCAGTTGCGGCAGCGGCGGTTGCGGCGCGGCGGCGGACGGAGTCGGACTCGGCGCGGGCGCGGCGCGGCGCGGCGAACGGTCACTGACAGGTGGGCCCCACCTGTCAGTGGCGTGGGAGAGAGGAGGAGGCGGCGCGGACTTCGCGGTGCGGCGAGCGGGCGACGGGCCGAGGCCGCGGCCCAGGCGGGGCGCGCGCGGCGGGCGGAGGGAGGCCGGCTCGGCTGGGCCGGCCGAGCGGGAAGACGGGCCGGCTCGGCTGGGCCGGCCCGGGAAGGAAAAGAAAAAGAAAAAGAAAAAGGAAAAAGAGAGAGGGAGGAAAATTGGACTTCGGCCCAATTTGAGAAGGAAGGGAAAAAGAAAGGAAAAAGGAGGGAAAAAGGAAAACCCCACTTTTGCCGAGTTTTAAATTAATTTGTTTGGCCGAATTTTGTACTTCTGCAATTTGAATTTAAATCCTGTTAGTCGATTTGCGAGCCACGATTTAATTGAGTTAATTCCTTTTAGAGGGATTTTTCCTGAGTTAATTAAGCCAATTGTTATTTACGGATTTCTTTTTACGATTTAGGCTTAGGACGAAACTCCGGGTGTGACAAAGCAATTGTCAGGTTGCAATCTTTTTGTAACTTTATGAAATATTACTAGCTTTTATCAATATGTACTTTACAGTATCATGGTACTACAGAGTAATTTCACATGAAACATTACTCAAAAGTCAAAGATATTGGCTATTCCACTTGAAGAGAGACACCATGCAATGGTTCTGTGTATCCATAATTTAATCATTTCTTCTCTTCTTTCTTTTCCTCTTTCTTCTCCTCTTTCTTCTCTTCCTTCTTCTCTTCTTTCTTCTCCTCTTTCTTTTCTTCCTTCTTCTCTTCTTTTGCAGGTCCAACCGACACAATGTCAATCTTCCCGATCTTCTTTAACTTCTTTGCAATGGCCACTGTATCCATTTCACCAATGATGGTCATCTTATTGTCCTTTAAATCTGCAGCTATGGAATCGATACCTGTACATGAAAAGAGGTGTGTAATGCATTAGATTTTCTTACTGACACAATAACAATTGTCGTTTTGTTATTCTTGTTTACTCCTTTTCCATTAAACCGTTCACCTTCCATTTTATGTGGTGGTAAGATAAGAACTGTATTGGTCATATGGTTCTTTGAAAATCGTATATTATATATGACATAACAACATCGCATATTACAAAATGCTTTCTTTTGATGATACAAGTTCTTACATCATTACATGTTTATGTGATTATACTGAATCTGAAGCATCCGGTTCTTTTTCCAAACTGTAGAAACTCATCTACAATCGTTCACCAACAAACATCACATAGTGACAATCCCGTGCATAGAAAAACAAACCTTTTTGTATGCCTAGCCATGGACCTCATTTTCTCGCTTCTACTTGTGCTTATAAGCTAAAATTGAATTTTCAACCGTAAATTTAGAGTTGATCTTGGGGAGTTTTCATCGTAGTTTATTTTTTAGCCTTTACTTTTAGATGTTAAAAACATGTATATAATTTTTTCTACAAATTATTTTTTGTTTGCAAATATGTCATTTGGCTTGAAAAAGTCAAATGATGACCCTGTATATCATCTGACCTGTTAAGTGATATCTTCATTGTTTTATGTGATGTGACAAACAATTTCTACCTTACATGATTCCTCTTATCAAGCTTCTGCCTAAAACCGTGCTAACCCTTCCAAATGTGATCTACAGATGTCTTTCAATCAGAGATCAAAACATAATTTACAATTTCAGCAGCAAAGGAAGAAAGGGGATGATACAGATTCTTACCATAGATATCCGCAACAGCTTCAATGGCTTTCTGCTTTATCTTATCATCGGTCATGGTTGGAACCCTCAACACCACCTTCTGCTGAGATTCAATCAACCAAGAACACGAAGGAGGTGTGAGCCGCCTAAGGAATTGTGGAATCAAACAATCAGGGAAAGCTGTTCGTACCTGAGCCATCTGAAAGCTGCGAATGGATGGAGAGTGGTGGAGGAGGGGAAAGGCCAATACTCTGCTGAGGTATGAACAATGAGAAGAAACCAAGGCTGGTGATGGCTCCGGGCTCCTTTATATGTAAAGGTGCAGGTGTACTGTCCTGTTGTGCCTGAGTCCAGGGCAGGTTATTGGGCAATGAGTCAGGTACTCAATCCAGTTCCTTTTTGCTGCCAAGAGACCAATATTGTCCGTCTCGTCGATATCAGCTGCGTTGGAGATGAGGTATGCAAAATGCTTTCAACTCTTTCGGCGCTGCCAATTTCAATCGCTGCATCCTTTGTTGCAAATGGTTGTGAGGTCTCTTTCTCTCCGTTCCTGAAGCATTTGGTTCAGTTGCTAACGCAGGCAGGATTGCACGGTCGGGGCGCGACGGGTCAGTGCCAACCGCCACTCCACCCCAATTCTGTCCCCCGGGAGAATGAGAGAGAGATTGAGGTGGTTGGCGTGGGCGCCTGGGACGGCGGGCCGGCGGCGGCGGTGCGGGCACGCGCGGCGTGGTGGCGGTTGCCATCAAGACGTGAGACGTCTACTACGCTTCTTCGCATTTGGGTGGGCCGGTGGGTGGTAGGGCAAGCGTGGCTCTGGAGCATCCAGATTCCAGCGGACGTGCGGCCGAGAATGACCTGGTTCAGAGGGATTTATCACCTTCCTTTCTCTTTCACCGAGAAGATTCAGGTGAATTCGATTGGTTTGGCTTTGTCTTTTGCGTTTGGCGCAGCGCAGGATTGAAATTTAAAGTGTTTTTTCTTGGAAAAGGGATGAAAGCTCACGACTGGGCCACTCGATGGAACACTGGTTTTGCAGGGCTCAGGGCTTCAGGCTTGGGACGAGCCAGGCCGGGCTGTTTTCGTTGGTGGGCCTGTGCTTGAACATGATGGGCTAGGCCGTGTGCTACCATGAGTCCATGAGCTGGTGATTACAGGTCAGTCTCGTGTCATCGTTGCATTGCATCCATTTTGCGACTCATTTATCGTGTAAAATCTGGTGCTATGCAACTATGGTTTCCATGGTGGCATGCATACATGGAGTGGCTTGGCAAAAGCAACTCTTCACCATGATCTTATGGACGAACAGTGCTAAATTTCTGCTCTAGCGTTACGGATATGACAGCGAGATCGATATACTTGGCTATCAAGTTTGGCCTCCGAACCTACTTGGCTCCCAAGTTTTACAGGACGAAAGACGCGCAGTACGCAGTTACCAAATCTGTCTGGTCCACAAAAACTTGCGTTATATTTGCACGTATGAAAAAAAAGCTAAGTTCAGTGCGGTATTTGGTTGCTAAATTGATCTATATATCTCTACACTTATATTAATTGGATACTTTAAAAATACCCACATTAATCAAAGAAATAGTTAATAAATCTGTTCGTCCTTACTGGAATTATAAATTTTGAATTCTGTAATTTTTACATCATGAAAAATACTAATACCAAATGAGCCAATTTGCAATTTATATACCTAAACCCTCAGCTCAACCAATCATAAGTATCCTCTATTTAATTTCCTCATCTGCATTCTCATTTTAATTAATCATAAACTTTACTCAATCATTTTCACATATTTTTAATCTCGTACCCAACTCTAAAAATGGTTATATTTTAGGATGGATACAGTATTACCACGGACTTCAAACCAAGTATAAATTTGTTCTCCTTGTGTCCTTCAATTAGGCAATGGCGTATCTATGATCTTATTTTTGGCTGGTCCAACTTATATAGTTTTTTAAATACCATAAATATATCATGCCAAAAATATAATATACTTCTATAAAATCATAAAAAAAACACCATCATATATTATTAAGGATTTTTTCTTTTTTCTTATAAGATTTATATTTCTTTTTTTCGTTTATATGGTTTGGATTCGGAATTTTTTTTTTGGTGGTCCTGGGACCGCCCCTTAATATAGGGGATTTGAATATTCAATTTTTTCCTTAAATGTGAGGGATTTTACACCAGCACTTATCCCATCAATAGCCTCATATTTAAATTTCTCCTCGTATTTATCTTTATCCATCGATACCCCCTACACTTAATGAGAGGTATATAATATTTTTTTCTGTATCCTTGATTTGAATCCTTTACATTAAAGAAGAAAAACATTTACACCAAAATGTAGCAACATCTCAAATCAAATGTACTACCTCTCTATATGCTTTGAACCTATCAATCAAAATTTGGTAATACCGAAACAAAAATTTTCCGATACCAAACCAACCGTACTCTACATAAAGTTGCCGCGCTATCCGGTATCAAGCCTTCGACAAAACCCGAGAGTGGCGATCCACCCCGTCGCAGCCCGGCCGCCCGCGTCGATCGTCTCCGCTCCGCGCGCGAGTCCCCAACGACACAAGAGAGGCGGCGGCGCCGCCGCCTGAACTGCCCAGCCCCCCTCGCCGGCGCCGGCGCCGGCCGGTGGTGGCAACGGCGCCGGTGTGTTATATATATATCTCCACGTGTCAGTTTCCCGATCGATCCCGCTACTCCGATCGAGCAAAGGTAGAGGCGATCACACGCGTTTTGCACGGAAGAAAATCTACTAATGTGATCTGAATCTGATTCTCCATCGATGCGTCCGTTTCCGTTTCTTCGAAGCAGGCACGCCTACTATTATTTCAGGAGAGGCCGCACGCTGCCATCTCGCTCCGTGAAGATCATTGCCGGCGTCCTGGGAGGGGGAGGGGGAGAGAGGGAGGGAGGCTGCTGTCTCGCTGGTCAACCCGGACCGGACCGTCACAGGCGCCATGGAGAAGGTGAGTGCGCTCGTGCGTGTTCTCCAGCGCTTGGGTCTGTGATTTCTTCTTCGTCGTCGTCGCTTTGCTGTGGCAAGTCTGGTTTGGCAAACACTGATATGTGAGGCGTGATCACCTGCAAGCACTGCACATTACTGTATCCAATCTGCAATTAAGCAAACAAAAAATCATCATGAAGAGAGACCCTAGTGCAAATCTAGGTGTGATTAGTAAACATTAACCTCAAAGTAGACTGTATTTCCGGCTTTGGCCGATATCTTAGCATTGCCAAAATGAAATAGATTAAAAACAAACAGCGTAGACTATTTCCGGCGTAGCGCGTTGCGTTGCTTGGTTGCTCGCAAAAATCTAGCTTTTGTTTGGGCTTGTTGGACTCATTCATTTGATGGTACGGTCTGTGCTCGTGCAGCCACTCGATGAGAAGGAGTTGGAGCGTAAACTGAAGAAAGATCAGAAGGTACTCAATCTGATTGGATTACAGTTCTGTTAATGATGGAAAATAGAAAATTTGTCGAGTTGTCTGGTGCATGAACAGTTTTACCTATGGGTAAGTGTGTGTAACAGGCAAGAGAGAAGGAGGAGAAGAGGCTCAAGGCGAAGCAAAAGGAGGCGATTAGGCTCCAGGTGGTGAAAACAATCCATGCTAGGATAAAATGTGTTTTACTGTCAGTTCTTTGTATTGATGTGGTTGTCTATAGGCCCAAGCAGCATCTGATGAACCTAAGAAGAGTGAGAAGAGACAGAAGAAGAAAGGTGCTGCAGATGAGAATCCTGAGGATTTCATCGACCCAGACACTCCTGCTGGGCAGAAAAAGCTGCTTGCTTCTCAAATGGCCAAACAATATAACCCGGCAGCTGTTGAAAAATCGTACTGCATTTCTCGCTTTATTCCTCAAATTAATTTATTTTCCAAATGAGTATAAGCTCCTACCTTATTATTGGGAGGACCTCACATAATCATATCGTTGCAACCTTAGGAATTCATAACAAGAAATTTCTCACTTAACTGTCCTTTTCTCATTCTGTTATTTTCATGCAGATGGTATTCTTGGTGGGAATCATCTCAGTATTTTGTAGCAGATGCGGCGAGTTCTAAGCCACCATTTGTAATAGTAAGTCCATCAGAACACAAAGAGCACATGATTATATTCAGGATTAATAATTTATCATGATGACTGTGTGAGCAGTATCTCCTATATGAAATTCACAATTGAAGGTTGATTTTCTGTTACTCTTCTTACTTCGCATTTGGAATGGTTCTTTTTTTCAGATCATGCCACCCCCTAATGTAACTGGGGTACTTCATATAGGCCATGCGATTACAGTAGCAATTGAGGTATTAATATTGAGTTGATGTCTCTTGTTTCTTCATTGGACATAGAAACATTGGTATTCATGTCTTTTTGGTTGTTGCATTGTGAACAATTCAACAATACAGGATGCTATGATTCGCTGGCGGAGGATGTCGGGCTATAATGCTTTATGGGTTCCTGGAATGGACCATGCTGGCATAGCTACACAGGTCTGTCATGCTGCATATAGTTAGTATATGAGATACCGTGTTTGAAACATATACCCTCTACAAGAATTATTGTTAACCTGAATACAAATTGACGTTCTCTGAAACATCATATTGATTGTTAACCAACTTTCTATTTTAAGTTTTTTATTCTAGCAGGGTTTATTTAACAAAATTTATCTTTATATCAGGTGGTGGTAGAAAAAAAGCTCATGCGTGACAGAAACCTGTCAAGACATGATCTGGGGCGTGATAAATTTCTATCAGAGGTAATATTTTTTTCCTGAAATATTGCATATTGTATAGCCAGTGAGGAATTTATATTCCTTTAATGTTCAAGGATTAATTTTTCATTTCAATGAGTGGCCATCTTGCACTTAGTGCCCAATTCTATTCAATTTTTAATATAGAAGGACCATCTTTTACATGCCACTACAAATTTTGATTTGCATTGTCAAGCTAACAAGGAGACTCTGACCCCCCATGCCCAAATGCAATGTGACACTTAGGCCGCGTTTGGTAGTACGGAGGGAGGGGGTTAGTTATCCGGCGCGGAAAACGTAGTAATAGATTAGCATATGATTAATTATTATTAATTATTAAAAAATATAAAATAGATTAATATGATTTTTTGAAACAACTTTCCTATAGACATTTTTCGCAAAAAATACACCGTTTAGCAGTTCGTGAAGTGTGCGCGTGGAAAACGAGGGGACTTAGTTATCTAACCGGGGGTTGCCGAACGCAGCCTTAGTTGCAGATTGAATTTTTTAAGAAAATATGTAGTGGAACGATGTTAACTGCCAAGCCACCCTTATTTAGGTTTACGGTTGATTTTTTTTTTCATTTTTCAATCTTGTTGGCAGGTCCTCCAATGGAAAGATCAGCACGGCGGTACCATATTAAAACAATTACGTACACTTGGAGCCTCACTTGATTGGTCACGCGAGGTATAATTTGTTCTGATTTCCCCTAAGGCTTAGCTAGGGGAGAGCACCATTTACATCTAAATAATATATTTTGTTGGGTAAATTTCATAGAACCTTAAATATTATGGTTCGAGTTGCACAAAACCACGTGTTTTGGTGTACAAATAACCAATTTCTTGCAATTTGTTTCAGTGTTTTACAATGGATGAGAAGAGATCAAAAGCTGTAACAGAAGCTTTTGTCAGACTGCACAAAGAAGGCTTAATTTATAGGTCAGTGTCAAAATATTGTTGAATGTGCAATTTCTTCCCCCTGTTTGCTTTGCTCCAGCAATTTTCTATTCAAAACATGTGTTTATTCAGTTACATTTTCTTACTGCATGCATATCCTTCTTTCTTACTATTTTGCATGATACCCTGCAGGGATAATCGTATTGTCAACTGGGATTGCTCACTTCGTACCGCAATTTCAGATATTGAGGTATACGAAACTTATAATATGATTATCATTTGGTCTGTTGAATGAGGAGGATTGTATAGTTATGTTTTACTCACTACTTTTCAGGTTGAGTATTCTGAACTTACAGAAAAGACTTTGTTAGAGGTCCCTGGTTGTAGCACTCCTGTTCAGTTCGGTGTTCTAATAAATTTTGCCTATCCTCTAGAGGAAGGGTTGGGTGAAATTATCGTTGCAACAACAAGAATAGAAACAATGCTTGGTGATACTGCAATAGCTGTTCATCCTCAAGACGAAAGATATAAGCATTTGCATGGAAAATATGCTTTCCATCCCTTTAATGGCCGGAAACTCAAAATAATTTGTGACGCCAAGTTAGTGGATCCTAGTTTTGGTACAGGAGTTGTTAAGGTAAGTGTGTAAGTGAAAAAGTTTGGCTTGTACTTAATTTTATTCTTCATCCTGGACCAACTTATATTCATCAATCAGCATCGGCTCTTATTTCTATTTCCTATTTTTCTGTTGTTTCCATACAGATCACGCCAGCTCATGATCCAGATGACTTCGACACTGGCAAACGACATAATCTTGAGTTCATCACTATTTTCACAGATGATGGGATCATAAATGAAAATGGAGGTCCACAATTTGAAGGAATGCCACGTTTCACTGCTCGGGCTGCTATTATTGATGCACTAAAGGCAAAGGTATTACTAGATTATTTAATTTACCATTTTCGTTTCTAATTAACTCCACAATGTTCTTGTAGTCTCTTGCACTTTAGATGGTTTATTAGCATTCTTTTTATGGAATTTACTGGTTATGTTTATTATTTTGGAAAAGGTGCATCAGTGTATTATCACTTTTATCACTTGCCACAATGGAATAATATTTTATTCGATTAAAAAAGCTATGATAGTAGAATACTGTTAGTGCTAATGTGCTATATCCTGAAAGAATCTAGAGTAATCTTGGACATGATTTGATTTCTCTGAGCATCAGAAATTCTAGTACTTTCTAATTTTACCCTACTTTTAATTCTAAAATTGGCAAGCCAATTTATCAGGAAATGAAACATTACATGAAATTTTCTCTCTCTCAGAATTTTGAAATCTCAACTAGTGTTCTACCTTATATTAGTTGGCATATTGTTTAAGCTTTTTCTTTTAGTTGAAAATTCATCCTGTTGCCTGGTTCATTATCTTGCATGCCGTCAATCTTTTCCTGTACAAGTTTTAGAAATGCCAAACGGCAATCAATTTACACTTGTCAATTAAGGGTCTATACAGAGGCACAACAAATAATACGATGCGCATGGGGCGTTGTTCAAGAACTAAAGATATCGTGGAGCCAATGATGAAGCCCCAATGGTTTGTCAATTGTAATACTATGGCAAAGGTAGCTCTTGATGCTGTAAAATCTAAAAGGATTGAGATCATTCCACCACAATACGAGCAAGACTGGTATAGGTATATCCTGTTTCCTTTGCTTTAGGCATGATCGGTAAATTGCAACACTGAATAGTAGTAGAAATAATAATCCACCCAATACTGCTGTTCTGTTGTAACAGATGGCTTGAAAACATACGTGATTGGTGTATTTCAAGACAACTTTGGTGGGGACACCGTGTACCTGCTTGGTATGTGACGTTAGAAGACGATGAAGAGAAAGACATGGGTTCTCACATTGATCACTGGATAATTGCAAGAAATGAAAGTGATGCGATCCTGGAGGCAAAGCAGAGGTATCCAGGGAAAACTTACCGGTTAGACCAAGATCCTGATGTGTTGGATACATGGTTTTCATCTGGCCTTTTTCCATTGTCTGTGTTTGGTTGGCCAGACAGCACAGCTGATCTTACTTCTTTCTACCCTACTTCTGTACTTGAAACTGGATTGGACATCCTCTTCTTTTGGGTAGCACGGATGGTGATGATGGGAATGCTACTTGGTGGTGATGTGCCATTTCAGAAGGTAATATTTAGGGTGCTTCACCAGTTCACACTTAGGTAGTTATATGTCAAATTTGTGCCTAGTGTTACCAACTTTTGTCTGCATTACTTCTGCAATCTGCAGTGCAGAACCACTATTTGGATATGAAGGAAGTAAAAATGAATAACTGAGAATATGGCAACAATTCCTTTTTTTTCTTCAAGTGGCATGCCATTAAATTGCCCTTGCAAAAACACACAGCAGTGCCTGATCATTTTCTATCATTTTTTTCCTACATTTATATATCTTTTCTTTGCACTTATTTCTCAGTGTACTATAGTTTGACTATTATTCTCTCTTTGCTAAACTGGAGTTTGACTAGTTTACCCCTGAATTTTTTTTTATCTATATGCTCTATATCACACCCCTTTGCATGTAGCATAGTTCAGTGTGATCGCAAGCCTTATAAAATTATAAGTTTGCTAGATTAACTAGCTTTTGGTCCTTGCCAAATCATGGCAACTTTTCAATGCTGAAAATGAATCCATTAGTAACATGTGGTTAGAAACTTCATTTGGCACAAGGCTACTTACCATCCTTGAATAAGTATATTAAGGTACCATATTTTTTAGTGTAAAAATTTAGTACCTCAAGGTATAATGTACTTTGAGATATCGGAATTTTGCACTAAAATTTTTGGTACCTAAGGTACTTTTTAAAAATGGTAAAAAAAGCTCTACTTAGAAACTTTTCACGAGTAATTGGTTAAATTTAAACTGTGCCTCACGATTTCTTATCTGCCTCTCAGGTTTACTTGCATCCAATTATTCGTGATGCACATGGACGCAAAATGGCGAAAGCCTTAGGAAATGTGATTGATCCCATTGATGTAATAAATGGCATAACACTTGAAGATCTTGGGGAAAAGTTGAAATATGGCAATCTTGATCCAAGTGAGTTAGAAAAGGCAAAAGAAGGTCAGAAGAAAGATTTCCCTAATGGTATTCCAGAGTGTGGCACCGATGCCCTTCGTTTTGCCCTGATTTCATACACTTCTCAGGTAAAATTTACCACCAGATTTTATTCTTCCTTTTATTGTTAATGCACATTTCTTGTAGTAAGATTTTTTTTCCATGTTCAGTCTGACAAGATAAATCTGGATATCAAGAGAGTGCATGGGTACAGACAGTGGTGCAATAAACTGTGGAACGCCATCCGTTTTGCCATGAACAAGCTTGGAGATCATTACACCCCACCAGCAACTGTTTCTGTCTGCTCTGTGCCACCTATCTGCAAATGGATACTCTCAGTACTTAATAAAGCTGTTGGCAAGACTGTGTCATCACTAGAAGCATACAAATTCTCTGAGGCCACATCGTCTATTTACTCTTGGTGGCAGTACCAACTTTGCGATGTATTTATAGAAGCCATAAAACCTTACTTCAATGAATCTCAAGAGTTAGAATCTGCAAGAGGTGCTTGTCGAGACACATTGTGGTTATGTCTGGATACTGGTTTGCGACTGCTCCACCCGTTCATGCCTTACATAACAGAGGAGCTTTGGCAGCGCCTTCCTCAGCCTAACGAGGCGTGTAGGAAAGACTCCATAATGATATCTGAGTATCCCTCAGTTGTAAAGGTAAATACTTCTAAGATGACTTCAGAATGAATGAACTCTTCTAGTGTATAAAATTTCAGAGAGAAGTATGGTAGAGTAGGAACACTATTACATAAAGATTAAAGAAAGCCACCATAGAGTCTATCTATGTAAAAGAGACGAGAAATTATTAATGCATTGTCTACCTAAGTTGGAGTTGGAGAGACCATAGATTAAGAAATTCTGCCTTCTTCTATAAAATTCTGTTATGTCTATTTCTATTAACAGTATCGTTTTTTTGGTTGATGACAGGAATGGACGAATGATCAAATTGAAAATGAAATGGAGATTGCGTTGGATGCTGTCAACAAACTAAGATCTCTTCGGCCACACACAGATACACATGAAAGGTAAATTTATGCTCACCAAATGTTTTTGGATGTGTATCGTATACATTTTTACTACAGATGAAACATGTAAATGCGTTAAGAATTTAAGATTCCACTTAATTTCATTATGTTGATATGAGGATTGGTTCATTTTGAAGCTAATACCGTATGTGCTGTTTTCACCTGGATAGGCGCCCTGCTTTTGTGCTCTGCCGTGGTGTCGAGATTGCTGCCATTATTCAGTGCTACCAGTTGCAGATTACAACTCTTGCTTCCATTTCATCTCTTAAGGTTTGCTCAATCTTAAACTTTCTACTCTTATATCATCATTATTTTAGATCCTATTATTATTATGGATGCCTTTCTCTTGGTGGATAATTGCATAATTTCTATATCAATTCGCTTGAGTTTGCCGGCAAATATGCCTATAGTTTACTAATCTATGCAAGTCAAAAGTGCGTAAAAAGCAAAAAGAAACTGATTAATAAAAGTGAAAATTTCCAGGTACTGACAGAGGATGATCCAACTCCACCCAACTGTGCCACAAATATTGTAAACAAAGATCTATCAGTATACCTCCAGCTTCGAGGAGCTCTGAACACTGAAGCTGAGCGTGAGAAGCTAAGGAAAAAGCGAGAAGAAGTTCAAAAGTAAGTTGCCAAACCATCTGAACATGAATGAAATGTACAGATGTGATAGTGGTTAAAACATTCTATTTCCCACCGTAATTGCAGGCAACACGACACCTTGTCGAAGAAAATGAATGCCTCTGGCTATCGCGCGAAGGCTCCTCCGAGCAAGCAAGATGAGGACATGAAAAAGATTGCTGCATTATTGGAGGAGCTTGAGATCATCAGCGAAGCTGAAAGTGAACTGAATGCAAACAACTGAGAGGGGACAGTTATTGAGAGACGAATTTTTTGACGACCTTTTGTGATTTAGATGCACGTAGTTAGTTGTATATTTACAAATTCACATTCACTCCCCAAGCTTGTAGGATCAAGAAACACTTTTACCTTGTAAATTATTTTTTTAGATCAACTTCGTAAACAATTTGTTATTTGCGTTTCAAATGAATTCAAAGGAAGTTGGCGCATGAATTTTGTGCATTTCCATGAATTTTGAGAATTAATATTATTTTAATAGAAAATCTTAAAAGTAGTGGCCCATCAGAGAAAATTGTGAATATAAGTGCATGTCGAACGGGTGTAGTTCGATAGGTACCTTATCAAACGGCTAGCCGTGTGACTAAAAAGAGATCAGGCTAGATCACCATTGCTACAGTTCGACATGAACAGCCTCTATTTGACAGCCCCCTATTCAATCACGTAGTGGATCATGTCAAACTCCCTCCGTTCAATAGGCTAGCCTATCAAACAGCTATCGTTCAATATGCCCCAGTCGAATGCCCACGGTTCAATAGACCCCTAAATTTCCGATTTCCCTGGCCTCTACTTTTGTGATTTTTCATTTAAATAATATTAATTCTCAAAAAAAAAATCCATTTCCATCACTCTTTGTATTGTATACCTTTTCTTCTCCTCATGGGCAAAATCAATGTAGCAGCATCCTTTTGGCAAAGGCAAATGCTGATGATTTTTTTAAAAAAATAGTATTCAGAAAAAAAACAGAAGGAAATTCGTAATTCACACAGGCAAGACTATAACGTAACGGGTCTTTAACTAACCTGCTATCTTTTTCTTTTTCTAGATTTATCTGTTAACTTGCTACTCCCAGGGAAATGTCGATCCAAGGCATGCAAATAATGCAAATTCCTACTATGTTCAGCATCATCCGATATACCGTTCACCGACATTTCTTCTGAGCACATCAACATAGGGGAAAATTTTCTTTACATCAGGACCATAATACAGGGAGAATATCGCCTCTGCCTGGGCAAATGAAGCAGCCGCGCTTGCGCTATCTCCCATGGAAAGCTCGATTGAAACAAGCTTGATTAACTCGTGCGCTATGATGATGTGCTTGGTGTGATACAGCTTCTCAAGAATCTGCATCATCACAGGAGAGGGCAACTCATAAGTCAAACAATGAGCAACAAATACCCTCCCCGTTTGTATAAGATACTTTGGCCCTAGCTAGATTTATTCATATTAATGCATATGTTTTATATATGTGTGTGTCTAGACTTATTAGTATACGTATGAATCTAGGGAGAACTAGAACATCTTACAATATGAAACAGAGGAAATATATTTCTGTTGTCCCTAGAACAGTGACTTAAGTGATAACTGAAGACAAGGAGAAGATTATTACCTCGATGGATGCTTTACAGTGTTTTCTTGCTTGTTCTTGATCTCCTACCTTTGCAAAGGCCTCCGCAATTGTGTCTTGTGCCTACAGATTTCAATATGGTAGTAAAAATGTAAGAACTCAGAACAACCCTTTTACCTTAAGCACAAGAGAATCCATAACTAAACTAGCACGAACACCTAACCTGAGCAAGAGCCTTGCTATACGGGTGTCTAAACTTCTTGATTTGCTCTAGTGATCGTAATGCTTCTGCAATGAGAAATTCAGGGGCATGGTCTAGAGATGGAAGCTCCTTCAACCTGTTAGCGTGATTGTTAGTTTGTATGTATAAAATGCACAAATGATGGAACAAAATTCAACAAGTCATGTGCAATTTCACAGGAATACAGGATATACCTATTTATCTTTGATATTGCCCTATCTGACATAGCAACAGAAGAAGACAAGTCAAGTCGAGACCTGCAACTCAAACAGAATCCAGGATCTATGTTTAAAATGGCATCAGTCTTGAAAAATAATTTTCCAACCTTCACCATATCGCCATCAAACCTGGATATATCCTGATAAGAGAAGAACTTCCAATATCACCAAATTACTAATAAGAAACTTTTGAGAAAAAAACGTGTGGGGGGATGATCTTACGGGTAATGATAAGGAACAGACATGAGATTCTCCCATGGAAACACGCACAAAATTCTCCTTGCATTTATTAAAAGTTAATTCTGATACAGCACCAAGGCAGTTATTTTGTGGACAACGAAATGAATTCATGACAAGGTCTGATAGATTTAGTACTGAACAACTTGAACACCCACAACTGAAGTAGTAGTTCTCCCTAAGTGACTTTTGTCTCTCTGGAAGATCTATCTCACCAGCCTGAAAATGAGAAACATAGACGGCACAGAACATAAATATGTGTTACATGTCAGTATTTCACAAAGATAGGGAGGAAAGATACCTGTGGTCCATATGACAGCTCGATGGGGGTACCTGCTTTTATATATTCAGTAGATCTTAGAACGAGAGTGCGCAAATGAAAATATGCATGTACATTGGGCTGGCACGAGTGGTTGAAAAAGCTGCTGGATTTGTAAATCGCCTGAGCAACCCTGACCTAACGATGCAAAACCAAACACAGATTACAGATGGTCAAGGGAAAATAGCTGTGGCACAATAACTAAGATAAAGCAAGGTAACAGCAATACAGTATTGTGCATGATATGGAATTGGCAACGAAGCAAAGTTACACCACCATGCAATCTATAGTTCTTACTAATCAGCATGTCTCATATACTGCTTTGTAAGAGTAGATACATGACAATGTGTTTGCTTAGGTTACTACACAGAGTTTTTCAATTCTGAGAGTTTCATAATCCCTAAACATAATTGAGAAGCATATTATCCCAAGGGTGAGATTGAAAGTGAGGAAAAAAGAAGAAATAATATCACGTAAAACGAGGTATCTCATTAGTGAATGATAAATTAAGTATTAACTATTGCAAACTTGAAAAAAAAGAATATGATTTTTTAAAGCAAGTTTTATATAGATTTTTTTTTTCAAAACACACACGCATGTTTGGAGTGTCATGTTTGCAAATCTCCTCACTGTTTAGCAGTTCAGGAAACATGCTGCCCCAAACAAATGAGGCCTAAATAATGTACAGAAACACCATGGTTGGCAACAAATATCAAACAACTTTTATGGGTGATGTATATGATATGTCCCAGGAAAGAGAAGAAAATGAGGAGACAAACCTGTTCCACGCTACACATAACTGCACCACTAGATCCAGAAAACCTTTTATCCACTGTCAATGCCTTGCCTCCATCCATTGATTTCATATGAACAATCGCAATTGAGTTGACTTTAATTTGACATATCAAAAGAACCAGCTGCAGATATAATTACAAAAAGATGAGTTTTTTATTTAATATCTACAATAATATGAATATAGCTTTCCATCAGTTCTCTACATCCTAGAGGCCAAAAGTATATGGCAGATTTCAGAAAGTTTATGAATAGTCAGTAAAAACAATAATGTTAAATCCAAAATCCTAGATAATCCAAAAAATCTGGACTAAAGCAGCCATCAAGCTCAAGTGGCACTTTTATTAATGCAATAACAATGAACCATGTATATACACAAGGGAAACCCTTGAAGACAAATACCACATATACCTGTGATAAAGAATCTTCTGCCCATGAGATACCTGATTTATAATAACTCTGGACGCATGACAGCAGGACAATTGCGTACATGTGTGACTCAAATTTGCTAGCAGGAGAATCTTGATCATAGTGGTGGACGAGATCCTGCAATAGTTTAGCTCATTAGTTCCTGTTGTGTCAGTACTTACACTATAACGTTTGAGTGCCTGCAGGCATGAGTTCTTTTATACCAAATTTGGACCAGAAATGGTAGATCTCTTTCCAGCCAACAATTGTTTATCTATGTACTGTGCCATTATTCGCCCAGCTAAAACTATATCAGATGGCAAAACAGCTGACCAATGGGCACCTCCACATTCATGCTTATGTTCTGCATTCTGTTTAGAGTCTAGAGTCTTGCACCTTGTAGAAGTTACACTCAATTTTGCAATATCCACCAGGTTCTTGTTAGATTCAAGATGAGTATTTTGATTCCCGGATATTTGTCCTACAGCCTTATCTTGGCACCTGTTTGAACAGTATATTGGTATTGTACATGAAGGGCAGAATACAACATCTGTTGGAGCTTCACTAAAGCAATAATGACAGTGAGTATCCCGGCAAGATTTCATGATAATCTGCATACAACTGTTGCAAGTAAGAGGCATATAAAATTTCAGTTCAAGCTTACTAGGAAATTCATGATCATAAACAATAACTAGTTGATTATTTAACAATGCTCATAGAGATAAGCTACTGCCCTGATATCATAAAACAATGTAGTAAATACATCGTAGCTTATTAAATTTCATATTTGACTAGGACAAATGATCTTATGGAACTTGGTGTACTTTTAGCAAGCATATAGGACAGCTGGAAAAACTCATTTGGTGTAAACAATCCAACGGATGATTCTTAATCATACCGCAGCAAGAGGATCCTCAGCATGAATCAGAGAAGCTGGCGAAATATCATTTGGAGACATCATTCCTCTACCTTTGTTGGGTGTAGAGACACATTCTAGAATAACCTCATGCTGTTGCACTGCCATTTAGCTATATCAGTCAATGAGAATAAGTGTTTATCTAACCTTTTTGAACAGTAAATTGGTTGCAAAATTCTCGACCTGTGTGTGGAAAACCTGCATCCGTACAATCGCTGCTTGATGCCCCAACTTGATTCACATTTTGATGCTTTTGTAAAATCAACTTCAGCTCTTGTGTGATGTTACTCTTTCCAGAAGAAGTTACTTCCATGCTCAATGCAACCTCCAAATCATTTATGGCAGACTTATAGTTCTTCAAGGATGCATTTACCATTCCCTTCCTGTACCATGCCTGAATCCATAAACAAAAACAGGTGAAATTGCCTAGAGCTGCAGTGTGAATTTGCTTGTATTGCCTAGGCGGTTTTGCCCGTTTAGCATCGACATTATCTTGTCGATTCTGTAGCTGGTAAACGTTCTCCTTGAATTCTTAACAAAATTTGGTCGGCTAATCTTTCAGCCAACTGGCAAAAGAACAGGTAAAATCAAAAGATGGTTTGCATTATTTAGCTTTAAGTCTTGGCAAAAGAGAGAACAAATAATCTTAGCATATAAGATGCATTCAACAAAGTTCACAAACTGTATTCCTACCTTAGCATAATTAGGTGAAACAGAAATGGCCCTGTCGCAATCTCGTATACACTCTTCCAAAAGGCCCAATTTCTGCAAACTTCAGAAACATGATCAGAATGCATGCCCCATTCAGTAACGAGGTCATGTGGACCAGGAAAAAAACATCCTTAGCAATACAGAAATATGAACAAACTGAATACCAGCCTCCAAGATATCATAATCCACAGTTTTACCACGAATCAACACCAATAACTAGTACATTGCATCAATACGTCCAGAGTGCAAACAGGTAAATCAAAGACTCACATGCATGGTAGAGGCACGATTGACATACAATGTAGCTATCAAACCCGCATCCTTTCCATCAGAACTAATTGGGAGGTAACGTAACGCCTGTACAATGAGTAAGGATCAATTATTCCATGTCAATCCGCCAGTTTTGAAAAAAAAAACCCGAACAAGTGAACAATACACATTTGATTTGACTGAACAGTACACAAAATTCGCCGCTGAACAATTCAAGTTACTTCTGAATTCGCACTCATTTCCATAAATAAAAAGCAAAAGTCATCACCACGGAGTCCTAGCAACCATCAGGACGAAAAGTAGATGAGAAAAAACAGCCTAACCTGCGAGTAGAACCCAAGCGCTTGCTCGAACTCCCTCTTGGAGAAGCACTCGTTGCCCTTCCCCTTCAGCTCGGCCGCCCTCCCCTTGTCCTTGCGGCACAGCGCGAGCTCCGGGTCGGTCAGCTCACCAATGACCTTTCCCCCACAGCAACACGCAGATCAAAACATCCAACACCATCAATCTAGCCGCACTCAAGCGCAGTGGAGCACCAAGCGAGGGGGGGGGGGGGTGCAACAGAGGACGGGTGGTTACCAGATGGAAGAGAGGGAGGCCTTCGAGGAAGGAGAGCAACCGGGAGGTGGTGAACGGGAGGTCGGCCGCCGTGCCCTCGCCGACGGCTCGCCGGAGTTCCGCCGGCACCGCCGACTTGAGCCGCTCCATGGGACGGGACGAACGCCTTTGCCCATGGACGAGGAACACGTGCCATTCAGCCTTCGAGCCCAACATGTATTGGGTCTACGTAGGCCCTGCTCCTGGGTGTGGGCCCCTAAGTCTGCACAGGGGCGGGGCGGGCCGGCCCGTTACCGTCCCATTAGGTTTAGGGCCCAGGGCCATTTGCGTTAGTCCATCTGACTCACGAACAGATGCAGGAATAAGTTCACCAGCCGTCTCTTAACTTTACATCGAGTCTGAAAGATATCCCTAAACCATAATACTAGAAATCTTTCCCCCTAAACTATATAAAACCATGTAATTTTAGTCCCATGGCAGTATATATTTCTGATTTCACTGATGTGGCATCCTAGTCAGCAAAAATAATTTTAAAAAGGTATATGGAGCCCACGTATCATCCTCCCTCTTCTTCTTCTCTTTTCTTCAAAAGGCCGGTGTCATCACAGTTTGGGAGGGAGAGGAGGCCAACGAGTTTGGGAGGGAGGAGGTGGCGAGCGACAGCCCATCCGAGCTCGCCGCTGGAGTTCGGCGCTACGGGCCATCGAGGAGTGTGTCACCGATGACGTCTGGCGGGCGGTTAGGGTCGAACGGAGTCGACTCGTGAACGTCGCGACTCTCCCGACGTCCATTGGCAACTTCTCCTCCCTGTAGACGATCCTGCTCAGCGACAACCAACTCACCGGTGAGATCCCGCGTGAGGTTGGCCAGCTCAGGCGGCTTCTGAAGCTGGACCTGAGCGGCAACAACCTGACCGATGAGGTCCCTGGCCTGCAAGCAGCGGCGGGCAGGCAGCGAGGCGGGCGCCGGTGACGTGGAGGCTGTCGGGAATTTACCCGAAGATTGCTGGCTAGAACACACAACCAACGCACACGATTTCTAGACGAACACTTAGCACACAAAGAACAAGAACGACTGTAGCGAAGCAGACAACGAAGAACACTCTGAGTTTGGTGCTGCCTCAATTGCTTGAAGCATTTTCTGGGCTTTTCTCCTTTTATTATGCAAAAACGAATACATGTGTAAGTAACAGATCACAACCCACGTACTATCGGCTTTGCCGCGTCCATCCCCGCACTATGAGCTAATCTCAAATAACAGAATCTGCATGGCTACCACCCGTTTGGCGTTCACGCATATGCAATGCAAAAGGAATCCAAAGCTAACTAACTTAAATTATGCGAAGTTTACTAACAGAGGCTGAAGCTGGCGGCGGCGCTAGGGCTGCTGGCGTGCTTGGTGGCGTCCGCGGCAGCAGCGGTGGTGACGACGCGATCGGTAATGGTGCGGAGGTGGCGGTCGGGGTGGCGGATGACGGCATTCCAGAAGGTGCAGTTCGGGTGCGAGGACGTGGTGCAGTGCGTGAAGGAGAACTGCGGGGCGGTGCAGGAGTTGTACGTGTACGCCGGGGAGATGCTCGGCGGGGAGCGTGTGGCGGTGAAGCGGATCGCGGTGGTGGCGGTGGGTAATGGCGGGTTCTCAGTGGAGGTGCAGACGCTGGGGAGGATCCGACACCGTCACATCGTGCGACTCTCACGGCCTCCACCGGCCGCCGCGGCCTCCACGCCCTCCATCGGCTGGCGCCACCCTGGGAAGAAAAGAGAAGAAGAAAGGGGGACTAATGTGTGGGCTCCACATATCTTTTCAAATTTATTTTTGCTGACTAGGATGCCACATCAGCGAAACCAAGAATACATACTGCCATGGGACTAAAATTGCACGGTTTTATATAGTTTAGGGGGAAAGATTTCTGGTATTGCGTTTTAAGGATGTCTCGTAGACTCGATGTAAAGTTGAGGGATGACATATGAACTTATTCCGATAAATGCATCACATCTACTCCATCCCTGGCCCGGCCCGCTCCAGCCCAACCCGGCGGCCTGCCTCCTTCCCGGGCCATGTCGTTGCGCTCCCTACGCCCTCCCATTTGCGATCCCGAGGAAAAGTGTTTAGGGGAAGATTTGTTTGAAGAAGCAAGTCACACGTCCCAAATATTGATCACTTTGATTCCGTGCTCTGAAATGTTTTACTTTACCCAAATAAAATGTATGTTTATTAATAAAATCAAATTAAAGGAAATACATGTATGCTTGTTATGACCTTTTTACTTGGATGCCAATTCCTTGTAACATTGGATAATAATTTGACTAGCTTAAGTCACTCATGTGATCCTACTAGGAATAAGACATTGTTTAGCCATGCTTAATGGATAAGAGCATCTCCAACTGACTTGATAAATTTAACTCTCAAAATGTCTATTTGGTCACTCTCTATTTTATTTGGCAGGTCAAATTCGTTTTTTCACTCCAACAGTCTCTCCATCATCCTCTCTATTCTAAGTCTATGACATTGAGACCTCATGTATCAGCCTATCTATTTCTTTTTCTCTCTCTCCTCTCTCCTCTCTCTTTTTCTTTCTCACCCTTTTCTTTTTGTCTTTCTCTTTCCTTTTCTTCCTCTGAGCGGCAAGCGGCAGATGAGGCCGGCAGCGTGGACGGCGTGACAGGGGAGCGACTCGGGATGGTGACGACGATGACCTCCGGTGGCTCGGCGACAGCTGCTGCGCTTGTCTCCGACGCTTGCATCTTCTCCTCGAACGGTTGCGGCGGCGGCTTGTTCCAACAGATTGCGGTGGACTAGTAGTGCAGTGTTTGGTTTGGGGCCCACGGATAGCAAATTTGGTTTGGCTGGCCAACTTTGGCAAGTGGAAGGACTAGTTTAGCCATCCGGATAGCAACTCTGTTGGATTGAAATTTTTCACCAAACTCTCCAAATTTTAGCTTAGGGAGTCAAATGGCCAGTTTATTGGAAATGCTCCAAGTATAAGGTATAGCATGGTCGAGGATATCAGTTGATGATGCTAAACACAAGGTAGTAAACAGTGGATGGATCTCGTGTGGGGAGGTTGTCATAATGGGATTACAAGTTATATGTTTAAGCACCGGAGAAATCATCATAAAGAAATATGAATAGAGAGTTTGCCGCTATAGTACCTCCCATTACCGTAGCTCGTGTTATTGTAGCAGGCCGGGCATCATGTATTTTTAGCCAAGTTTGTTTTGTTTTGGACACCATAAGTTGAAAGGAGAGAATTTAATTTGGTAAATTAAATTTGCTTTGGAAATTGAGGGCTTGGATTCTACTAGTAATAGAACTCCTAGTCTAGTTCTACTTATAGTTGATGATGTAGTTTTGGTGTAAATATGTGCAGGGTTGAGGCCATAGATACAGAACCTCTACAGGAGAGAAGTGTTTGAAGTGTTTTGTGTGAACTTTGTAAATACATATTGATGCAACAAAGTTGATCTACCATAAACTTTATTCTCTTGTTCTTGAGTGGTTGGATCGGCGGTAAAGAGCAATTAATATCAACAGGTTAGTCATCAATTTTATGGTTTTTTTATTTTTCGTTAAAATATTTGGTTGATTGGTTTTTCCATCCGTTCACCTCTTCTGATAGGCTGGGTGTTTTATTTCTTTATTTCTACTATTCATACTATAACATATGTACATATTGTTAATCATTGATCATCAATTTTTACTTGGTCAATTTATACTTTATAGCGATGTTATATAGTTTTATTATATTGGTACCCGTTTGTAAGTGGGAGCGAAAAAGGTTTACATATGAAATATTTAAGTGAAGATTTTAACATATCTGGTCATATGCACGTGTCGGTAGTCAAACTAATCCAACATGTATGCAAATTAGGTAACATTTTGTAGGACCACCTCACGGGTAATATAAATGGTATTTGCAAATTCTGTGGGTAGGATGCCTGGTTTCGAAGTTCATGGTGCACGAACTTCCGTCCAAAGTTTAGGGGATATATCAAAATAAGTTTATTTTCAGTTTTTAAGATACAACGTTTGATTCTTCATCTCATTTAAATTTTTTATGATTAATATTTTTATTGTTACTAGACGATAAAACATAAATAATACATTACGTATTTTGTAAGTTTTTTATAATTTTTTCAAATAAAACGAATGGTAAAACGTTGAACATAGAAATTAAAAAATAAACTTATTTTATGATAGAGGTAGTAGCATTTATTTGAGTGTTGAAATTGATTTTCTACTAGCATTGTGAAATGATCCTTTGATGCAGCTCATTGTTGTGCTCATTTAAACAGCAAAGACCGAGTTAGCACAGTTGGAATGTAAGACAAAACAACGAAGACGGACAATGAACTACTCCTTCCGTCAAAAAAAATCCGGTTTTTTATATCGGGTATTTGACCATCCGTCTTATTTGAAAATTTTTTTAAAAAAATTAAAAATAATAGTCACACATAAAATACTATTCATATTTTATCATCTAATAAAAATAAAATTATTAATCATAATTTTTTTGAATAACACGAAGAGTTAAACATTATATAAAAACCGACAAATTGATTTGTTTTGGGACGTATGGAGTACTTGTCACTGGATTTAAAAGAACTAATGTGATGGTTTGTCCATAGGGCCTGAGTTCCTATCATGACTATCGAACAATACAAGGATTCCTGTCATTTCAACTTGCGATTATTTCAATGGTTATTGGTAAGGAAGGGCTTGTTTAGTTTGCAAAAAGTTTTTTAAAAAAATCAAATTAAGTTTTTGGATATCCATTTGAAGTATTAAACGTACTCTAATTATAAAACAAATTTTAGATTTCACCTGGAAATCACGAGATGAATATGAGTAATTAATCCGTCATTAGTACATGGTTACTGTGGCACTTATGACTAATCACATCCTAATTAGGCTTAAAAGATTTGTCTCACGATTTCCTGTATAACTCTGTAATTAGTTTTAATGTTCATGTATATTTAATGTTTTATTTAGATGTCCAAAGATTCGATATGATGTGTTTGCGAAAAGTTTTTGCAAACTAAACGGGGCCTAAGTAACAGTATGACAACAACAAATTTCGTACTAATCTCAACAATAAGAAATTATAATGGACAGCTTTCGGGGCAAGAAGTGGGTAAGTTAACTTACCTGTCACGGAAAACGTAGTAATAGAGTACATAATTTATTAATTACTAATTATTAAAAAATATAAAATAGATTAATATGATTTTTTAAAACTTTCTTATAAAGAATTTTTAAAAATACACTGTTTAACAGTTCGGAATGCATTCGTGTGCAAAATAAGAGAACTAAGTTAACTTACCCGTCTCGGCCGAACGCGGCCTAGGTATGCATGCTGGCCTTATCCAATAGAAATTATAAAATTCAGCTCCATTAGAAATCACACAGCAAAAGAGATAAGTAGAACCATGGGAGGCACAGATTTACTCTGAAAACTCTTATCATGAAAAACCATGGACGCACGAAGTGATCACCATTTAGAGGATGATGGCAACGGAAGCTCTTTTGCTCTATTTGTTTGGGTGTCCTGCTCTCCACCAACGGAGGTATACTACCTCCATTCCAAAATAAGTTTATTTTCCAGTTTTAATACAATATTTTGACTCTTTATCTTATTTAATTTTTTTGCGATTAATATTTTTATTGTTAGTAGATGATAAAATATGAATAATATAATTTATACGTGACAAATTTTTTTAAGTTTTTTACAAGTTTTTCAAATAAGACATCAAAACGTAGAAATAAAAAAATGAAGTTATTAATGTACCAAGAAAGTACTATATAGTGCCGAATTAAAAACAGAGGTATATTTGTAGTGTCAGGGCAGGATAGACCCGTCCTTGGGTTAAGCACCATGTTGGTCCAGCATTTTTTTTGGCGCACATAAAAGTACATGATTGCATGAATTTGGTTTGTGATGTACACTCTAGTTAGGTGATGTTTAGATTGAAATTTTTTTTTGGAGAAATGTCACGTCAAATGTTTGATCGAATGTCGGAAGGGGTTTTCGGACACGAATGAAAAAATGAATTTTATGCCTAGCCTAGAAACCGCGAGACGAATCTTTTGAGCCTAATTAATCCATCATTAGCATATATTGGTTACTGTAGCACTTATGACTAATCATGGGCTAATTAGGCTAAAAATATTCGTCTTAAGATTTCTTTCATAACTGTGCAATTAGTTTTTTGATTCATCTATGTTTAATGCTTTATTCAGGTGTCTAAAAATTCGATGTGATATTTTTGGAGAAAATTTTAGAAACTAAACAATGCCTTATACACTAGATGTACTGTCAAAAAATTTCATTCCCCGGCAAATCATTAACCTATCATGGTTATATGATTATTGTTTCTGCAGAGAGGTCATTAGCCAATCTAATCTATGGAGCACTAACTATTTTAACTTGTCCTTCACTTATTATTCTTTAAATCTGTCGGCTAAAATTATCTTTTATACCGTCGGACAGTTAACATAACTTTACCCCTTCTTACACAAACTTTCTACATATATGAGACTTTCTAAACTAAAAATCATCTTACCAATTTTAGAGTTTCCAAATATTAGAAATTATCTTTCTAATTAAATCCATCATACGGTGTACCAACTGAATGTACTCATCATTCATTAATCGTTGTTCAAATCCGATGGCTAAAATTATATTTGTAAGATTAGACGCTAGGACGAACTATATCTCTCCTTACATAAATATACTATATATATCATAGACTTTCTAAGTTTGAATTATCAATTATAGAGTTTTCATATGTTAGAGATTAATTATTTTTTCAATTAGAAATAAGCCAAACACTTTATATATATTAACCCTTTTATACAAATATAAATATATATGTTCCAATTAGAAATTTTATATAAATACGCACTACATAGTTTTAGAATTAGAATCAAAATCCAAACACAACATTGGCGTGGCTGGCACGGTAGCACAAGCCATCACAAAACATTAGAACACCGACAATGATATAAAAACAATGAAGTTTGTATTCATTGCCACGCCATACCTGCGCTTGTCATCAAATCGATCAAGGCCCTAGATCAGTATTTTCGAACACCCAAACGACCAAATCAATAACAATAACCAAAAATATTACGTTGGCATCATCTTTTTATGTGAAATAAATAAATTCCATTATCTATCAAATGATACATCACTACAGAATATTTTTAATGATTGAAGAATATCTGCACCTACAGATAATAATGAACGGAAAACACAACCTACAGAAACATCACTAGTAATTTCACTTTATTAAAAACCGTGATATATTTTGTGAATTGAAAAAACGTGTGCTATAAATATTTGTTAGTTATTTTAAAATCTAATAATATTTGATTTAAATATCTTTTTATGTGATACAATGAGACACAATGAAATTTGTTTTCAACTTGGGAAAAATTTTAAGACTTTGAATTACTTATTATTTGAGAGTTGTACGGTTGTTTTGTTTATTTAATATATATAATATATATATAGATCAATAATTTTTAATTTAATATAAGGGGATGAAAATATGGATGCAACTTATTATAAAGTAGTTTTCATTAACTTAGCTTTACAGAGTTTAAGTTTTGTGTTAATATTAAATAATATAAATAAATTATTTAATTAAAGTTGTCCTCTCAATGTGTGAACTTGATCCTATAGTGATTATGGAATTAGTGTATGAATTTATTGTTGCAATATTTCTAAATTAGAGTATAAACTTGGCCTTCCAAGCTCTAGAATTACCATTCAAACTTAAAAACTTGCAATTACAATATATACCGATCTATAATTAATTATGCAAACCAACAATACTCACTATTAACTAGTGTTTGCTATTTTTTGTTAGAGTTTATTTAGATGATAATAATAACAAATGTGCTTGATAGACAAATAACTATGAATACTTGGTTCATATAATTATATTTGAAAGAGTTGGATATCTTATTTACATTACTAAATAGAGTCGCACTGTTAGCATGTGTATAATATTAGAAAAGAACCAAGTTGAGACCTGAGAGATAGATACATAATAGCAAAGACTTGCATTCCTTCTGGTCAATATCTTGTGGTCTCTATGGAGAGGTCCTTCGCCAATATATTAGAATATTAGAGGTAGAGAAAAAAAAGACTTGCATTAATTCATGGTGCATAAGGTATTATATATAATACCCTCTCCATTTTAAAATATAAACTATTTCTAAAGTTTGAATACTGCAGCAAAATAAACATATCTAACATTATTTACAACATTGTTTATCACATTAATCATTTTTCCTTTAAAAATACTTCCTACTTTACCCCTACCTATCGTTCCACCTCATCCATTTCTCATTAATTATGAGACATAATAATATGTTTTAAATTTTAATTCCTAGTAAGTAACTCATAAATAATAAGGGCATGTTCAACAGTAGAGCACATTGTGGGCTCTATAATGATACGTGCAAAGGTAGAGTCAGATATGATTTCTCTTCAGTAATGTAATAAAATATTTTTATTAAGCTAGTTTTCTTTTTATACATTCTCACGCAAGAAAATTTTCTTTAATAAATATTTAGAGTCGACTCTAAGCCGTTGCCATGCATGATAACAACTTTTCTCTCTCCTTCCCTCTCTTTTCTCCACGTCACCAAATTTGCTTACGTTGCGATTGAGAGAGTAAGCTAATAGGTAACTGCCCTAATGTTTTTGGACGGAGACGGTAGAAGACGATGAAATTGAGAAACAGAGGAAACTCTTTCTTTTAAAGACAAGTGCAAGTGGGAAGACCTGCATTCCTTCCGGTCAACGTTTTGTGGCAGCCTCGTGTATAGTACTAGGCAGGTGGGAAAAAAATGTATATAGGCTTGGTTTAGTTCCTAATTTTTTTTTCTAAAAACATCATGTCGAATCTTTAGACATCTAAATGAAGCATTAAATATACATGAATATTAAAACTAATTACACAGTTATGGAAAAAATCGTAAGACGAATCTTTTGAGCCTAATTAGGACATGATTAGCCATAAGTGCTACAGTAACCAACATATGCTAATGACGGATTAATTAGACTCAATAGATTCGTCTCGCGGTTTTCAGCCGAAATCTGAAATTTGTTTTTTCATTTATGTCCGAAAACCCCTTCCGACATCTGCTCAAACGTTCGATATGATCCTTTAGCAAAAATTTTTGTCAACCGAACAACCCCATAGATAATAGATCAACAAGACAGAAGCAGCCTTTGCATCCTGCCACATTACAGTATTACACCGGCAGGTCTGAAAACTCTCTTGCAGTGATTCTGCAAGAAGTGATCATGAGCAACCGGAGCACACACGGTGGCGTGATGGGTGGCTGCTGTTGCTGCTGTTGCCCTAACACGCGACCAGCGGTCGCTGATGGGAACGCACAGATGGCCATCGCCGTCGTCGTCCCAGACAGCCAGTGTGACCAGGAGAGGCCTGAGCTGGGGATGAACCGCGCCGTGCTGCTGGAGGTGTTCTTCGCGAGCGCAGCGAGTGGCATTGGAACTATCGGGTTTGTCTGGGCGACTGTTGTCCTCCTCGGTGGCTTTGAGACTGAGCTGAATCAGGTGGACTTTTGGTTCATCACGGCCCTAAGCTTCTTTCAAGCCATTCGGTGAGTTGTTTGTTATATGTCTAATTTGTAGTTTCTTTCTCTCTTCTTTTTCTTTCAAGAACTGAGTAGTAGATATGTGCCGTCTATATTTCCAGTTTACTTGTCTACAGTTTAAGGCCTGGCTTCGAATAAGTCAAACGTCATATTTACTAATTTGTGAACGAAAAATAATTTGTAAATAAAAATTCTGTATAAGTGTTTTAGTGATCTAGAAGCAAAGGCTGAAAAATAAACTTTAATAAAAAAACCCTCAAAATTAACTCCAAATTTAAAATTAAAAATTCAAACTTTGGCTTATAAAGATAAGCAAAGATACGAGAGTGCAAGTATACAACTTTTACGGTGGTATGGACTGAGATTGAAAATAATATAGACTTTCTATCTTTTCGGAGTCACTCGTTAAAAATGGTAATTGATTACTTTGTTAATTAATTGATTAGCAGTATTTTGTAGTTTAGATATTTCTGTCCATAAAAAAGTATATCAAAAAAATGTATTAGGTGTGTATTTAATATCTTAGGTTATTTAAGATCACAATAAAAAGAAAGATGTTTTTAATGGTTAGTAGTATAATTTAATCACGGTTATTTGATAAAAATAGATCAAACTATGTCGATTAAATTATATGGCCGGCCAGTAGAATTTGTACCGGAGAGGTACCATCTTTTTTATCTAAGGCAGCGTTTAGTTGGAGAAATTTTTTAGAGAGAGGTCACGTCAACCTGTACGGTCACATATTTAAAGTATTAAACGTTGTCTAATTATAAAACAAATTTTAGATTCCGGCTGAAAACCGCGAGACGAATTTTTTGATTCTAATTAATCTGTCATTAGCACATGTTTGTTACTGTAGCACTTATGGCTAATCATGTATTAATTAGACTCAAAAGATTTATCTCACGATTTCCTCCATAACTGTTTAATTACTTTTAATGTTCATGTATATTTAATATTTTATTTAGATGTCCAAAAATTCGATATGATGTTTTTAGTAAAAGTTTTTGGAAACTTAACGACCCTAAGTGATCCTAAGTGATCGTATCTATTTCTACTACGGGGCATAGTTTTTATCCCCGGAGGTGGACACCTAAGGCTGCGTTGAGCGCTACACCTTCTTAGGCCCCATATTCTCTCTTTTTTCACGTTCACATTTACCAAACTGTTAAACGGTATATTTTTTAAAAGAATTATAAAAAATTACTTTAAAATCATATTAATATATTTTATATTTTTTAATATTTAATAATTAATTAATCATGTAGTATGTTTGCGTGTCGGCCTAACTAACATGGCCTCCAAGATATTCGATCTGTGAAGACGAAGACGAGAGGAATTGGGGATTTTCTGTATTCATGTACTTAGGCCGCGATCGTTCCAAGGTCGATAAGTTAATTTATCCGGCGCAGAAAATACAGTAACAGTACATAATTAATTTATTACTAATTATTTATAACATATAAAATATATTAATATGATTTTTTTAAAACAACTTTTCTATAATTTTTTTTGCAAAAAGTACATCGTTTAGCAATTTGGTAAACGTGCACGCGGAAAACGAGGGAGATAAGTTAACTTATGCCACCTCCAACAATAGAGGTAGCATACTATCTCTAAGCATTCTAAAAAACAATTTCTTCAATGGTCTAGCTCTTAACAAGTAGCTCATAGTATAAATGACTCTATAAGTCATTCTCACTTGACATTAAAATATATGCAAAATACTCTCTCTTGATTGTTTTTATCTCTCTTTTATTAAAAAATATATAAAAAATTATATATTACATCTAAGATAGCCATTAGAGGTGGCCTTAGAATGGGAGCTGAATGCGGCCTTAGTCAAAGACCACATATAAAATGCATGCAAGGATGGAAAAAAATTCCCACTACATATATCCTTAAAATCCCCACTCATGCAATAACATCACATTTGAAACTAAATACTAGATTAATACACACTAGAGTAATCTAAAAGCATGTTTGAAGTTATCGTCGAGCCGTGCAACTCTTGAACAAAGAAGAAAAGAATTCCATCGGGGCTTAAAAGAAATAAAATAATTCCATCCCTCTTCAATAAAGTGGACCTTGAGGCCTTCCCAAACTGTCCTTCAGATTTGAGCTCTCCGTACCAAATTGTACTTCGGCTCTTCACAGATTTGAAACGTCAATGTTGATGAATTACCTTGCCAAACTGTTCTTCGGACCTCCACGGATTGAAACAGATTGAAATAGACCTTTACAATTTGGCAGGACAATTTGCCAAACTGTTCATCGGTCCTTGATGGACGGCGACTTCCGGGATTGGCAGTGACTGACGAGAGGTGGGCACGCGACGGGATTTTTAGTATGCATTGACTTAAGCAAAAGACCATATATAAAATGCATGCAAGTATTGGGTGGACGACATACTTGTAAACGAAAAATAATTTATGAATAATTTTTATACATGTATTATTAGCAATCCAAAGCCAAGCTAGAAAAATAAACTTCGGTAAAAAATCTTAAATTAACTCTAAATTTAATGTTTAAAATTTAAATTTTTACTTATAAGCATAAGCGTAAGGGAACCTATAGGGGTTATATTTTTTGCCGGGATGACCAAAAGAGACCATCCAAATGGTATTAGGATTAGGAGAGAAAAAATGTTATAAATTACATGACAGAAGGCTGTTAAGGTCGATTATGCACCAAAGTGTACACCTAGGACTAACATGTCAACCACACCCACACAATACCGAGAGTAGAGCCTAGCGCCAAACCAACCGTCTCTATGCGTGATTTATTGTCGTCGGCCAATATCTATAAAGTGGATCATAAAGGTTTCGGCGAAGGACAACCAAATATATTATCACTCCTTTTACTTCCTGGCCTTAAAACTGGCTAGCGTCTTTTATAAACTCTTCCCAAAATTTCTCATCAATGGAAGGGAATTCCACTGGGGCGAATACTCCTTGCTAGTTCTTGCCCAATCCATTGTCTTTGTTGCTACTACCTCAGTCTCATAATAAGTTTATTTTTCGTTTTTCCATGTCTAACATTTAACCATTCGTCTTATTTGAAAAAATTTTAAAAAATAAACAATGGTCCTAGAGGGTTTATTGCTAATAAAATTTATCTCAAGATGCGAAATGCATTTTTTAAGATTGCTCACTACATATATATCCTTAACACGATATATCTCAAGATGCGGAATGCATTTTTTTTTAAAAAAATGCCTCGCGGTGAGGAAGATCCATGTGAAGCACAAATCTTAAAGTCCATCGAACGGTTAAGAGGCCATGTGGATGTCCAGTCCCGGGGATAGAAGATTTTCCGTTCTACTACCATGGAACCAAGAGAGATAATTGTTCAATGAAATGAGATCATTTTCATTTTTCACCTATCTGTTGTAGATCGTCTTTACCTTTCTGTTATTCAATGAAATGAAATCGGAAGCTTTGATCATTATTACTACTTTTTAACATTTTTCCCTGCAGTGGAGCATCTCTAAGAGAATGTTAATATTTTGTTATTGGGTTCATCTAAAAAATATTAGTCATAAAAATTACACGCTTCTCTAAGAGAAATTTAAAAATGAATCACTTATATTAGGAATCTATATTTTTGCTCCAAATTTAGGATACAATTAAGATAATTTTAGGCATAGATAAATATTAGGAATGTATTTGGTAACCTGTTATAGATATAATTTCTAGTCTAATTCCTAAAATTTGGTTTTAGAGATTAATTGTAGACATGGTTTTCTAGGTAATGTAGAGAGTTCACAGATTATTACTTTTATGTTGTGGCAGGCTATTTGGTGGCGACTGGAACGCTGACCAAAAGATCCTTTTCGGGCTACCACTAGATGCTCTTTCCCAGCCTAAAGCAAACGGTTGCTCGTTTCTTTTATGTTGCCTCAACTATGCCTCCTGCTACACTCCCAAGTTGAGCTGCCTTCTCTTCTCCGGGAAGGTCGTGTGCATCTTTTCAGCGTTCCTTGTTCGTTTCTTGAAATTCGTAGTGATTCTTGGCACCCTAATTCTGTCGGTAGCTCGGCTGATCCTTGGCAACGTGGCTCCCCACGCCGAAGCTGCCAACCTGAAATCAGCATTCAGTCTGTACTACGGCTTGTCGATTGTGCAGGCCGTGGTATCCTACATGGCATTCTCGTACTCTCATGCTCAGCAAGACATGGTCCAGGACATCCGTGACAAATACAACTTTGCAGCCGGAGACGTGGAAGACGAGCCGTTCCTGGTGTACTACGCCCACCTCAAGAAGATCTGCAAGGCTGGGGGCATCGCCGAGACCTTAAACATGACGCTGCCCGCCTTCGCAGTAGCGTCTCTTGGCTCCAATGAGCAGCAAGTTCGTGTCGCCGCGATCAAGATCTTGCAGTATTTGGTACAAGAGAGAGATTACAAGGAGCAAACACTTTCAGCCATTCGAGATTCCTTTGGTGCAGCTGCGTCGTTGTTCAGGACGATGGCACTGACCAGCCAGGACAAGACGTCGAGGGAGGCAAGAGAGGGGGCTACCTCGATCATGGTGGAGCTGGCTGGTGATCTTCACATTTCTGGGCTAATCCCATGTGCCACACAGTCCATCTACTCATTGCTTAAGACTAGCAGCAGGCGGCGTTTGGATGGCATGAAAATCCTCGAACGGCTCTCGACTAAGAATTGCAACTTGGCAGACATATCCAGCTCGGATGAACTCATGTCAAAGATCATAGAGTTCACGGAGCCCAAGATCTCTCGTGGTGTATCAACCATGGCTGACGATGGCTTCCAAATGGCCGAGAGGGCACTCTTAGTGCTGACCAGGCTTGGAGGACAGACTGGTGAACAGGGTTCCATGATGAGACAAGTGATCTTGAGAAATGTCTTTCTTATGTCGAACATCAAAGAGATGTTGCAAGGTGCTAATAACAACGACCGGCGTCTTCAGGAGATGCAGAAGCGAGGTATGGGAATAGTGGATGGTTTTGCTTTGGACAGCGAATCAAGAAATCATGGAGCCATCATAAAAATTCTTACCCTCGTGCTGAATATTTTCCGTCATGGGCCAAACAATGAATTCAGACTGGCCGCTGGAAAAACTCTAGCAAGACTAACCACTGAAAGCAGGGTGAATTGTGATGCCATCTTGACTAAGGAAAACTTTCAGGCGCTCCGTGATACGCTTTTCGAGGTTTCTGAGAGAGCACATTTAGTAATTGCAGCAAATATCCTGAAAAATCTGTGTGAAAACTGTGAGGCGCAACACGGCCAACATGACGCCTTGCTGGGATTCGTTCAAGATAACATGGAGAAGGTAAGCATTCGTCGAGGTTAAATTTATGAGTTTGCTTCTCTTTTGTAATAGCCTTACTTTTTCTTAATTATAATTACGAATGGCTTAGTAGTACTAGCACATTTTTTTTCTTAATTATAAATACGATGTCGGTGAATGTAAGCATTCGTCGAGGTCATTTCATACTAAACCATCTTTTGCTTAGTATGTGCTAGTTTTTTTTTCCTCCTATAAATAAATTTCTAAGATGCAAATGGCTTAGTACTTCTGCATCATTGAACATATCTCCACAACCATGCAACTTTAATTCAATCTGCACAGTTTGAAATTAAAAATCTGACTATGGATAGCTCAATAATAGTTTACTGTGTGATCGTGTCCTATATCCCCTTTTAGCTACACTCTCCGTAACTCCATTCCAAAATATAAAAAACCTAAGACTGCATTAGAGATTCTTACGGACAAATAGAATATTTCAGTCCTTAGCTTCTATTACACACAGTCGGAACCTTTTCTACTGTTCATATTCTAAATATAATTGTAGGGTGCTTGTTTTAAAAGGTTCGATCGGGCGTTTCTTAATATGAAAATTCTAGTGGGCTAGTACGGAAGCAGCACGGAAGTTGTTCATATACAACATTTCAATCTGCATTCTGCAGAGAAAGAAACCTGCATATGAATTATTATATTTAGAAAAGAAAATTATCATTGAGCTGAACATGTAGTGATCTTTCTAAGAAATGGATTCAAATACCAGGGAGCTAATGCTCTTGTTGTTTACCTTGTAGATACTTGAAGCAATGTACCAGCTAGGCAGTGGCGATCTGATAGGAGAGGACATGGGGACCTTCCTTGGCCTTATTTTGCAGCTCAGTAAACTTGTCACTGTGGCAGACTTCAACACGTATGTAGCAGCCAACGGAAATGGAGGTGACCGCAGGGATTTCATACAGAAACTGAAGTCAATCCTTGAAAGGGCAAATGAACAGGAAACAGGTGTACGCGAAATGCACCCTGGAATCAGGAGGTTCACCATTGAACTGGCGATATGGATGGCGCAGACGTGGGAGCAGCCTCAGTTTCACTGGAAGCAGCGTCTCGAGGACTGTGGCATGCGGAGTGCTCTTGTGGAGGCGGAGCAGACAGCGAGAAGGGCGCCATGGCGAGAAGATTGCAAGCTTTCGCCTGGAGGCGTCCCTGTTCTGGAGTACGAACAGTCCCTCCATTCTCTTGCCTCCAGGGCACTGGAGCTGATTCGTTAGGAGCACAGTGTGCGGTAGCTCGCTTCGAGCTTTCTGCCGTGAAAAATCTATCCCAAGAATGGTGTGCTGTGCTTTCAGTTCTCTGCTTCATCCTGTTTATCTATGGTGTGCTCCTGTTGTTTGTGTGTGTTGCAAACTTGCAATGTCAGTTATGCTGTTAATTTCTTCCTGCCACAAACTGAGTTGGAAGACATGCAGCCTCGGCTTTTCACTTTTACTTTAAGCTTATAAGCCAAAATTTAAATTTTTAACATTAAATTTAGAGTTGCTTTTGGATTTTTTTCACATAAGTTTATTTTACCGTCTTTTAGATTGCTAAAAATTCGTATATAAAATTTTTATTTAGACATTACTTTTTGTCATCAAAAGTCCCTCCGTATCGTAGGACGTGGACATTTCTATTAGATTAAGTTTGTTTACTATAGCTTTCCATTATTACATGCATTTCACATTTGTGTGAGAGTCCATCACACAATCTTCCTTCGTAAACAATCACAGATGTCTTGTGAGGAAGTCCAGTAAGCAGGGTAGAATTGAGCCTGAGACAACTTAGGGCTTAGCCACACTCATATTTTTTTTAATGAAATACTACCTATATATTTTCCAAAAAAAATATATATATATGAAACCTCGGTGGTCTAGCCCCACTCGTTCGAGCTAGACCCACACATGGTATTTCCAGCGCAATAGCCCATCACATGATAAAGAGAGTACCAAAAACCTCAGGTTGTCTCTCATCCGGCGTCTGCTCGTCTTCTCTCCCTGCCTCAGGCATCGGCGACAGCGCTCGCTTGCGGACTGCGGTAGCAACCATCGGCGGGTGCAAGGGGCTCGGCCGTGGGGCGCATCGGCCGCGGCAGTGGGGTGGTAGGGCGTGGCTGCAGTGGCACTCGCTCGAAGTCCCCCCGTAGCCTGTAGCTATTCCCAAGTAGTACAGCAGAGGATCACATTTGCAAGTAGCCAAGCTCCAAGAGCCCAAATACAAGGAGGTACTTCCTCCTTTCTCAGTTTTTTCATTCTTCCCCTTTCTTAGCATTTACCAATTATCTAATTGATACTACATCCGTTTTATAATGTAATATTTTCTAGCGTATCCTAAATTCATATATAGATATCAATGAATCTAGACATATATATAAACAATATACATTGGTTAATAGATGAATCTAAGCATAGCTAAAACTTCTTACATTATGAAACGGAGGGAGTAGCAATTAGTCGATTTCAAATTTGGTTTGATTTCGTAGATGAAGAGGAGCAGATCAATGAAATCATTCTATTAGGTCCAGTCCTCAAAATAAATCCACCCCCAACTTCAGAAACAGTGTGAACTGATGAATCCACCCCAGCCCCCACATACAACCCCACAGAGTGATAGTAGAAACCAGAGTTGGTACCAATTAGCAATATAATTGTGCTTGATCCAAATGTGATTGTTGCTGACCATAGGCTTCGTACACCAGCTGAACAATTGAACCTAAACATTAGGGATGCTTATAGAAGGGAGTATTTATTACATGTCAACAAGTTGATCATAAGTATCCACAAACAAAAATAGGAGGTGTCACTTGAGCTTTCAGAAATCATGGTTCAAAACGCATAATTAAGTTACCATGCTATGAGCCTACGAGGACGCGCAAGCATAATTACATATATCTAGAGGTTTGTCATGCTTCGCTCCAGCCCAAGCCTTAGGCGATGGGCCTCCGCTTTGCTTCGGCGAAGTGACCTTTATACGAGCGCAAATAAATTTGGATCGTAAATCAACAATGCTAACAAAATTTTAGTTATGTCTTATAATTTGTTTAATACTTTCACTGTACTTAGATGTATGGAGTATGAATTATCATGGGTAGTTTTTGCATTTAATTTAAGACGTACAGGTATGCTGGGTTCACCACTGCCAGTAACCATGTGGAAGGGCAGTTTAATCAGTGAACAGACCTGTGGAGGAAATGTTTTAGCTCTGATAAAATGAATGTCTCAGATGCATCTCTTGAAAGTTACCTCGCCATGAAAGGAGTGATGTTCTTGCAACATCCTTTTTCTCCGGACAAGAATAATTTTCTTGGTACAAGTTACTTTCATTACAAAGGGATTGGTTTTCTATGGCTTTATCAAGCGCTAGCATGAACTCTCTCTCAGAAGCAGTCGAGGACAGCGAACAGGGGAGAGATTATGGAGGGGAGTTCCCTCGCCGGCGGCTCGCCGGAGTTCCGCCGGACCAACGCGATGGGGCAGTTCTACCCGATGATAAGACAAAGGTTGGAATCGGACTTTGGCCGCGTTCGGTGTTATTTAACTGATTTGGAACGTAGTAATATATTAGTAAATAATTAATTATTATTTTTATTGAAAAATAGATTAATATGATTTTTAATACAATTTTTATATAATTTTTTTTAAAAAAAAACACATCATTTAATAGTTCGAAAAACATACGTGAAAAAAAAAGATTGGGTTAGTTAACAGGAACGAACGGGGTCTTTGTTAACTTACCAAGGAATAAGTTTACTTTAGGTCCTTTAAGTTGTCACGAAGTATCAAAATCATCTCTCAACCGCAATACCATAAATGTTGGCCCCCGAAGTTACGAAAACCGTTCAAATTAGGTCCCTGGGCAGTATTGGAGAATGGGTTTGCTGACGTGGCATCCCAGTCAACAAAAAATATATTAAAAATTCATGGGACCTACCTATCAGTTGCCAAGTAAAAAAAACTTAATAAAATACGAGGCCCACCTGTCAGCCTAATAAGTAAATAAAAATCCCCCTCTCTCCCCTCCATCGAGGTCGGTGGCTGCAGTGCTAGACAGGGACAGGCGCAGACGCAAGCGGCGACAGCAGGCGAGGGCACGGGCGCGGGGCGGCGGCGAGCGCGGCCTCCGCCATGACGCCCGAACAGCTATCCCCCCTCCTCACCGGAATCGGCGACGACGCGCCCGTCGCCGTCTGCGGCGTTGCCCGGGCACCTTGTTTAATTTACCGGCCATTAATTAACTTGCATGGTCCTGTGTCTCTGCTGTGCATGCACTGTCACTGCCTTATTAACGTACATACGTACACGGTGCGTGGTGATGATGGCTGCTTGACGCGCGTAGCTACTCGCCGTCGGTTGCGTCGGCGGCGGCGCTCCCGCGCCAGATGGCCTCGAGCTTGGCGGTGAAGAGCTTCTCCTGGGCGACGATGATGGTGATGTGGTCCTTGTCATGGTAGACGGTGATGCGCGCCCTGGGCACCCTGGCGCCTACGGCGAGGGTGCACTCCACGAGGAGGAGCTCGTCGTCCCAGCCGTGGAAGACGGCCACCTCGCAGGCGAGCTGCCCGGCGATGACGTCGAGGTAGCTATCCATCTTGCCGGCGTTGCCGCAGATGATGTTGTGCACGCAATATCAACCTCACTTCAATTAATTCTACTCCATCGATTCAGTCAAACAGCATAGTATCTTTCACACTGATCGTTTCAATTTCAGTTTCAGTCAGTCACGAGAGCTTCCGGGCAAATCGCTGGCCACCGGCAGACAATAGGGGAAAAGGGAGAGGAGCTATCGCCGCCGTCCTCCAGGCCGGCCTCCTCCCTCTTGCCGCCCTCCTCCTCCTCCTCCGCTCCCGCTCCCGCTCCCAGCAGCGCGCGCTCCGCCGCTCCCGTCGACCCCGATTTGGTGAGGCAGATCTGGACGGCGGGAAGAAATTGTTGGCTCTTGCTGAGTCAGTGAGATGATCGCCGCTGCCGAGATCCTCCACCGTCGTCGTCCCGTCTTGCGCCCTCCCCCCAAAACCTTCCCATCCGCCCCGTTTGCCGCGCCGCCTCAAGGTGTTCAACGTCGGGGTCGGCGCTCGCCTGAGATAAACGCCGACAAGCTCATCACCGTTCGCATGCGTGCTGCGGTGGCCGGAGAAAGGAGAGAGCAGATTTTTATTTCTTATAGGCTGACAGGGCCCCACATTTTATTATCTATTTATTTGCTGACTTGGCAACCAACATATAGGTTCCATAAATTTTTTAATATTTCTCTAGCTGTCTGGGATGCCACATCAGTAAAATTGTCCTCTAATACTGTCCAGGGACCTAATTTGAACAGTTTTTGCAACTTCGAGGGTTAACATTTCTGGAACTATGGTTGAGGCGATGAGGTGTGAACATGAGGGACGTTAAGTGAACTTATTCCACTTACCAAGGCAGGTCCAAGTGTGGGCCGGAAACGCTGGCTCGGGATTCCCAAGAAAGGCGACCAGTTGGGCCCGGAACGGGAATCTAGGCCCGCGTGCAGAAATGTTGGGCCGGATAGGGGTTCCCGGTAATGGCCGAAACTAGATGGATCTTGGTTTGGGTCCGCTCTCCCACTCTACGGGCCCACCTGTCGGCGTAACCCTCACCATGGCGCGTAGATTAAAAAAAAACTAGAGGGGGTTAGACGGAGAAACACCTTGCTTTCCCCAATCTCTCTCTCGCGCGGTCGGGGAACCCTCTCCACGACGGCGGCGGCGGCGGAGGAGGAGGAGCCATGGGCGGCCACGGCGGGCTGAACATACTTCCGCAGAAGCGGTGGAACGTCTACAACTTCGACAACCGCGAGAAGGTCCGCCGCGACGAGGCCGAGGCGGCCCGGGAGGAGCAGCTCCAGCGCGAGGCCGAGCGCCGCCGCGAGTCGGACCTCCGACTCGCCGCGCTCCGCCGCAACCGCGGCCTACAGGCGGCCGAATCGGCGCCCCTTCCTCCCCCGCGGCCCACCGACGCGGGCCCCGCGGATCCGGCCGACGAGTCGCCCGCCGCCGACTCCGAAGACGGTCACATCAACCTATTCTCCGGCCGCGGTGTCGGTGCTGCCGACTTCGCGGCGCTCGCCTCTGCCAACGGTGGGAGGGGCGCCGCCCGGGAGCGGGAGCCTCCCGCGAACCCTAACCCTAACCCTAAGAAGCGCAAGAAGGAGGAGGTCAGGATGATCGGGCCCGACGAGGAGAAATACAGGCTAGGGTATGGCCTCGCCGGAAAGGGCGTGGCGGCGCCATGGTACATGTCCAAGCCGTTGCCTTCATCCTCCAATGAAAGGAAGGATCGTGACGGGGGAGAAGCGAGCGCAGTGAAGAAGAATGGCGGGAAGAAGAGCATTGAGGAGTTGAGGGAGGAGAGGAGGAAGAGGGAGGCCAAGGAGAAGGAGCGAGAGAGAGCACTGCTCGGCATCCCGTCAAGGAGGGAGAAGCATTCAGAACGGGGACGGTCGTCGAGGTAGTAGCTTTGTTGTACATCAGTGTGATTTCTACATGTGTTCTTGGACCTTTTGAATTATTTTGGTAATTGTCGTCGTCGTGTGACTTCAATGCAGATGGGCACGGTGATGTGAGGATGCACTTAATATGTTGTGCCGGTTCTGCGAAAGATGTTGATTCGAAGTACAATGTGAGGATTCACTTGGGACCCATTCTAGATTGGATATAGCAATTGGGAATTAATTTTGTTCTAGTGCAATGTAGCTTAAGCTATGATGAAATTATAGATGGCTCGTTGTTGATAACTATCATGCAGTTAAGTTTTGTTTTCTCCTTTGGGGTTGTTCAAACATAAGCATTTTCTTAATATAAGTATTTTTGTATTTATCCATGCAGAGTTCTATATTCAATCCCTCATTTTTTATAATGTTCTTATTTGTATGCTGTCTCTTATACTCCGCCTTAGATATCATGTTAGTGATAAATTTTATATTGCTATTGCTTAAGTGCTTAGTTGGGTGCAAAACTATGTCAACCCAAATAAATTGGGGGAACCAGGAAAGGCATAGAGCTCAAAAGTATCTGTTTGTTCTTGCTTGTAGATTACTAAATTCTAATGTTATGCTCTTGTTTAAAATGTTTGTTTATTTGTAATCCACATTTCCACCAATCTATAGTTGGTGGGCACAAGTCATGCTGAGCATGCCACAGTGTTAGCTGATCATTTGTTGAAACCTTAGGTTTTATTGGGAGCAACTTTAAAATGTTGTTCTGAAAGTGTAGCAGCAATTTATGCTGACAACTGTTTGGTGGTAGTTAAAGCGAGAAGCCTAGAGCTTCATTGACTTTTTCTGATAAGGTTTTCTCTAATTAACTAATTGCTGGTGAACGAGGAACATCAACTATTCAACCATGTTACCTACATAATTGTGCTTTTAGAAAATTGGCTTGTTCTTGCAACTGAAAAATGTTTCCTTTCCGCAGAAACAATGGGAGATGATCTGACAAGATTGGCAAGGAGATTGCAGAGGTTTTATGTGTCAACCAAGAGCTAAGCTATTCAAGCGCCAAGGCCATCTCAGAAACAATAGAACATCAACCCCGGTGAAATTACAAATATTTACCTGTAAATTTTATCAAATTTGCCTGATGTACAGACTCAACTCTCAATCACCTCAATTCTTCTCTCAAGCACGTTGCTGGTGCGCCTAAATTTCATTTGCTTGGGGACATGGTCACAGCGAATTGTAGAAAAATGCAATATATACGATTTTATTTGGGAAAGATGGCGTCATGATACAATCATTCGTTTGCGTCATGATCGTATCGTAAAAATAGCAAATTTCTCCGTATTGGATCGATACAATTCACGTTTCGTAGATATAATTGGGGATAATCCAAGACTGCAAACCACACGCATAACAATCAATAGAAGTAACTTTCCAATAATTAGTTTAAAATACATCATGGATCAAACTAGATTACCACTACGAAGTCACACACCACCTTTTTTGTCCATTGGACACTTTAAACCTCACCAAACACGGCACATTTCTTTTCTGCGTCCTTTGGCAGCTGACCAACAAAACTAAGCATCCCACGAGATCACATTTTTTTATTTACTGTAGCAATTATCTGACTAAACTTGCCCATGAGATTTCTCATTTCTTTACAAGACATCCCAGAATAATGCTAAGTAGTGCAATCACCAGTACGAATGCCAACGAGAAGCCTCCTTGCTTTTGACTGACTTGACGCCTTACAAGCTCCTGCATGTCAATGCCACAAACATTTTTCAGTGAATTCGACAAAAAATATCACAAACATTTTTATTTGAAGATAGAAGAAATGGGAAGGTAAATCCTCAACAGAGGACCTTAATTAAAGTTTTGTCCTGCTAATTATTCAGATATATATTTGCACCTAATCATTCAGAAAAGACTGTTGGAGAATTAAAGAAAATAATCCGCTCCCTCTTACGCAGAGTGCATGATGATTCATAAAACAAATTAGCTGTATTGAGAAAAAAAAAAGTAAGATCTATAGACACATAATCGATGGATGGACACAGCTTCAAATATCTAAACTGAAGCCTCTACAGATACCACTCGTAAGAGTGGCAAAAAGTTAAATTTCCCTGGTTTGGGTTTATGTCATGTTCTACAGGAGCAAGAACCTGAGGTGATGGTTATTTCCATGATAACAGTTGGATCAAAAGGAAATCATTATTTTAAAATTAAGTAAATGACTCAACTTTCAGCTTTCCAATGGTATCATGTAAGAGTGCCTGATGTTAACCCACTACTCACCAGCTCCTCCCGAAGCTTCCTATTTTGCTCGAGTGCAGATTTCTTTTCTTCGGTCAATTTTGAAACCAAAGATGACAGCTGAAATGAGAAGACAAATGGTTATTCAATTCAGGCATAAGTCAGTGACTATAGGAAAATGTAAGAAAAAATATAACTTAAATAGAAAAGTAATTTACGTCCTTGGAACAATCATTAACAAAACGCCCAGATAAAAAAGCAGCCTGCTTTCAGTGCCAATTGCATATAAACCAAATTCATGAAGATAGAAAATTATAGTGTTAAGCATTCCAAATACAAGTACTCTTGTCCGGTGTTATATTTTTCCTCCGACCATGTCACAGAACAGAGAAAATCACAAACTAAACTCTTGTCTGGAATACATGTGTGGAATATAACTTGCAACTAAATATAACTCGAAAAGAAACTAACTATATACTTCCTATATGTTTTTGTTAAGAAGACCTACCATTCCATCCCCCATTTTAAATTTAGTTACAATGATTCAGATTTCAGAACAATGAACAACAAATGGAATTCCACAGAGAGTACAACTGAGGAACAGAAGAGGAAAAAAAAAATCAGTGAGTGAAGATCAGATGCTAGATGAACTCACCTCATGGTATTGTTCATCAGCTCCTGCATGTATTCTTGTTTCCTATCATATTTACATCACAAGGAATAAGCAACAACTTTAACATCGTATAGATTATGAAACTATAGATCAAACAAGGTATATATAACACATACAACAACAGGTCCTGCAGTCTTCAGTAAATCCTCATTCTTCCCAAATCGTCCAAGAGGTGATCCAACCTCCTGAAAACACATTGAGAAAATTATTTCCTTAACAGACTTACAGCAGCACAAGAGAAATATCATATGAGAAAAAACCCAGTGCACTTACTGTTCCCATCTCAGCCGATCTCAATGATACATTACCACTTGACAGCTCTGAAGCGCTCCTCCCATTATCTAGAATCCGCTGCATAGGCACCATAATTCTCCGTGGAACATCAGACTCCTCTGCGATCTCCAACGGTGGTTCGGGTGGCATCACATAAGCAACCTTGAGCTTCACCTCCTCAACCATGTTGGTATCATATTTCATGAACTAAAACAGCAAGCACCAATCCATGAATTCACTACAAAATCCATAGACACAACGGACAAAAAAACTATTAAACTACTTTATTGTTACCATTTGAGAGGTAACGTCCTTGGCTGACAATCCATCGCTGACAACCACGCTCTGCACCAAGAACTTGTCCTTGCACTGCAAGTCCGGAGGCGCGACTATCTGCTCTTGCATCGTGACTGGAACAAAAACAACGCATCAAAAACATCCCACATTCAGACCAGCACAAAATAGTCACCAAACTGAGCAGCTTCTTCAACTCCTGCTAGTTCAGTAAAAATAACAAACACATTACCTACAACGACGCAGGCGGATCGCGGCTGCACGACGCCATTGTTGGGACGCACGCAGTACTTCCTGGGGCTCGTCGTCTTAACCTACTACCCACACGCACCACGAAGGACACCGCAAAGCCGTGAGACAATTCCTCAAACAGCAAGCAGGCAAAGCTACCACAACCCACCCCCCAAAAAAACAAAAATTTCTAGGGTTTTGCACCGCAATCAAACGGGCGGAACCACCTTAAACGCGACGGTCTTCTCGGTCCTGTTGGTGATCTTGAGGGGGCAGGAGATCTGCTTGTCGAGTTCAACTGCACATACAAAGGTACTATCAAACAACAAACACAAAAAATCAGAAAAAGGTAAGAACAAAACGAACCCAGCGAAATTCTGGGACGAGAGGAAGCCACGGAAGCAGGGGGGAGGAGTCAGGATGCTCCGGGAGCGTCGCTTACAGGGGAACTGGAGCTCGGGGGGCTCGACGTCGACGAGGCCGCAGGAGGCGGCCATGGCTGCGGCGAGCGGTGGGGGAGGGACGGACGGAGGAGGGGGGAAGTGGTGGGAAAAGGGAGTCCTTTTCGCCTTGGAAGGCGAATTTTCTTGCGTTTTTATTAGGTTTTTTTTGCTTGCTTTGATTTATTTTATGTGTTTTTGTGTGATGAGAATTTTTTTTGTTTCTATTTTATTAGTGTATTTTTTATGTGAAGTCTTACTTAAATATTATTAGTAGATAGCCTTTATAGGAGATTAGACTATAGGAGGTTTTTATACGGCTTCACTTATGTAAATATCGGGGGAGTTAGACAAATGTGTGGGAACATTATTATGCTTAGGAAGAGTCGGATTTTTTGCTATCCTAGTAGATAGAATTTATTTGAAAAGGATAATAATTTTGATGGTTGTTAGCAGATCATATAGAGGGATGTTAATGGTGCAAGGATATTGCTGGTACATTTTCTTCGTCAAGACACTTTTTATTCAAGTTTCAGTTTGACTTGTGACACAAAACTAGGCTGTTTTATTTTATTCTATTTTGTCCTGAAATAATTCTCTGACTTCTTATAGATACTTAATATCTTTGTGTGTACTCAAATTTTGATGGTGTGATCTCAAAGATTCTTCAGCATTTTCACCATTAATTTGGTCCACATTCCTCCCCTATTTAAGATGCACATGCTCTTCTTTTTGTACTACTATACATCTTCTTTAGTTGGTAGCGGTTTAATTCTCAACTAAATGGAGGATAGCTATTTTTCGTCCATTTACAGGATTGTTTTGTAGGATATATACTCTTCCTTTTAGACCGTACTATTTTTAGTGTGTAAGAAAAACAAAAACTAACAGTGTTCCAATTTCATTATGTTCACTCTAATTTCTCTCTCTGGTTTCGCGACCTGTAACGACATTTGAGCTCACAACCTACCCAAATTCAATGAGAAATGACAAAAAAGTGGGACAAAATACCTTATAGCACACGTTTTTAAATGCACTATTTAATTACTGTAGCTGTGGCAACCTATTGACACACAGAGTCAAAAAGTTAGTCTCTTTATAAATATGTAGTCATGCAAATGGCATATAGCATCACAGCGTTAATTGTGCTGAAAATAAGCAGGCTACCAAATTATATGTTCATCCAAAATTTATGGCACCTGCTGGGTTGTTCTAGTGATGATTGATGAATGATAAAAGATTATATGTTTTTATAGTTATTTAATGGTATAAACGATAAAATTAACTACTACAAAATTAAAAATAATTTAGAAGTATAAGATGATGAATTTCTATATAATGTTTTTTTAAAAAATATACCATTTAGCTTAGTAAGCGTAGAAAAAACTAGAAATAACCTGAGAATAATTCAAATAAACGAACCCATCTTCCTTCATTTCTTTCTCTCTTCTGGTTAACCGGTCATTTTCGGCTAAGTTGGCATCACATCGGACAATAAATAGAAGATGTTCATACATCATCTCACGAGACAGAGAAAACCAGGTCGTGTTCATACGTTATAAAACACTGATGGATCTAGGTGCAAATGGTGTTGTCAAGGATAGGTCAAGGGAACACTTTTAGCGCCGTTCCATCATCCATGCATCCCATTTCAAGCCTCCCCACGACTCTTTTCCCATCACTTTGCTTCTTTTATTTTCTTTCTTTCTTCCCTTCGTTTTTAGGTCAAGTTTAGTTCTCAAAACAGAAATTTCCGTATTATCATATCAAATTTTGGGCATATAAATAGAGTATTAAATATAAAAAACCAATTACACAAATCATGTGTAAATTATGAGATGAAACTTTTAGTCTAATTACACCATGATTTGATAATATGGTGCTACAGTAAAAATTTGTTGATAATGGATTAATTAGACTTAATAAATTCGTCTCACGGTTTTCTAATTGAATTTTTAATACGTGACCGTATATCTGATGCGATAACTGAAACCAAAAATTTTAGCCTAAACATCGAGATATTATCATGTTTCTAACTCGTCAGTCACTTCAAACAGAAGGTGTGTCGATGTCAACAGTTTTACACGCACAAATTAGGGTCTGAAGATGCGACACTAACCGCACGGTAATCACGGGCATTGGTCTTATCAATCCGGTTCACATCGATAAACCACCTGGTTATCTAGCAAGTTTCTTTTTCAAAAAAAGAATCAAAATACAAGTTTAACATTTTTTTCAACAGAAATGTTTGAATTCCATCAGTTTTTGTCGCTAATAAGCAGTAGTAATCACAGTTATCAGTAAAACTGCTCCATCCACTTGTGAGCGAGGTATTTATGAAGTCCTACATATATAGCCTTGTTCTTTTCCTCACATTGGTTATAGATTATCCTGGGTACATCTCCAAAATTTCTAATTTCACAAAAGTTTTCTTACATATAATTCTTATACTTTTTAGTACTTTTTAATAAACTATAGGTTGACATTATAATGGTTAATTCATTCGTTTATGCCATTGGTTACCATCACAAAATCAGATAATCTATTTATCTATTTAGAACAGTCCAATTGGGCCCAAGACCGGTTATCAGTCACTCAAAGAAACAAGACCCTTACTAGCAAAGTGTACTACGATTACGTACTTGACATGGAATTTGGAAGCACTTGTTGAGTGTGTAAGATGATAAAGCAGATGAATGTTGATTGCTTTGCTCTAACAATGGATGGATGGATGTATCTGATTTCAACTTTCTTTTTCAGGTACATATGTGCCTTTTCCACTCACACATCATGCACTAAACACACTCGTGTGGGTAGGGGCAAACAAGAAAACGCTTAAGCCTAGAGCTAAGCTACTATGTGCTTAACTATTTCTAGAATTTATATGATAGATTTATCTAATTTTAGTGAGATTTTGAACTTAGGCCTAGGGCTTAAGCCTTAACTACCCTAGACCTGGTCCCGCCACTACGTGTGGGCAGTGTACATTCCAAGATCGATGGACACCAACGCTAGATCTATAATTTTCGAGCCCTAATCAGGTAGTGTTTGAAACAGATTATTGATTATTGCGATGGATTATCTATTTAATTATAGGAATAAATTCAATATTTCGATAAATAACCTGTTTCAATAATCCAGTAAATCTACTACTACTATAAAAGAGTAGTGGTGGTAGTGGGTGGCGGTGAATCTGCCACCCACTCACCACCAACTCCCTCTTATTTTTTTTTAAATAAAAGTTAAGACCTATATCTCAAATCACTTTTATTAACTATATTTTAATAAAATGCTAATAATATTTTTTTAATAAGATCCCGTTGTAAAGTATGGGTAATATGCTAGTAAGTGAAAAATGCACAACGGCAACATCTAACAATGAAGATTCAAGAATATGCCAAATTTCATTTCATTCTCAACTTACTATGAAGGCAAAGCTTGATGGGCCATTAGCGTGCATAGAGGGGGACTAACCATGGAGGTCTTGGTGTAATTATGGAGTAAAAGTGATTAGGAGCGAGGCAGGAACGGCAGTGCAGATGACATCACTGAAGCTTTCGGTGCGGAACTGCAGAATTGCCGCTCTGCTGTCTCTTGCTCTCACACTGTGGACGCAAGAGCAAGAAAACTCCAATATAAATACGAAAAAATTAAGGAACAATAGTAAATTTACCACTGGTCTAAAACAATATTATAAAATTGCTACTAAAAAATTATAAAAATACTCACTAGAACTGTCATTCTAGTGACATTCTTGCAATTTAGAAAAAAAATCCAATGATAAATTTACAAAAGCCCTAAAATTTAAATATTAATATTGAAGACTAAAAATGTTTCTCCAATAGTTGTCTAAAACAACTCTGAACTTTTGTGAGAAGTTGTGATGGCATCCAGTGGCAATCTGTTGATTTGCTGGGGATGCAGAATTTTGTTGCAGCCTGCAGGGATGCTCATGGGCCTAAAATAGGTCGGGCTTGGAAAAACCCTGGTTCTAACAGAGGCAGGCCTTGGCAATTAGTACATGAAAATGATTTGTGCGAGAGAAGATGATCAGATCATCCATTCTGTTCAGATGATGTCAAAATGCGGGTGAAGGATGGATGATCGATTTGTTCATAGGGATGAATTAAATATTATATATTATAAACCAACAAATAGCTTAGAACAAGATCGTAATTTAACCAAGTGTAGCACAAATATCCTTTGCATTTTGTATTTTTTTTACCTACCCATTGGCTCCGTACATAATTTGTCCTATAGAAGCCTGGTTCGTGAGAGTTGATTGGAGACGTTGGTTAAGAAGCTTTTTACCCAAAGGGCATGGTGGTGATATTGATGATTATTATGTCTCACTATAATCCATTATATTTTATTTATGGGTGTGCCTGAGTTGGATGTATACATACTAATTATACAGAGACAGAGGAAGTTCTCAAGATAATTATATCACCTCAATATAATTTATTAAGTTCAATAAAGTTTTCATTATTAAAAAATAAAAAAGAAGAGTGCCATGAATAACTCACAGATAATATAAAAATTACATGTTCTGAATTGCCAATGATCCTTTCATCTGGAAGTACTATTTAAATTACTAATTACAAAAATATACGTCTAGTGAGAAAAATTATGAAAATAGGACATTGTTGAACTTTGATGATTAATAAGGCCCCCTACCAGAGAACCAACAGCGGAGCCCTACCAAATTAAGCTATATCATATGTGGACCCTATCAAACTTCCTCGGTTTGATAGGGAAGGGTGTTGAAATCTAGCCCTATCGAAAGTGGAGGTCCCGCTTCTCACTTCCCTGTCGATCAGAATCAATTCGATTTAATTTTTTTGGCAATTTTTGATATTCAACTCTTATTATTGTGATTTTTTATTTAAATGATATAATTTTCCAAAAAAACGATGTCACTCCTGCCTCCCAAATCTCGATCCCAGATGGCCTATGTGATCACACGACAATAATGTTCTTGTGTGATTGCATTTGCATGCAATGAGATGCTGTGCTGGCCCTTGTATTGAATGTCTTCATTTAGAGGGCAGTATACCGGATCAAAGAGACAGAGACATGCAGAGGTCTTGATGCACTGAACAGAACCAGCCAGCCGGTTCTTTTCGCTTTGGTTACGCTTACGAGCCAAAAAATTAAATTTTTAATTTTAATTTTAAAGTTAATTTTAGAATTTTTTATCATATTATATTTTTCTAACATTGACTTTTAAATAAAACATATATATAAAGGTTTTATTTATAAATTATTTTTTATTTATAAATGTATTGTTTGACTTAATAAAAAGACCCATCAATCACCCCCCGAAGTTCTCTCTCTGCGACGAGCGGCTCCGTGTCATGAGGATGTGGGGTTGTGAACTGGCCTACACAAGTGCAGGGACCACACAGCAGCAGATGAATTGTCACTGTGCTATGAACCGGCAACACGCGGTGTAACTGTGCTGTACCATGCTCCTCCGACTGATCACTGTAGCTAACAGTAGCTAAGTCTAGTACAGTTCCAGCAAGCAATCCTGCTTTGTGACGATGCACTGAGAGAAGATGTTTGGCAATGGGAGAACTGTTTCTTGGCTATTGGAACAGATTAAGCCTGTTTCATTCACAATGCAGCTGTGTATTCGATTTCCTCTTGGCTCCGGATAGTGGTGAAGCAAACTGATCAGAGTCTGGGAGTGATTTGTAATTATGATTGTTTAGAGATCAGATTGTATGGGACTTCTCAAGTCACATCGGATGATGTTTGTGGAGTGGCAATGAAGTTATCTCTTCACTGTTGCTGATTGAAGTCTTGTTCCAACAACAAAGATGAATGCCAACTTTATCAGTTAAGGTACATCAAAAGGTTGATTTTGAAACAAAGCGGAGTGCAGGAAAAACAAAAGCATGTAGTCCCTTGCCTCATTCACATAGTACTCTGTTTGAGATCTACTATTGATTTTGAATTTTTGCGGACGCTTTCTAAGCTTCTAAATGGTATGTTTCAAGGAAAATTTTATATGTTTTTTATCTGATCTTTTTGGAGCAAATTTTCAACCTTATATTGCTTAAATCATTTGTTTATTGTTTATATCCTCAAATAACTATCAAAAAATCAAATAACTATTTCAATCTCAACTATCTTAAAAAAGAGCCCTAGAATATGAGAGTGTTTTGGCCCAGCTCACACCTTGTGATGAACTAGAAGATGAGCTGATACCTGGTCAGAAATGATAGAGTTACAGCACAGCCAGAAGTTAAACATAAACATCATGCAGAGAATATTTCATATTATAGGTTTTCCCCATGTTCAGATATAAGAGTTCATATACTCCTTTTTCTCTGCTGCATTTCATTGTCAAGCCTCACTGACAGACATACATACATGTACCGTACAGCACTTGCTACAGATTTACCAACTAACCAGCATCTTTACCAGCAACATCAAAAGTAGTATGCATCTAATCTAATCATGATTTTTTCCCTCTTGATAGACTATACATCATCTGAAATTAAGCCTCTACCACTACAGCTGGTTGCTGTTTGATTATCTCAAGCTTCCTCGCTGCTTCGACGCTGCTGCTGCTGCTCTTCCTGGTGATCCTGATGTACCAGAAGACGACGACCATCACGGCGGCCGCGAACCCGACGAGGATCACGTCGGCGCCGGCGATCGACCGGTCGGGCTTCCCGCCGCCCCCCTGCGCCGCCACCGCACCCGCCGGCCTCCCTGGCGCCGCCGCCACGCTCGGCGGCTCGGCCAGCAGCGGCCTCGCCATCACCACCGCGTCCACGCCGCCGGCGCCGCGCAGCGCGACGACGGCGCCAAGAACCGCCACCCTCGGCATCCCCAGACCCAAGAACCCGCGCCCCGCCATTGCATCAAACAATGCAGACACCCAAAGATGCAGAAAGACGCAGAATCTCTCTCGCTCTCTCTCTCTCTCTCTGCCTCCGAGCTCCATGGTTGCTGGTATATATAGGGAGTGAGCTGAGGTAGGAGGAGGGGGGGGACCCGACCAAGGTCGTGGCTGGCAATGGCGCACACGAGGTGACGAGATGGATATATCTGATGCAGAATTCAGAGGCGAGGATGCTGCGATTGGCTTGTGCGGAATCTGAATTTGCGCAGCTGAAAAACGAACAGTATAGTAGTCTGAATTGCTGTGCTGTTTAGTCGGAGGGGGGGAGGTCGGGATCGGGGGCAGAGGGGCTCGGGGAAGGTGTGGAGCGGACGCATGCTTCACTGGGTACAGCTTAGCATGCATCAGCCTCTTTGACTCATGTCCTCGCTTACACTAAGCTTATGTGTTACTAGTACTAGTTTGTAATATCATAAGGTTAAGGACAATCAGATCCGGTTTGGATGAATGTTTCAAGTTGTTAAACACTTCGAGGTAAAGTGTGGCGTGATGTAGAATTGTATAGGCAAGAAACAGTTGGCTATGAGTTAGACAAATGGATGACTAAAAAACTGTGTCTATGATAGGTCTACACTGAACTACCATGAATATAGGGATTGATTATTTGGTCTTTTTATGAAAAAGATAAACGATACATTGCAAATAAAAATAATATGAATAAAACTTTTATATATTATTCTTAGCGATATAAAAGGCAATGCTAAAAAATAAGCTTTGATGAAAAACCTCAAAATTAACTTTTAATTTAATGTTAAAAAATTAAAATTTGGCTTATAACAATAAATAAAAGAGAAAAGACGGAGGTGATATGGTCTTGAGCCAAACACCATGTTTATTCTATGAAAGTTAACAAGATATGGTCTTGAGCCAAACGTTGTTTATTTTGTGATACTTATTTAATAATATAAATGATGGAATTAATTATCATAAAATTAAAAATTCAGTTTAATAATGTAATATGATAAACTTGTATATAGACAATTTAAGACTCTGCTCCTATAGGGAGTCGACTCAAGACCTGATGGGCAATACTATAGCCACCTAAACAACTCAACTAGAGACCCCTTCACCATATAGACAATTTAAAAACACATCGTTTAACCATTTAAAAAGTGTACACGTAGAAATCAAGAAAAAAAAACTGAAAATGATCGGCAAAAAAAAAATACAGCCTTATACGGTCAAACGTTGTATTTTAAACCAAGTGAGGTTCACATTTATGCATAGGTCATTTATACGTGGGTCACCCCCATCTCAAGTGTAAAATTTGACAACAATAACTTTAAAGTGAAAAACATGATCTAAAGTAAAACTTCGGTACACAGTATAAGATTTTTTAAGTTGTTTGGATTCATATGAATACATTTATCAATTAATAAATTTAAATAAGGCTAAAAAATCTTATAACATAAAACGATGGTGGTAGTAAATATGCTGTATTTAGATAAGGCTAAAAAATCTTATAATAAATATATCATGGCCTGAACTACGGTATATTGGTATATTGTTATATTTTGAGAGTGAAGGGAGTAATGCATAATGCAGCGCGTGGCAGGGCCAGGCCACCAGCATTTGACCGTTGGTGAGGGCGGAATTGAAGGCGAGCGGCCGCGTGTCTGCTGCTGGAGGAGGCAGAGGGATCTGAGGAAGAGGCAGGTGCTGGCTTAGCTGGATCCATCCATCCATGGCGGATGGAGATGGCCGGCCGGCTGGCTCCATGCTGTGGATGGCGGAAATGCGCGTTTGGTGCGCACGGACATTCCGTATGTATGCTTTGGATCCCCTCCCATCATTTTGCTCCCGGCTTTGATTGCACGGTGTGCCACTGCCGTGCTCTATGGGCGGCACGGCACGGTTCGTTCGACGAAGCTACTCCTCCGGCTGAGCTTACTGCGGCACACGAAAATGAGGTTTAATTAAGTTTTAATTGTTGTCGTCTTGAGATTTAAATTTAGTTGATTTTGTAAAGAAACTCTTAATTAAGTTTTAATTAAGGTCGACATACGTTTCAAAGAGACGGAGACCAACCTTAAATCTCCAAGAACTATTAAGTAATTTTGAGGACAAGTAACGCTAGTTTACGGCGAATCCAGAGTAAGAATTGTGAAGTGTCTTCTGTCTTGTGCTTATTTCAAACAACTAAAAATGAAAATCACACTCCGTGTTCTAAAAAACTTGGAGTGTTGGACTTATTTAAGACACGGGAAAATTCACTTGAATTTTAAACAAACAGTGCACTTGTACTTTAAGTGAGCCCTTGGAGTTGGAGTGCAATAGTAAGATAGTTTTTTTTTTCCATGACATGAATAAGCTAACAACAGGAACAAAGTACTCAATCAAGTTGAGTGAACCCCACTAAAAACATATAAGTATCTCCAAGGATCCGGAAACAGTAGTGAGTGTCGAATAGAAAAGGCAAAAGCTATGGTTAAAAGAATACCTTTTGAAGATACTTTACATTAAGATGCTTGATTAACAAACGTATTTCACTCATGCTGATACTACTGACACTACTAAATTCAGTAGCTTTTGTTGTAACCTGCATCGGGAAGATAATTTAAATGCAGAACTTACTTAGACATCAAGTCTTCATCTGGTCTGAACAATCTAGGAATGGGTTAGCTGGAAGAACGCAGCCAATTATAATATCCTACTATTTGCTTAAAAAATTATACCCCTCAATTCCATAATACCTGACAATTTTGATTGGAATTGATTACTAGTAAAGTATGTTGGACGGTGAATATTTACATATAAATCATGTTTATCATAATCAAATCATTTAAAATGGTCAAACTAAAGAAATTGCCAGCCAAAAGCCAAATACCACGAAACAGATGGAGCAATATTGGGTTAGCTTCAAGAGTGGAGCCAGGCTGGAGCATTTAGAAAATTTTCGTAAGAAAACAAACTGTTTAACCGTTTAGAAAGCATACGCGTAAAATACCAGATAATCTGGACTCAGTAAGACAGACAAACTAACACGGCTTATGTGTTTGGCACTGTAGTACTTTCACAGGGTGTTTAGTTTACCTCCTTATCAAAACTTTTACTACTTTATTGAAGTTTAGTGCTTTAAACAATATGTAGAACTTTTCAGCTTTGGTTAGACTCATATAGATACAAATCGATAACATTTATAGACCATATACATATATCAATAAATAAATCTAATTAGAGTCATGCAATATGTAAGTAGAGTAGCAAATCAAAACTGAGGCCACGTTAAGGTCTTGTTTAGTTCCCAAAATTTTTTTCTAAAAACATCAAATCGAATTTTTGGATACCTAAATAAAGTATTAAATATAGATGAACCAGAAAACTAATTGTACAGTTCTAAAAGAAATCTTGAGATGAATCTTTTGAGCTTAATTAGTTCATGATTAGCCATAAGTGCTACAGTAACCAACATATGCTAATGACGGATTAATTAGGCTCAAAAGATTCGACTCGCGGTTTCTAGGCTAGCCATGAAATTCGTTTTTTCATTCGTGTCCGAAAACCCCTTCCGACATCCGATCAAACATTTGACGTGACACTTCTCTTAAAAATTTTCGCAATCTAAACACCCCCTAAACTCTGGCTGCAGCCGACAGCATCCAAGTCTGTTGCATGAGCATGCACAGCAGGATGTGTTCACCGGTCTCGCAACAGGAGGGGAGGGAGCATCTGCTGTTGGTGCTCCTGATTTTGACTCCCAGTGAAACCAAAACACAGCTTCCAGCAACATGGATGTGTTGGCCTCACCTAAACCATGTCTTGGTGCCCGGAGGCAGAGGCAGCTGCAACGCAACAGAAGGAAAAAAAACGCATGTGTTCGGTGTGTTCAAGTGCAGACAGCAACTGCATGTCCAGTCCAGAGTGCAGTGGGGTTGGTGATCACTGCATCACGGGCGCTGCTAAACATTTGTTTGTGCTCTGCAATCTACATCTCGGGATGGATCATGTGGTTGGTGATCGACATGATAAAATTAGCAGTACCCTGTGTGCCTGTTTGTGCTCTGCAATCTACATCTCGGGATGGATCATGTGGTTGGTGATCGACATGATAAAATTAGCAGTACCCTGTAGCACACAGGACATTTAACTTTTTGTCACTGCTACCGTAACGAGTTTACATATTTATCATCTTATATGTCTATGACATATAGGACTCATGTCACAGACAAATTTATTAAATGTCCCGTATAAGAGTAGCAAATAGTTAATTATTCCTGATGTCTGACAAGGCAAATGAAGTGCCAAAGCCAACTGATAGTCCGTAATTCACAGGAAAAAAAAACGCGTGCCTTGTAGCTGAGCCTTGTGTTGGAAGTGTTTGCATTTTGAGAACACAGATTATGAAGAGACTGGAGATGATGGACCTGGAGATGTTGGAAGTGGGTAAGAGCATGAACACCAGCGGACGGAGCAAAACTGGAACATGACAAAAACAAAACAGCACATTGTCGCAGGCTCGCGGACAAGGAAAAGCAGGATGCATGTGTTAGGGAGGGAGATGTAATCTAAGTGGCAAGGTGACAGCTGCATCTTCACGGATCAAAAAAATTATTAGGTAAATGCATCTCTCGTTCAGGTCAGATTTAACAAATGTCGCGAACTTTTGGTTGGCGGAAAACTTATTGACTGTCAGGGTATGATCCCAGTATCTACTATCTAGGTGGAACAAACCCATGCATGTATACATCGAAATGGGCCATACAAGGGAATGACAGAGAAAAACAGAAAGACCTCATCAGCAAAAGAAAACTATGAAACTATGAGAAGAGGGCTATGGGGCTCAAAACTGTTTGAATGCTGTTTGGGGTCAGCAGCGGATCAAATTTGATGAATATCTTGTGGTATCAACAGTGCACTGTAATCATCCACCATGACCTGCTAACAGAAAGTCAAGGAATTTACATATGAACAAACCCACGCATACCTAGCGTTGTAACATGGTATGTAAAAAGAGATGTCAGATTATCTCTACCTTGTATTTCTGACCATGAAATGTGTATTCTACAAGTAACAGCTTTGGATCACCAGGGCAAGGATCATAGAAGCCCATTATTCCAGACTTCTTGATCCCCTCATGAAGCTGCAAGTGGTGGAAATTCGGTGTCAGGCAACCATATTTCTATAACATATAAACCTAGCTAACTTTGGAGGAGAATGCATCGAGTTACTACAATGAACAAACAATCCGCAAAGGTCAAATAGATTGAAACATGGCCTAGTATAGGAGCGAAAGGTCCCGCAAGTGATTTGTAATCACATTCATTTATGTAACACATGATCTGAATCGAAATTGTTTTGAGGCCAGCATCATGAGCAAGTATTTGATAGGTTATGAAAGCCTACATGAGTATCTTAAAAATGATAGAACCTTATTACACTTTCAAGTAAAGCTGGGCACGAGCCTTTTATCCAAAATATAAAGAAAGAGAGAAGTTCCATATATAATATGCAGGTAAGATTTGGGTTCCCTCATATGCCCACAAATTTAGGGAAGCAAAACCGAGAAATATAGAATGAACACTGCCAGAGTATTTGAGTTCCTTGATTTATGACAAACAAGTGGTCAGAAGTTTGTGCATGAGCCTAGTATTATGACAAACCCTGGCCACAATTTCCCTTAGGCTATCTTCCTCCACAATCAGCATTCTACAACTCAAAGCACAATCTGGTAGCATAACTTGCAGAAACGGGAAAAATGTAGTAACAGGAAAATTTACTTCCAAAAAGAGGTATGGTGAACATGGGCCTATCAGAACATATGATGATTAGGATATATACAACAGGTAATCCCTATCCATTTGCAAGTCGAAGCCCACAGGTACCATATTATATTATTGGTTTTCCAGTGGAACTACTAAACAGAAAAGAAAGTGTAGATAGGATGCAAAAATTTAAAACACATATTACAGTATTTGTTTTACTGCCAGCTTTGTATCTACAGATAAGCTTATATGTGAATGGCACAAACCTTGAGCTGGCCTGCCTCTGAGACAAGGAAGTTCAGCGGGATGGTCACATCTAATACTTGTGAAGCCACATCATCATTCAATTCTCTGCTCTCTTTAACTTTTTTGTGATTGCCATATAGAGCTTTTCTAATCACCAAGCCATCATCATCCAGCTGTCTATTCTTCTTACGAATTGAGACAGGTTCTAGTAATTTTTGTGCTTTTTTAGCTGCACGCCTGGCTTCTGTTAGCTAAACAGGAAAGAACAACCTTAAGCACTTAACCTTATTTATGTATAGGGTTTCTTTAAATAAACTTAAACAAAGAAAATAATACGAGCATGCAGTTAAGAGACATATTGCAGATTGCAGAGAAGAAGCTACAATAACATAAGCCATAAGATAGTTGTCCTCTTCTTAAAAAAAAAAAAAAGAAGATAGTCGTCCCATCATGGAAAAGAAATGGAAGGTCTAATGCATGTAGCTGTATACATTTAACTGAACTGGCATGTGATAACCAAAGTTGGGTGACTAATTCCAAAACAAAACTATGTAAAGGTTCCAGCTAGTAAACATAACCAGTCCACCCTTTGTACAGATGGACACAAGCTGTCTAATAGAAGTAAGAATATGAATGACACAACAGCCTTGGTTTACCTGTGCAGACAAACTTTCCATTTTTTCAAGTTCCTTCTGCTTTTCCCGCTTATGGTAGTATGGCTTTACAAAATATGTCTGTTAAGCAATAAAAAGCCATAGCTTCAATTTAGTTAATTGATGCAGCAAAGGTAACAGATGTGAAATAACGTTAGGAGTCGCAAATATCACATATTTAGTCAGGGTAAGAATCCTCAACAAAAACAAAACAAAATAATCAGGGTAAGAATGAGCATAGGATAAAACTGATTTATAACCTGAAGTAGAAAATATAGTGTTGAAGGAATAGCAAAAGCACTGGTAGCAAGTAATGCATTGAAATCAGTTGAAAGCAAAACCTGCACAATTATTTAAATAGTCAGTGAAACCTAAGAAAAGAACTATACATGGAATTGTATGTTATTGAAGGGGCTAAATTGTCAATAACAGTGAAAAAAATAAAATAGATTTTTGCCAAGGTGATGTTTTCATTCTGTACATATATTACTATTTGACAAAAAAAGAATATTAGAGCTAGACAGAGCTTAGAAGTAGAACAGCTTTACTTACTGGGATGACTAATTTTTGACCAGCACGATGCAACTCAAATCTCCAAGAGACCCCCTACATTACATACATGGAAGATTTTTTAGAGTACAAGACAGGAAGATAAATGTTGCCAGAAAGTATCAAGCAACAAACACATGAGATGTCAAGAATACATAAAACCCATCAATGCTAGAACCAGCCATCTTTGATATTGTATCCTTATATGTAGGGAATACTGAATAGATCAAAAACCATAAACTACTCTTGCAGATCATATCATTAGAGTTTGCAAGATGAAAATATCTGTAAGATGTTATATACTCCAAAGTGCATTGCAGAGCTATTCTTAACACTGCAGAGGATGCTTCCGGTCTTTCTCACGACCATTCATACAAGAAGCATGTGTGATAAGAACAACAAAGTTTCATTAATTATTTACTCACAATACATTATCTCAGATACATGTTTCAAACTCATTGCCAAGTAACAGCAATACTAAAATTTTTATTTCCATTGAGGATAAATAAAAGTGTGCATGAGTTACTTACATTTTTATCCATGAATAATTATCATAGGCATAAATATGGTAATTGACAAGGTTTATTAATTTGTTCCGACTCCAGCAGATAAAGTAAAAAAAGGCTATATTTATCTATTTGTGAAGAGAATAAACCTATATTTATTGGACCATACAACGCTGTCTATCCAAAAATCAAACTGATCTTAAGAAATAGCATTAACACAAGGCATTTCAATGGAATCAATATGGTGATATATTATCAAAACACCAAGAGAATTTTCTCAGATATTGTAAGAGATAAAAACAAATGAGAGCCAACTAAACACATGGGACCTAAAACAAGCACCTGGATTCCTATATTATAGATCATCCTTACGGTACTGAACTGTGATATCCGCCTTCCTCCTCCAATTTCAAAATCAAGGGCCGAGCTGCAAGAAAACAGCTCAAGACATAGAGGATTAGGGGTTACAAACTCGTGTAATGGCTTTCAAAAAAATGCAATACACCCATCATAAGTGAAATCAAATAGTATGCACCTTCCAACTCGACCAGCAATGCGACCATGTGACTTGGTGGAGAAAAAACGGATGTAATGAGCAGATGCACCAAAAAAACTAGTACCAAGCTGGAAAGAAAAAGACCAGGTCGTTAATAAAATCCTCCAAAAGCAAGCATCGGATAGTTACCTGATCTAAGAAGGTGAAGCGATCTATAATATAAAACAATTAGTTCTTGAAGGCACTACAAGCAAATTGTGTGTGTGTGTGTTGTGTGTGTATATGTATGTGTGTGTGTGTGTAGTCACTGTGAAGTGTATATTACACTACCCTCCCCCTGACAGTCTATTTTTTTATACTATCCTACCCTGTACAAGTTAAGGCATTATCAAGACTGTTTGTCACAATTTATCAAAAAAAAATGTGTGTTTCTTAATTTTCAAGGCTGGGCTGGCAAATTAGTTATGAGAACAACTTGAAAAGTGAATAGCCTTCAATCTGTAATTCCTAATAAAGTATATGGAAATCATGGGGAATTGGTTACTTTAGCTGCTGCTTGCTTAGAAACGCTCCCATGCTAACTAATGTGTTAGCTTCAGAAGTACAAACACAACAGGGAACTTCCGATAGATGCCATTACTACAACTTCTTGAAGTGTGGGGCATATTTGAAAGAAAATAAAACCGTGAGGTCTTCAGAACAAAACAACATGAAGCTACATGGTACTAAAAATGATCCAACCAGGAAAAATAGATGATGCAAGAACATAGAATGTCAAGTACTTCCAACTCCAAACAAATATGTCAACTCTTAGCTTATAGATGACAGAGTTCATTCAAATTACCTTCACTTCCCCTGTCGCGGAATTTTTTTCGTCCTTCTTTTGCCATCCAACAGAAATACTTGAGTCCGTACCAAGGGCAAGTTGTATCTGGAGTTTGGGGTAATAGCAAATAACAGGAACAAGGAAACAGAAGT